>NC_133328.1:423539656-423892156 GCF_042186555.1 Aquarana catesbeiana
TTTTCCGACGGAAAATGTGCGATCGGAGCGTGTTGTCGGACATTCCGACCATGTGTGAGCTCCATCGGACATTTTCCATCGGATTTTCCGACACACAAAGTTTGAGAGCAGGCTATAAAATTTTCCGACAACAAAATCCGATCGCGTCAATTCCGACCGTGTGTGGCCAGTTCCGACGCACAAAGTGCCACGCATGCTCGGAAGAAATTCCGAGACGGAACTGCTCGGTCTGGTAAAATGAGCTTTTGGAATGGATACAGCACTTTCGTCACGCTGCAATGTTTTAAATAGTTTAATACAGCGCACTCTGTTCATCTTTATAATGTGAGAAGAATGAAGTAGTTTTGATGCTCATATTCACACAGACTTCTCACAAACTTCTTTCTTTATTCTTTATCGGGATTCCCTCAATATATTTTGATTTGTCACATCTGACCATTTTTATTTTGGTTGTTTTTAATTTTTTAAAAATGTTTTTCAAGGCTGTTTAATTTTTTGGGGGGGAGGGGTTGTATTTTTTTAAAGGCTGTTTTTTTTTTTTTGGTTTTTACTCCAGAATATTTTTGTGTGTGTTTTGTGTGTCAAGTTACCACAACACCATTGATATCTTGTATTATTTAATCTCAATGAGATTGTTTGGTGTTGGTGTCCCTTGTTAATTTCACATTGTATTTTGAAATGTACCTGCCTCCTCACCAACAAACTGTTTTTTTTTTAAGGAAAACACACATAGGCGAGTATAATTGAAACAAAAATGCCTTTATTAAGGGCTCACAACCAAACAAAGAGAGAGGCAACGCTGGGGAAACAGCAGAAATTGGCGAAGCCTTTGGCCCCCAGGACACACATCAATTATTTCACAGCAAAATTGTTGGCCTGAGGAGTCTATATGTAAGGAAGTGCAGTCTGGTCCAGAAGTCCCAGAGATCCGGAAAGCAGCAGATGACATCTGTGTCCCCAGGTTGTGGTCATATAAGAGACTGCTTCTTTTGTCAGACCAGACTGAACCCAGGGCCATCACTCTCTGGTCTTCCTTCCACGCTTCCTTCCACGCTGTGGCTGTGGTGGTGGAGTTGTGGCAGCAGGAGGAGGAGGAGGAGGAGGGGGATGGGCCAACTCACTCAGGTGGATATTGGGTGTGATTTGGCCACTCGCCCCCTTAGTTAGGACTTTATACAGAAGGTCCTCACACAGCTTGCGTTGACCCTCCTGCATGGCCTGCAGTTTGGTGGCAGCCATGCAGGCAAAGGCCTCTTCAGGAGTGGGGGTGGCTCTGAGGGACGCAGAAGCCTCCTGAATGAGCCTGAGCGCAGAATCCTGAATGTGACTCCCCTTCCTGGGTTTTTTGTATGGAAAGCGGAGGGGAGGAACCTGCGATTCGGTCAGGCTACGACTGGTCCCAGGCTTCTCCTGGCTGCCACTTAGCCCCCCCTCCTCCTGGCTGTCACTAACCCCTGCCTCCTCCTGGCTGCCACATTCCACAGCCTCCTCCTGTGTGGCACATTCCACAGTCTCGTACTGGCTGAGGTCTTTCTGTGTATGAAAAAGGGACATAGTTTTAGTTTTTTCTTCAGCAATCACACACAATTTTCAGCTCATGATTGTTGCAAATTGAATGTTAACAAATATAAAAGACTATCATTCTGAGCCCAGAATTTTTCATTCTTGTCCCAATTATTTTTGGCCACTACTGTCTATTGATATGTAAAACACTTTCTTAAATCAGCAATTAGTGATCAATAATAACATCTAGTAAACCTCAGGCCACCAATTTTATAGGGGACGGTTGCCGCGGGGACCACCTGCGTCACCAACTCCAGCAGTTTCTCCAGCGCTGCCTGCCTCTTTTGTTTATTATTGTAATGTGGATGTTTGACCTGCCACAGACAGGGCAGCTCCCTGTACTTGTCTATGAACAAGGGGAGGAAGTTGTGGTCATTGAAGCCATCCATTTTATCTGCAAGACACAACAAGAGACAAACCCTAATGTCAGGCAAAACTCTCCTAATCTTGTTACAATATAGGCCTCAATCTAGAAGCAGTATAGGCCCAAGTTTAGATCTTACCTTCGTTCTCACTATCGGCGCCTCTGATACTCCTTCCTCTGTTCACAGATCGTACATACTACGCACGCGTGTTACGCTTTATAGACACTGCGCATGCGTGTAACTCCGCCCGCCCATGACCTTCTTTCTAGTCTATTCCCCGCCCCTTTTCGTTCAGCGCAGTGGGGGAAGAGCACATGGCGGAGACACAGCAGGTGCATGCTAATTATAGCAACAAGGAGGAGGAGGAGGAAAGCCCGGAGCCTGAAACATCTGGATCCAGAAGGAGACGATTTAAGGCATCAAATGTGTCCTTTGGGGAGATGTTGGAGATGGTCGACATCCTGAAGAAGGCCGACTATGACGGGAAGTATGGGCCTTACCCCAACCTCAATGTCAGAAAGGCCAAGATCATGACGAAAGTGGTCAAGAGTCTGCACCAGAATTTCGGGGTACGACAATCGAAAGATCAGCTCAGGATGCGGTGGTCAGACCTCAAATTAAGAGAGCATGAGCAGTACAGAAAGATCCGGAGAGTGCTGCAAAAAAGTAAGTAGTTGTGCTGTGTTCCGACTCTTTTTATGTTTATTACGTTTGTGCTGCTCCATGTGCTTTTCTTAACTTTTATCCATTTCTAAATGTGAACTTTCATGTTCATGGGCACAAAAAACATTTTTCGTGCGGCCTAGAAAACACCATTGTTTTGGCCATATGCATTTGCCCACATTTTTTAGGGCCTACTTGTCTGAAACTAATTTGGTTGTGTAGATATGTTTGTTACTAGAATGAAATGCAAACTAGATTCTGTGTAAGGAGAGGACACTCAGCAGCTGTTTACACATCTGGACACTAATGTGGGACACAAGAACACCCTTTTTATTAGGGGTCCCACACAGGTGCTCCAGTGGATACTATAGGGGTGTCTCCATCTGTGAAGCTTGTACAAAACATGTAAAGTATTGAAGCTTGACAAAGGACACTAAAAATTCTACATCTTGGAACTCTGCCAAAACAGACAATTGTACCCCACTTCCAAGCAATGTTTCATATTTCTAGTTCTGCCATCAAATATCTGTGTGCTAAGTATACCATTTTTTTTTTACATAGGGGAGAAAAGACTCGGAGGACACCCCTCATCCGAGGAGACCAGAGACCCCTCTAGAAGAAGGGGAAATCCACCCAAGACAAACAGAGCAGGAGGAGGAAGACGTGGTGGAAATTGGCACCACAACAGGTGAGGGTCTGCGACCACAGGCTCAGGTAAGAGATGGATGCCGGCATATTTATAATACATGCTTTTTTTGGGTTTCTATCTTTTTAGGTGATCGTGATGTTGTGGATCCAGATCCCTTCACCTCGGAAAGTGCACAGATCCTGATCGGGGAGATCATGGGGTGTAATAGGGACTTGGAAAACATCAAGAAAAACATCAATGATGTTATTCAAAAAAAATTAGAACATCATTGATGTTTTGGAGAGAGTTTAAAACCCCTCCAAATCTCATTGTTTTTTGGTGTGCTACAATTTTTTTAAATTTTTTGTCAAATTGTAGAAAAGACAAATTTTGAAGAGGTACACAGTGTGTCAACATGTGCTATCTGCCATCACGGGAGATCAATGGACGCATTTTGGGGATGCAACCCCTTCCTCAATAATAAAGTAGCTGTGAGGAAGGAGTTGCACCCCCAAAACCCGTCCCTTGATCCCCCGTGATGGCAGGTAGCACATGTTGACATTCGGCTATTTGTGTGCATCTTCAAAATTTGGCTTTTCCGGGGGTGACTTCACCCCATCTGAATGCAATATCAAACACAGTTTCTAAATACTCATGTCTGATATTGCCTTCAAGTTCTACCAAATGTGAACTTTGTAAGTTCAAGATTTGTCTTTCTTGTTGGTTTTAAACATGCCTGTTTTATCTCAAATGGACATTTCTACTTTTTCTAATGTGACCCCAAAAATTGTTATACAACAAACATGTTGGTTTGTTTTAGAAACCTTTTCTAAATGCACATGTGATTGTGCAGGTATTAAAAAGATTGCTAATCAAGAATGTGTGGATTATTGTCTCAACGCTACAACACTTTTGTGGTGCTCTAATTGCTGTTTTCTGTGACAATGGGTGTTATTTCCTAAGGGCAAATCCACTTTGCACTACAAGTGCAGTTTTAAATGCACTTGTAGTGCAAAGTGTCTTTGCCTTTAGTAAATAAAACCCAACAGTGCTTTGTAAGGTTACACAATCACGCCATTTTCAGGACTCAACACATTTCTGTCAGGGTCAGCTAAAACAAACACAAGCAGTAAATGTCACCAAAGATTTGCTTTTTTTTTTTATTTGAAAAAGGTTTTACACATTGTCTGGTATATTGATAGCCCCCCTACCTGCAAAGAATTTAAGGTATCTTAGCCAGACATCACGGGCACTCGGGGGGGCAAGCCAGGACGGCCACTTTCAAGCGCCGTCAGGGTTGGTTCATTTAGAATTCCGGCCTCAGGCACAACTGAGCTAGCATAGTTGGCAGAATGTTGCCGTAAAAAGTTGTGTAGAACACAGCATGCCAGGATAATGTGATTCAGTTTGTATGGGTGTAAGTAATAGGCGGAACCGGCTGGCCATGATTCCAAACGTGTTCTCCACCACTCTTCTGGCTCTGGCCAGCCGGTAATTAAAAACCCTCTGGTCCGGGGTGAGGGTCCTCATCGGGAATGGCTGCATAAGATGGTCCCCCAGCGCAAAAGCTTCATCCACAACGAAGACGAATGGGAGTCCTTCCACATTGTCTTCTGGAGGTGGCAAGTCCAAGCTGCCATTCTGGAGACGCCTGTAGAACTCTGTCTGGGTGATGACTCCACCATCGGACATCCGGCCATTCTTCCCCACATCCACATACAGAAATTCATAAGTAGTCAACACCACCGCCAACATCACAATACTATTGAACCCCTTATAATTATAATCGTACGACCCCGAGTTGGGTGGTGGGATGATTTGGACGTGTTTCCCATCAATTGCCCCTCCGCAGTTAGGAAAGTTCCACCGCTGGGCAAAGTGGGAGGCCACAATCTGCCATTCCTGTGGCGTGGAAGGAAACTGTGGAGTAAAACAAAAAAAATTAGTCTTTTTGCACATAAACATGGAAAGCAGATTAGACACAAACATTCTTGGCCAACATCAAGATACCATTTATTTATGGGAATTTTTAAAGACCAAAGTAGAAGGTACACCTATCAGATCCCCCCCCCCTCATGGGCCATTTCTAAAATTATAGGGGGGGGGACTCTTGGACAGGTAACCCTCTCCACTTCATTGAGAGATGAATGCCTATATAATGTGTATTATTTTGAACAGACCCTCCTTAGTTACACTATTGACAGCCCACTGGACAAGTAAGAAGTGTCACAATACAAAGATATAAATACACATTTTAGCACATTTGGACATTCTGCTATTACCTATCAAGGTAATAATAGGATACCCAAACTTTAAACAGTACCATTTGAAAGTATACAGGCAGGCCCTTGCACTACATGCTTTGAGGAATTCATCCATAAATCTGAGCACAGAAGAGATGGGTATAGTGTGTATGGGTTTGGCAAAGTCAGCAGATAGATGATTGAGGATAGATAGAGAATTGGTATCAGCTGACTTAGCAGTTGGGGGGAGGGAGGGTTCCAAATGATTTGGGGACCCCCCAAAAAAGCCTCTGGCACTCTGCCTGAATTTGAAGCACCAATCACATTTTAAAACATTTTAGGGGTGTTTGGGGTAAAGCACTACTATGGAGCTGATAAAATACATTGTTAAGTGACTACATGAGGTGAATCTAGGGCCAGGAGAGCATGCTGGGGAGGTAAGTGAAGGCAAATATGTATGAAGGACAAAAATAAATAATTACATAAAAATCCAGCATGCATGAGGACAAAGGGGACATTCACAGCATATTCCAATCATGGTAATTAGGGAATGAGAAAAGAAATACAATATATTAGCAAATATTATATACAATAAAATGTGATATTAAAGGATAAAAATCTTACCTTCATATACTCCTTCTGCAGGACCTGGATGATGGCAGAACAGGTCTCTGGGATAATGATCACCAGAGCCTGGGGGGAGATGCCTGTCCTGCAGACTTCTCCCCGTCGCCAAGTACTGCAGGGTGGCGACGAGCCTCTGCTCCGGAGTGATGGCTTGCCTCATGCAGGTATCCTGCCTGCTAATATAGGGGGTCAGCAAAGCCAACAAACTGTGAAATACGGGGTCCGTCATCCGGAGAAAGTTCCTGAAATCATCAGGATTATTCTCACGGATCTCACGGAGCAAAGGCATGTGACAGAACTGGTCACGCTGAAGCAACCAATTCTTGGTCCATGAACTCCTCCACACCCTGTTCATGGACTGGGCTTGTGTCAAGGTCAGGACCCCAACACCAAGCCCCCGCACAGCACGAACTCTACGAGGAGTGGCTAGAAAACGGTCGGCTGCTCAGAACGAAGTAACAGAACGCACTGAAGAACAGCAAGGCCTGTGAAGAGCGACCTGAAAAACAGTAACGAGCGGACAAGATCGCACTGAATAGTACAATACGAATTGATTACACGCACTGAAGAGCAGATTCAAACCCACAAGCATAAACTGAACAGCAGAAAACGATCTGAAAACCACGAGTCTGAAAAAGCGCGAATCGTCACTCACCAAACTTTTACTAACACGAGATTAGCAAAAGGAGCCCAAAGGGTGGCGCGCTTGGTTCTGAAATGGCCTTTTTTAGTCTCGTCGTACGTGGTGTACGTCACCGCGTTCTTAGCGAGCGGAAATTCCAACAACTTTGTGCGACCGAGTGTACACAAAACAAGTTTGAGCCAACATCTGTCGGAAAAAATCCATGGATTTTGTTGTCAGAATGTCCGATCAATGTCCGACCGTGTGTACAGGGCATTAGAGTGAAACAATAGAAATGAAAAATTCCCTTAAATATAATGCCTCCTTAGTCTGCCCCTAACGTGGTGCATCGGTAGCGTGTATAGAACCTTTTGCAGCAAAACTGACATTTATGAAGAAAAAAAATGACATTTAAATTGATTTTCCCTGCAAGCTTTCTTTATTTTGTAAGCCAACAGCTTGGGGAGCAAGACTGCATGATGAGTCCACCGTTTTGGTGCACTTGGAACACTTTGGATACATTCTGGTGTCTCTTTGGCAGACTTTGGATGGAAATAACAAAGTTTTGCACCACAGTGAGCGAGCCTTATGTGAAGAAGTCAAATTATAGTACACTCAGGCCAAGATTAACAATTTTTTTTAAGATAAAGTCTGGTGTCTCTTTTATAGACTTTGGATAGAGATAACAGGTGTGGAAAAATTGGGCTTTGGGTGTTGCTGGTACTTCACCCCGTAACCTTCTAAAGGTACTCTTGATTAAAGCAAGAATTGGCCTTGCTGTCAAAAATTGAAATTTTATGCCCCTGTCACACAGTTGCGTAAAAATAGGTCTTTGGGCGCTTTTGGTTCCTTCACCCCGTAACCTTCTAGAGGTACTCTCAATTAAAGCAAGAATTGGCCTTGCTGTAAAAAATTTAAATTTGATGTCACTGTCAAACAGGTGCAGATAAATTGGTCTTTTGGGTGTTGTTGGTGCCTTTACCCCGTAACCTTCAAGAGTTATGCCACGTACACACGATCTGACTTTCCGACGGGAAATGTTGGATGTGAGCTTATTGGTGGTAAGTCCGACTGCGTGTATGCTCCATCGGACATTTGTTGGCGGACTTTCCGCCAACAAATGTTGGCTAGCAGGTTCTTAAATTTTGCGCCAACAAATGTTTGCTGCCGGACTTTCTGATTGTGTGTACACAAGTCCGTCGCACAAAAGTACAAACACGCATGCTCGGAATCAAGTATGAGCTGGAAGCGATCGGTCTTGTAAAACTAACGTTCGTAATGGAGATATCACATTCGTGACACGGCAAATTATGAAATCTCTCAATGCAGCGCATTCTCTTCTTCTTTATAATGGTATAATAATGACGTTGCTTTCCTGCTCATATTCACAGTTCTGACAAACTTATTTTTTATTATTTCTAGTGATCTCCTGAATAATATTTTTTTTTGTGTGTTTTTTTCTAATGATCTCCAGAATAATATTTTTTTTCTTTTTTTTTCTAGTGATCACCATAATATTTTTTTGTGTGTTTTTTTCTAGTGATCTCCAGAATAATATATTTTTTTTCTAGTGATCTCCATAATATTTTTTATTTTTTTGTGTTTTTTCTAGTGATCTCCATAATAATTTGTTTTTTAGTTTTGTATGTCAAGTTACCAAAACACCATTATTATCTTGTGTTTTTTAACCTCAAAGATACAACTATGTTGGTGTCCCTTGTTAATTTGACATTGTATTTTTTAAATGTACTTGCCTACTCACAAACAAACTGTCCTTTTTGAAGTAAAACACATAGCCAAGTATTTGTCCCGAAAATTTTTTTTTATTTAATAGAGAACACAAGGTCATAACAAAATAAGGAGGAAGGCAAAGATGGAGAAACAGTTGGAGTTGGTGAAGCCTTTGTACCCCAGGGCAGACATCAATTATTTGACTGTCAAAATTGGTAACCTGAGGAGTCCATTAAATAGGGAGCACAATACGGTCCAGGGCTTCAAGAGATCGGGAGCAGCAGCAGATGACATATATGTCCCGAGGCTACAACAGCCTGCGTTTTTTGCCAGACCACACCAAACCCAAGCCATCACCCTCAACACTTCTTTCCAGGCTTCCATGCTGCTGTGGTGGGTGGAGTAGCTGTGGTGTTGGTGGAGGTGGTGGAGGAGCATGGTCCAACTCACAGAGGTGTGTTTGATGTGTGAGTTCGCCCCTTGTCCCCTTGTTTAGGGCCTGCAGAATTATCTCCTTGCATATATTGCACTGGGCCTCCTCCATGTGTTCTAATTTACTGGCAGTGATGCATCCAAACGCCCCGTGGCCACCAGGGGTCATGGCAATTGCCACAGTAGCATGGCTTAGGAAAGCAGCCGTGGACTCCTGCAGGTTTCTTGCCTTCCTGGTCCTTTTGATTGGAGGGAAGGAACCTGTGATTCGGTCAGGCTGCTTGCCATGGCCTCCTCCTGGCTGAGACTTTCCTGTGTATGAAAATTGTACATAGTTTTAGGCTTTTGGTCATCAATCACGCACAATTTTGAGCTCATGACTGTTGCAAATTGAATGTTAACAAATAGAAAAGACTATCATTCTGACCCCAGCATTTTTAATTCTTGTTCCAATCATTTTTGGCTACTACTGTCTAGTGATATGTAAACCACTTTGTTAAATCGGAAATTTGTGTTCAATAACATCTAGTTAACATCATTCAATTTTTGACCATAAATGTGTTCAACAATGCTATACCTGGGACAAGCTGGACTTCTCCACATCTTCTTCCTGGGTGGATGGCCCAGGTTGGACCTCAGGAGCCTCAGCTGATGTTAAAGGAAGTGTTGAGAGAGATGGCCTGGGTTCTGTCTGGTTGGACAAAAAATGCAGGCTGTTGTAATACCACAGCCTGGGGACATATATGTTATATGCTGATGCTCCAGATCTCAGGGAATCCTGGACCTTCTTGCGTTCCCTATTATATGTGCTCCTCAGGTTACCAATTTTAGCCTTCAAATAGGTGATGTCTGCCTTGGGATACACAGGCTTCACTAATTCCAACAGTTTCTCCAGCGCTGCCTTCCTCTTTAGCTTGTTAGAATAGTGCCTGCATTGGACTTGACAGAGACATGGCAGCTCCCTGTATGTGTTGATAAACTTGGGCAGGAAATCAGGGGCTGTAAATTTATGAACCATTTTATCTGCAAGACACAACACAAGACAAACCCTAATGTCAGGCTAAACTCTCATAATCTTGTCCCAATATAGGCCTCAGTCTATAAGCAGTATAAGCCATTACCACTGATGCCCCTAGTTACAATTGTACCTTAGTTTGAACGATCAGAGCTAACTATCCTCCGTCCTCCACTCACAGATCGTACGTATGTTGCCCGCATGTTATGCTTTATATACACTGCGTATGCGTGAAACTCCTCCCCTGTCCTTCTTTCTAGTGTATTCCCCGCCTCTTCTCTTTTGGGGCAGTGGGAAAGCACATGGCAGAGACACAGCAGGTGTGTGCTGAGAGCAGCAACAAGGAAAGCCCGGAGCAAGGCAGTTCCAGGTCCAGGAGGAGATATAAGGCCTCAAATATATCCTTTGAAGAGATGGTGGAGATGGTGAACATCTTAAAGAGGACAGACTATGATGGGAATCATGGGCGTACAGAAACCCTAATGTGAGAAAGGCCAAGATGGCTAAAGTTGTTAGAAGTCTACAGAGGAATTTTGGGGTACGACGATCCAAGGAGCAACTGAGGAAACGCTGGTCAGACCTGAAATTGAGGAAGCAAGATCAGTATAGAAAGATCAGGAAAGTGCTGCAAAAAAGAAAGTATTTGTAGTGTGTTCCTATTATTATTATTACTTTCGTGCTGTTCCATGTGCTTTTCTTTACTGTTGTACAGTTTAAAATGCCAAGTTTGAGGTTCATGGACACAGGAATAGTTTGCATTAAACATTGTTTGTTCAACTACTAATACAACATTTTTGGCAGATGCAGGTTAACTACATTTGTTCATGCCTATTTTGATTAAAATAAGTGTATTACATTGTTGTCTAGATGTGTTTGAAACTATAATTAAATGACAACTTGATTTGGTGTAAGGAGAGGACACTCAGCAGCTGTTTTTGCACATCTGGACGTAGGAGCACTAGTGTGGGACACCATAACAACCTTGTTATGGTTTCCCACGCAGGTGCTCCAGTGAATACTAGGGGTCTCTCCATGTGTGAAACTTGCACAAAACAGGTAAGTATTCCAGCTTTTGAAAGGGAAAAAATCATGTCATCAGCTTGAAACTCTGCCAAAACAGACAATTGGACGACACTTCCAAGCAATGTTTCATATTACTATTTCTAGCCTAACATATCTCTCTGCTAAGTATACCTTTTTTGTATTCACATAGGGGAGAAAAGAATAGGGACGTCTGAGGACACTAGTAACCCAACACCAAACAAGCAAAGGGAACTCACCACACAATATGAGGATGTGGATGCAGAGGTTCAGGAAGTACTGGGTGAAGTGGTTGAAATGGTGTCAACAGCAGGTCAGTGTCTGAGACCACAGCTTCAGGTAATAGATGGATGCCTAAATATTTATAATACATGGTGTGTTTTTTTTATTTTTAGGCGATGTGGATGTTGTGGAAGAAGAAATTTACTTCAGCAGTGCAAGTGCACAAATACTTATCAGTGAGATCATGGTGTGCAATCGTGATTTGAAAAAGATGAAACGAAACATCCATGATGTTCAAGAAAGACTGAGCAACATCATCGATATTTTAGGCAAAATCTAAACCAAAAAACATTTTAAAGTCGTCGTTATGTTGTCCTTGTTTTTACATTTTTAAATGAATTGCAAAGCCAAACTTTGAAGATGCACACAGTGTGGGTGCAACCCCTTCCTCCAAACTAAAGTAGGTGAGAGAAAGAGGTTGCACCCCCGAAACACGTCCATTGATCCTCCATGATGGGACCTAGCACATGTTGACACACTGGGGCTTATTTTAAAAAGGCAAAACCACTTTGCACTACAAGTGCAATGCCACTTGTACGGCAAAGTTGAATGTCCTTTCTGAAATAAGCCCCAGTGTGTCAACATGTGCTAGCTCCCATCATGGGGGATCATTGGACATGGTTTCGGAGACATAGTATTACGCAGGCGCTTTGGGGGGGCAAGCCAGGACGGCCACTTTCGAGCCCCGTCAGTGATGTAGGTTCTTGCGAAAAGTCAGCCTCAGTCGTAACTGAGGCCAGATAGCTGGCTGCATTCTTGTGAAGGTAATTGTGCAGAAGGCAGCAGCTCAACACATTGTGATTCAGTTTGTATTCGGCCATGTTGATGGGCGTAAGGAAAAGCCTGAACTGGCTGGCCATTATGCCAAAGGCATTCTCAACCACTCTTATGGCATGGGCCAGCCAGTAATTAAAAATCCTCTGCTCTGGGGTCATGGTCCTCATGGGGAATGGCCTCATCAGATGTTCCCCCCAAGCAAAGGCCCCATGTTCCCCCCAAGCAAAGGCCTCATCCGCCACAAAAATGAACTTGATGTTTGCAACATTATCCTCTGGAGGTGGCAACCCCAATGTGCCATTTTGGAGACGCCGGTAAAACTCCGTCTGGCGATCACTCCTCCATCAGACATACGGGCGTTCTTCCCTACGTCCAGGTATAGCAATTCATAATTGGCCGTCACCACCGCCAACATCATGATACTACTGAACCCCTTATAGTTAAAGTAGTACAACCCCGAGTTGGGTGGTGGGACGATTCTGACGTGCTTCCCATTGATCGCACCACCACAATTGGGAAAGTCCCACTGGTGGCGGACTTGGGAAGCCACAGTCTGCTATTCCTGTGGGTTGGAAGGAAACTGTGGAATCAAAGAAGAAAAAAAAATTAGTACTTTTGCACATAACATTGCAAGCAGATTAGACACAAACATTCTTGGCCAACATAAGTATAACATTTATTGAAATGAGTATTTAAATACAAAAGTATAAGGTCAACTTATCAGATTCCTCACCCCCTCTGGTGGCCCATTGGAAACATTTTATGGTGGGGGGTAGATGTTTTGGACAGGTAACCCTCTCCACTTCATTGAGAGCTGAATGCATAAATAATGTGTGTTACTTTGGCCAGCCCCTCCTCACTTTTGGCAGCCCAGTGGACAGGTTAGAAGTTTCATAATCCAAAAATATGAATACACACTGTCCAAATTGAAGCACATTTTTACATTCTGCAATTACCTATCAAGATAATAGGAGAACAAAACTTTAAACAGTAGCATTTGAAAGTATTCAGGCAGGCACTTGCACTACATGCTTTGGTGAATTCATCCATAAATATGAACACAAAAGAGGTAGGTATAGTGTGTATGGGTTTGGTAAAGTTAGCAGATAGAGTATTGGTATCGGTTGACTTAGCGGTTGGGGGGAGGGTTAAAAATGAGTTTGAGCCCCCCAAAAAAGCCTCTTGCACTCTGCCTGAATTTAAGGACAACAATAACATTTGGACACATTTTTGGGGGTGTTTAGGGTAAGCACTACAATGCAGCTGACAAAATACATTGTTAAGTGACTAGGCTAGGTGCGTATGGGCCATAGGTGTGCGCAAGGGGTGTGCCAGGTGTGCCTGGGCACACCCTAATCACTCTGTGTGGTGCCGACTCCCTCTACTGCCTGGTCTCCCCCCCAGGGGATGTTTCAGGATTTTAATGGAAAAGGTTTGGGACTTTATATGAGGCGTGGGGCTGTGCCTCCATCCCGAATGCAAGAAAAAGAGGAGGGAAAGGCCGGAGGCCAGGTGGGACTTTAAATGAGGCAGTAGACAGATTGGAGTAAAATAAAAATGTGTACAAATTTATTAGTGGAAAATTCTGGATATACAACACATGTAAAAGTGCATGCGCACAAGCCATAGCCTACATGAATGCATATGTATACAGACAGTCAAAAATAGTATGTCTAACCATATATAACTGTAGCAGATGTACACTGTACAATAAATACATATATCTATACTGGGGAGCACAAAACACATGATATAAAAAGTGAGTATGAAAATAAAATAATGAGGTGCATCAAAACATTAATAACTGTCAAATCCAATTAAAAGCCCAGTGGCTGCATCCTTGGTGTCCGACGCGTTTCTGTGAATACACTTCTTCAGGGGTGGATGCTACAGGATTTCTGAAATTACAAAGTATGAAGCCATCAAGGAATAGAAATAAATACAACCAGAAAGGACGATATGTCAATTTCTGGGTACTCACGATGTCACCAGACTGTGGTGCAGGGCAGGGACTGGGCAGGGGAAAGCTCTCCCCCGGAGCTGGGGTGGCAGGCAATCCAGCGCAAGACAGGCACATATCGGCATCATCCCCAAAGCACAAGCATCCTCTGCAAAACATAGCCAATCATGGGTGGGATGGTGGACCTAAAGTGGATGATGGAATCCATAGAGAAGGTCACAGTACTGACATTGAAGAGTAAGGGGAGTAGAAGGTTGTACTATATTCACAGAGTGTTACCTTGAGGTGCTTAAAACCGAGGCTGACCAACGCTATGGCGTCTATTCTGTTGTGGAGAGCAGAGGAGGAAAAAGTGTGCCTGGGGTGACGCCTAATATGCGTCCCGGCCGCGCCGGTGATTGCCACCGACGTCACGCTGACAGGCCGGCGGTACGTGGGGCGGGGATCCCTGCTCACAGCAGGGACCCGCCCAGGCTGACGTCATTGCGTACAGCTACGCCGACACCAGATGGAAAACTATGCGCCCGCACAACGGCGCCAGCTGGTGACGTCATGTGCGGGAGCACTGCGTGGCGCCGATGCGATGTGTGCACCCGCCCGATCCCCCACACCAAACCAGCCCAAAGCAAAGGGGCGGATGTGGGGGGGATGGGGAAGGCACGCAGAGCGCATCGCAGCTCCGGGAAAAGAAACAGCCCGAAGCCCAGAACCCAGCCACCATGCTGGATTGTGTAAGGTGCGCCCAAAATTGGAGCAACATGTAGTTGCACACAAATATGTGTGTGGACCATAAGGTACACTCCCACACATAAAAAACCCCAATTAGAGCCAGCAGGGGAAAACTGCCTAGCAACTGTCTACTGCCTCCATCCCTGTAAGAGTTTAATGGAAAAGGTTTGGGACTTTATATGAGGCGTGGGGCTGTGCCTCCATCCCGAATGCAAGAAAAAGAGGAGGGAAAGGCCGGAGGCCAGGTGGGACTTTAAATGAGGCAGTAGACAGATTGGAGTAAAATAAAAATGTGTACAAATTTATTAGTGGAAAATTCTGGATATACAACACATGTAAAAGTGCATGCGCACAAGCCATAGCCTACATGAATGCATATGTATACAGACAGTCAAAAATAGTATGTCTAACCATATATAACTGTAGCAGATGTACACTGTACAATAAATACATATATCTATACTGGGGAGCACAAAACACATGATATAAAAAGTGAGTATGAAAATAAAATAATGAGGTGCATCAAAACATTAATAACTGTCAAATCCAATTAAAAGCCCAGTGGCTGCATCCTTGGTGCCCGACGCGTTTCTGTGAATACACTTCTTCAGGGGTGGATGCTACAGGATTTCTGAAATTACAAAGTATGAAGCCATCAAGGAATAGAAATAAATACAACCAGAAAGGACGATATGTCAATTTCTGGGTACTCACGATGTCACCAGACTGTGGTGCAGGGCAGGGACTGGGCAGGGGAAAGCTCTCCCCCGGAGCTGGGGTGGCAGGCAATCCAGCGCAAGACAGGCACATATCGCCCAGGGGATGTTTCAGGATGGAGAGCGGGGAAAAGGGATAGTCAATATGTAATTTACTAGCTCCTTCCTTTTCTAAATGACACACTCACTCTCTGTGTTCATTCAAAAAACTGAAGCATAGTAAACACAGTTTACTATGCTTCCGTGTGTTTGCACTTTGGGGTGCACACCCTAATGTAATAGGCTGCGCACACCTATGGTATGGGCCCAGGATAGCATGCTGGGGAGGTTAGTGAAGGCAAAAATGCATGAAGGACAAAAAAGGAGCATTAAAAGCTTACAGGATGTATGAGGACAAAGAGGACATTCACAGCATATTATAAATATGGTAATTATGGAATGATGAAATTAATACAATACATTAGCAAACATTAAATACATAGAATGTGATGTTAAAGGATAAAACTTACCTTAATATAGTCCTTCTGCAGGACTTCAATTATGGCAGAACAGGTCTCTGGAATAATGATTCCCAGAGCCTGGGAGGAGATCCCAGTTGTGAACTTCAGGTCCTGGAGACTTCTCCCCGTCTCCAAGTACCGCAAGGTGGCGATGAGCCTTTGCTCAGGAGAGATGGCTTGCCGCATGCAGGTATCCTGCTTCGTAATATAAGGGGACAGCAAAGCCAATAGACCGTGAAAGACAGGGTCCGTCATCCAGAGATAATTCCTGAAATCATCAGAATTATTCTCCTGGAGCTCCCGCAACAAGGCATATGACAGAATTGGTCACGATTAAGCAACCAATTCTTGGTCCAAGAACTCCTCCTTCCCCTGTTAATGGACTGGACTTGGGTCAAAGCAATAACTCCAACACCAAGCCCAACAACAGCACAAACTCTCCGAGTATGTAACCGCAATATGGCTAATAAACGAACGGCTGCTCAGAACGAACTGACAGAACGCACTGAAAATCAGAAAGGACCTGACAAGAACGCACTGAAAATCAGAAGCGAACGATAAATAGAAAGCACTGAAAGACAGAAACAACCTGACAAGCACACACTGAAGAACAGGTACGAACCGACAAGCACAACCTGAAAAGCAGAAACGAACTGAAAAGAACAAGGCTGAAAAGCGCGAATTGTCACTCACCAAACTTCTACTAACATGAGATAAACACGAGATTAGCAGAAGGAGCCCAAAGGGTGGCGCACTGACTATTAGACTTCCTTTTTATTGGCTCGCCGTAGATCTTGTACGTCACTACGTTCGTAGTTGTTGGCCAACATTTGTGTGACCGTGTGTATGCAAGACAAGTTGGAGCCAAGACCCTTTGAACAAAAATCCACGGTTTTGTTGTCAGAAAGTCTGATCGTGTGTATGGGGCATTACTCTTGATGAAAGCAAGAATTGGCCTTGCTGTAAAAAATGTAAATTTGATGCACCTGTCAAATAGATGTGAAAAAATTAGTCCTTGGGTGTTAATTGTGCCCCGTAGCAAAAAATTACTTCTTGATTAAATCAACACCCCCAAAGCTAGGCAGCCTAGACAGTCTTGCAGAGATTCTAGATCCCAATAACACGTAATCAGGGACATTGGCATCAGGAGATTGGTAGCTGCTGCTAATCCAGGACTGATTAATTTCTACAAATGTCAGCCGATCAATGGAGTCTGTGGACAGATGTGCCTATCTATCTGTCACAAAACCTCCAGCAGCACTGAATGCCCGTTCGTAAAGCACACTGGATGCAGGACGGCCCAGCAGCTTAACTGCATAATGGGCAAGTTCTGGCCAGTGGTCTATTCTCATAAGATAATCTTTCACCATTTGATGCAGATGCTGCAAATGGGATGTTGAAGTTGACAGCCATGGGGGCCGAGGACGGGATGAGTTTCGAGACTTTCCCCTTGTAATGGTGGTCAAGGAGTGTTTCTTCCTCACGTCAGATAAATTCTCAATACTAAATCGCATTAAATTATTCATCCAAAGCAACCTTAAATTATTCATTCAAAGCAACCTGTCAGGAAGGTCCTGTCAGTAATTGGCATCCCAGGCTCACTGGTGCACGTTTGCGGGCGCTGTTGCGCGCACGCGCATCCCTGTTGGCGCCAGGCGGGCTATTTAAACCTGCCTGTCACACTCAGTCCCCGCTGTCTGCTCTACACCATTCTGTGTGTTTACCTGATCTGATCTGAGACTACCTGTTATTGACCCGGCTACCTGTTTGTGACCAACCCAGCTATCTGCCTGCATCTGACCTCCGGCTTTCCCAGACTATCCTCCTGTTTGATCCCTGGTACCTCTGCTGTCCATCTGATACCAATCACTGGCCTGTCTGACGATCCTTCTGCCTGATTCCTGATATCTGCCTACTTGCCTGCTGTTTTCCTGGTTCCAGTCCAGCATCCAGTCTCCAGTCTACTTGCCTGCTGTGTTCCTGGTTCCAGTCCAGCATCCAGTCTCCAGTCTACTTGCCTGCTGTTGTTCCTGGTTCCTGTTCAGCGTTCCAGTCTCCAGCCTACTTGCCTGCTGTATTCCAGTCTCCAGTCAGTATTCCAGTCTCCAGTCTTCTCTCCAGTTCCAGTCCCCTGGTTCCTAATTATTCCTGGACTTCTGGATGGACTGTTGATCCTGCCAGGCACTCATACCACTCCTCAGTCCTGTACTCTCTGTTCCCATTCCAGAGGGCTGTGAGTGGGAGCAGTAGGGGAGGCCTCTCTCTGCAGTTCGGGCTCAAAACCCACCAGGTACGTGACACAACCTCTCTTCCTCTCTGATGCCGCTTGAGTTTGATCACCCCAATCTTACATATGGGGTGATCAAACTCAAGCGGCATCAGAGAGGAATCAGGATCGAGCACCCTAAGAGGGTTGTACTCCCCTTTCTTGGTCTACAGTGGCTCCCGACTGAAATCATCTGGTGGAAGGTACCTGAGGATTTCGTTTGAGATTCTGATCGAGGACATTGTGTGGAGTTAGCCCTGGATATCGGTTAAGGCTCGAATATTACAGAGGTCTGGTGAGTTCAAACCCCAGAGGTGTGTGGGATACACAAGTTAGAGGAATCCGGTGGAAGGTGCACGCTTTACAGATAACACTAATGCCCTGTACACACGGTCGGATTTTCCGACAGAAAATGTGCGATCGGAGCTTGTTGTCGGAAATTCCGACTCCATCTGACTTTTTCCATCGGATTTTCTGACACACAAAGTTTGAGAGCAGGCTATAAAATTTTCCGACAACAAAATCCGATCGGGTCAATTCCGACCGTGTGTGGACAATTCTGACGCACAAAGTGCCACGCATGCTCAGAAGAAATTCCGAGACAGAACTGCTCGGTCTGGTAAAATTAGCATTCGCAATGGATATAGCACTTTCGTCAGGCTGCAATGTTTTAAATTGTTTAATGCAGCGCACTCTGTTCTTCTTTATAATGCTCGAAGAATTAAGTATTTTTGCTGCTCATAGCCACACAGACTTCTCACAAACTTCTTACTTTATTATTTCTGTTGATTTCATCAATATAATATTTTTATTTGTCACATCTGACTCAAAAAATTTTATTTTTTTTTAATTTTTTTGGTTAGTATTTTTTTCAAGCCTGATCTTTTATTTATTTTTTTTTTTAACTCCAGAATAGTTTGGTGTGTGTTTTGTGTGTCAAGTTGCTTGGTGTTGGTGTCTCTTGTTAATTTCACATTGTATTTTTGAAATGTACCTGCCTCCTCACAAACAAACTGTTCTTTTTGAAGAAAAAAAAACACACATAGGCGAGTATAATTGAAACAAAAAATCCCTTATTTAGGGCTCAGAACCAAACAAAGAGGAAGGCAACGCTAGAGAAACAGCAGAAGCTGGTGAAACTTTTGGCCCCCAGGGCACACATCAATTATTTTACTGCAAAATTGGTGGCCTGAGGAGTCCATATCTAAGGGAGTGCAGTCTGGTCCAGAAGTCCAAGAGATCATGAACAGTAGCAGATGACATGTATGTCCCCAGGCTGTGGTCATACAAGAGCTTGCATCTTTTGTCAGACCAGACTGAACCCAGGTCATCACTCTCTGATCTTCCTTCCATGCTTCCTTCCAGTGTCCCAGCTGTGTCTGTGGTGGTGGAGTTGTGGCAGGAGGAGGAGGATGGTCCAACTCACACAGGTGGGTATTGGGTGTGATTTCGCCCCTCACCCCCTTAGTTGAGGTTTTATAAAGAAGGTCCTCACACATGAGGCGTTGACCCTCCTGTATGTCCTGCAGTTTGGTGGCAGCCATGGTGGCAAAGGACTCTTCACGACTGGGGGACTGAGGGACTGAGCGACGCAGAAGCCTCCTGAATCAGCCTGAGCTCTGAATCCTGCACGTTACTCCCCTTCCTGGGTCTTTTGTTTGGAAGGCGGAGGGGAGGGACCTGCGATTCTGTCAGAATCCTACTGGGCCAGGCCTTCTCCTGGCTGCCACTAACCCCTGCCTCCTCCTGGCTGCCACTAACCCCCGCCTCCTCCTGGCTGCCACATTCCACAGCCTCCTCCTGTGTGCCACATTCCACAGCCTCCTCCTGGCTGAGGTCTTCCTGTGTATGAAAAAGGACATAGTTTTATTTTTTTCTTCATTAATCACACAAAATGTTCATCTCATGACTGTTGCAAATTGAATGTTAACAAATATAACCGATTATCATTCTCACTCTCATTCTTGTCCCAATTCTTTTTGCCCACTACTGTCTATTGATATGTAAAACACTTTATTAAATCACCAATTAGTGATCAATAATAAAATCTAGTAAACATCATTTATTTATTGACCAGAAATCTGTAAAAGAATGCTATACCTGGCTCCAGCTGGGCTCCTCCACTTCTTCCTGGCTGGAAGTCCCAGTTTGGACATCGGAAGTTTCAGCTGGGGTGGAAGATAGGGTGGAAGGAAGAGTGGAAGGAAGGGTGGAGAGGGATTCCCTGACTTCAGTCTGGTCTGACAGAAATTGCAGTCTCTCATAGTACCACAACCTGGGGACATAAATGTCATCTGCTGCAGCTCCTGATCTCTGGGAATCCTGGACCTTCTTGCGCTCCCTAAGATAAGTGCTCCTCAGGCCACCAATTTTGGCTTTTAAATAGGGGATGGTTGCCGTGGGGACCACCGGCTTCACCAACTCCAGCAGTTTCTCCAGCACTGCCTGCCTCTTTTGTTTATTGTTGTATTGGGGTGTTTGATCTGCCACAGACAGGGCAGCTCCCTGTACTTGTCTATGAACAAGGGGAGGAAGTTGTGGTTATTGAAGCCATCCATTTTATTTGCAATACACAAGACAAACCCTAATGTCAGGCTAAAGTCTCCTAATCTTGGCCTCAATCTAGAAGCAGTATAGGCCCAAGTTTAGATCTTACCTTCGTTATCATGATCGGCGCCTCCGATACTCCTTCCTCCACTCACAGATCGTACCTACTACGCACGCGTGTTACACTTTATATACACTGCGCATGCGTGAAACTCCGCCCGCCCCTGACGTTCTTTCTAGTCTATTACCTGCCCCTTCTCGTTTGGCACAGTGGGGGAAGAGCACATGGCGGAGACACAGCAGGTGCGTGCTAATTACACCAACGAGGAGGAGGAGGAAAACCCGGAGCCAGAAACATCCCGATCCCGGAGGAGACGATTTAAGGCCTCAAATATGTCCTTTGGGGAGATGTTGGAGATGGGCGACATCCTGAAGAGGGCCGACTATGAGGGGAAGTATGGACCTTACCCCAACCCCAATGTCAGAAAGGCCAAGATCATGGTGAAAGTAGTCAAGAGTCTGCACCGTAATTTTGGGGTACGACGATCGAAAGATCAACTCAGGAAGCGGTGGTCGGACCTCAAATTAAGGGAGCACGACCAGTACAGAACGATCAGGAGAGTGCTGCAAAAAAGTAATTAGTTGTCCTGTGTTCCTATTCTTTATTTTTATAATGTTCGTGCTGCTCCATGTGCTTTTCTTTACTGTTGTACAGTTTAAAATGGCAACTTTCATGTTCTTGGACACATTAATCTTTCGTATGAAACATTGTTCGTTCGGCATAGAAAACACCATGTTTTGGCCATATGTTACATACATTTTTGCTAGCCTACTTCTCTTAAAATAATTTTGGTGTCTAGATGGGTTGGTAACTAGAATGTAATGCAAACTAGATTCTGTGTAAGGAGAGGACACTCAGCAGCTGTTTACACATCTGGACGATGGAGCACTAGTGTGGGACACAAGAACACCCTTTTTATTAGGGGGCCCACACAGGTACTCCAGTGTATACTATAGGCGTGTCTCCATCTGTGAAGCTTGTACAAAACAGGTAAGTATTCAAGCTTGACAAAGGAAAACAATATTTTTTCATCTTGGAACTCTGCCAAAACAGACAATTGTACCCCACTTCCAAGCAATGTTTCATATTCCTATTTCTGCCATCAAATATCTGTGTGCTAATTATACCTATTTTTTTGGACATAGGGGAGAAAAGACTCGGAGGACACCACTCATCCGAGGAGCCAACAGACCCCCCACCTCAGGAAGAAGTGGAAATCCCCCAAAGCCAACAGGAGGAGGAGGAGGAGGAAGGAGACGTGGTGGAAATTGTCACAACAGGTGAGTGTCTGTGACCACAGGCTCAGGTAAGAGATGGATGCCTGCATATTTATAATACATGGTGTTTTTGTTTCTATATTTTTAGGTGATTGTGATGTGGATCCAGGTCATTTCACCAGTGAAAGTGCACAGATCCTGAGTGGGGAGATCATGGGGTGTAATAGGGACTTGGAACATCCATAAAAACCTCAATGATTTTCAAAACAAAATGAAGAACATCATTGATGTTTTAGGGAGCGTTTAAAACACCTCCCTTACTTTTACTTTTACTTACTTAATCCCTTACTTTTTTGCGCTTTTTTGAATCTAAAAATGTTTCAAATTTTTTGACATATTATAGAAAAGCCAAATTTTGAAGATGCACACAGTGTGTCAACATGTGCTATCTGCTATCACGGGAGAAAAAGAGATAACCCCTCAAAAAATTGGTGGGACTTTGAAGGCAACGAAGTAGTAAAAAACAATTTTATTAGTACAAATATACAAAAATATAAATATACAATATGGGAAAAATCTAATACAATTCACTACATAAACAATAAAATAAATAAGGATATGAATATGCTGATTTAGAGTTCGAATGTATATTCGTGTAGTCTTCCACCTTGGGCCTACGCGTTTCGGGACTACCTATAGAATCCCTTCATCAGGGGCAAATTGTAGGAGGAATCGCACTACATAATGAAATGTAAATTTGAAATAATTAGAGATCATATGCATTAAACATATTGCTTGCATCCTAGACCGTTCTGTATAATTGGACATCAGGAAACATGAAAAATACAGTGAAAATAAAATATAAAAAATAGAAATAAAAATAATAAAAATAACAATGCATACCCTAGCATATTCAATCAAGAAGACTCACTGCCGAAGTCCCGAAGGCGAGTATGTGCAAGGCGCCCTGAACATCCAAAGGGAAGTCGGGCGTGTTACTGGCCCCGCCTTATCCGCACTGGTCCCCCTGTGTGACCCCAAAAGAGTGAAACTCAACGGGGGCAACACTATCCCAAACGAATCTGGATAAAATGTGAGCCCAGAGGGGGAGTATCTGAAAACAAAGAAAAAATCATCCAATAGGCTAATGTCCCTCCATTACACAAAAAAAAATAGAAAAAATATAGAAAAAATGACCACAGCGTGGACGCAGGTCCGCACATCCACCATGCGGATCCGCGTTCAAGCGGGACATACAAGTAAAATAATCTCATAAGCATAGCTTACCCTAATGCTGATGCATAGCGAGAGTTACCGGGGATAGGAGAAAGGGAACCCCCAAATTCAAAGTGCGGAATAAGAAACTTTTAGGTGCACGGACAGCTCCAAAGAAGTTGTAAAGGGTAAGGATTTCCTGAGAGTACAGGGTCTATAATGTAAGGCAAAAAGACCAAATCACAAAAAACAAAAGTGTCTTTTATCCATAGCAATATATAATATGTATTGCCAAAAAGAAACAATCAAAAACAGGCAAAACTAGGAGCCTAAAAAAGGATTGCAACTACAAGGGGCAAGAGGGACAGCAAACGAGATTACCGTGTAGAGCTGTATCTTTATGCAACAAGGGAGCTCCGCTCACTGGGTCCATGAATGCCGCCACCGAGCAGGACAGTGTCACTGACTCGGTAAGCGGCAGCTTAATAAGCAGTGGAAGGGGGAGCCGACAGGTGCGGCGCTCCATACAGGAAGAGGAGACAGGGGGGGAGCCATGGCAACGACGAAGGAGCGTGTGAATTACGACATCCTCCTGTCGCTGGTAACAAACAATAACAAGACAAACACGTGCGCGACTCCTCCCCCGCCAGTGCTATAGGAGACACGGCCTCAGTATCACAACCGCAACGGAGGAGGAGACAAAAAGCAGAAGACTAGCAGGCAGCTCCATATGTGTAATGGAGCAAAAAAAATATATAATAAACACAAAATAATAAACAGAGAAACCTGAAAAACAGAGAAACCTAAAGGATGTGTGGATGTACACAGGGGCGGGAAAAGAAAAAATGTATATATAAAACACACGGGATGATCTGGAGAGGTCCCAGAATATCCGTGTGTTGTCACCGCCCCGCACTTCTAATGGCTACTTCCAGACATCAATAAGGTGAGGGGACCCTGAACCGCTGCTGCACGGCACCCCCCACAGCCAAAGGGTGTGAGGGGGGTCATGCAACCGCCGTCCACCGACGCAAAAAAGGCGACCAGGCTCGCGGCGGGGCCAGGCAACTGAACGCTGCCTAGCAATCGCCGCGTACAACGGGCACCAAACAGAGGCCCCCCGACAATCTGCTATCACGGGAGATCAATGTAGGCATTTTGGGGGTGCAACCCCTTCTTCAATAATAAAGTAGATGAGTGGAAGCCCGTCCCTTGATCCCCCGTGATGGCAGCTAGCACATGTTGACATTCGGCAATTTGTGTGCATCTTCAAAATTTGGCTTTTCCAGGGGTGACTTCACCCCATCTGAACTCAATATCAAACACAGTTTATAAATACTCATGTCTGATATTGCCTTCAATTTATTTCAAAGTTGAACTTTATAAGTTCCAGATTTGTGTATTTCTTGTTGGTTTTAAACATGCCTGTTTTACCTTAAATGAACATTTCTACTCTTATTAATGTGACCCAAAAAATTGTTATACAACAAACATGTTGGTTTTAGAGGAATGTAGGGGTGGAAGCGTGGAGGCAGTTGCTGTGACTTGCCTAACCATGCGTGCACGCCCACTAGTAGAAATTGGGACTATCTCGGCACTAATCATACAATAAGGTTGAATTGATGTATATAAAAAAGTATAAACTTTAATAATGACAAAACACATTTACAAAAGTACATATAGAATATGCTAAAAGAGATTAGATACACCACACTAAGCACAGACATAAATGGATAGCCGTAGAATTTCTTGTGGAGGGGGTGTCTAAAATTGTTTCCTGAATCGGTTTCGCGGTTAAAACCGCTTCTTCAGGAGGGATAGGTCTACAAATGATAAATTTTAATTTAGACAAGGGTAAGATTAACAGAAAACAAATTATAAACACAGTAAAGTACAGTAATGCTGGCAAAATAAAAGACTGGCTCACCGACTCAGACGGATTCACTGGGATAGTGGAACCCCATACAAAGCTCCCCCCAGTGAACACAGGGGAGTGTGAACAGTTTCTGGTTAGATAAATTATACCTATGAGTATATAACTAATAAAATTGATGGTGCTCACCCGGGTGGATGGAGAAACAGACTAGGAGGTGAGAGAGGGAAAAAGAAGGAAACAGATGTATGGTAAGGGGGAAAAGGGTAAGGAGGGGGGGAAAGGGAGGGAGGGAGGGGGGAAGAAGGGGAAAGGGGGGGGGGAGAAAAAGTGGGGGGAAGAAAAGGGAGGGAGGGGAAAGGGGAAGAAGGGGGAAAGGGAAGGAGGGGCAAAGGGGATGGGGGAACATGTTGGTTTGTTTTAAAAACCTTTTATAAATGCACACGTGATTGTGCTTGTATTAAAAAGATTGATAATCAAGAATGTGTGGATTATTGTTTCAATGCTCCAAAACTTTTGTTGTGGTAAAATTGTGGTTTCTGTGACAATGGGGGTTATTTCCTAAGGGCAAATCCCCTTTGCAGTACAAGTGCAGTTTCAGTGCTGTCTCAAGTGCACTTGTAGTGCAAAGTGTCTTTGCCTTTAGTAAATAACACCCAACAGTGCTTTCTAATGTTATACAATCACGCCATTTTCAGGACTACCCAAATTTCAGTCAGGGTCAGCTAAAAGAAACACAAGCAGTAAATGTCAGCAAATATTTTAGTAGTTAAAATTAGTTTTTTATTTAAGAAATGTCTCAGACATTGTCTAGTATATTGATGGCCCCCCTACCCGCAAAGTATTCAAGGTATCTTAGACAGACCTCGCAGGCACTCGGGGGGGCAAGCCAGGACGGCCAGCTTCAAGCGCCGTCAGGGTTGGTTCATTTACATGAATTCCGGCTTCAGGCCCAACTGAGCCAGCATAGTTTGCAGAATTTCTCCTTAAAAAGTTGTAGAGAACACAGCAAGCCAGAATGATATGATTGAGTTTATACTCCGACATATGTATGGGTGTAAGAAATAGGCGGAACCGGCTGGCCATGATTCCAAATGTGTTCTCCACCACTCTTCTGGCTCTGGCCAGCTGGTAATTAAAAACCCTCTGGTCCGGGGTGAGGGTCCTCATAGGGAAAGGCTACATAAGATGGTCTCCCAGCGCAAACGCTTCATCCGCAACGAAGACAAATGGGAGTCCTTCCACATTGTCTTCTGGAGGTGACAAGTCCAAGCTGGCATTCTGGAGATGCCTGTAGAACTCCGTCTGGGTGATGACACCACCATCTGACATCCGGCCATTCTTCCCCACGTCCACATACAAGAACTCATAAGTAACCGAATACTATTGAAACCCTTATAGTTGTAATAGTATGACCTCGAGTTGGGTGGTGGGACGATGTGGACGTGTTTCCCATCAATTGCCCCTCCGCAGTTAGGAAAGTCCCACCGCTGGGCAAAGTGGGAGGCCACAGTCTGCCATTCCTGTGGGTTGGAAGGAAACTGTGGAGTAAAACCAGAAAAATAAATTAATCATTTTGCACATAAACATGGAAAGCAGATTAGACACAAACATTCTTGGCCAACATCAGTATAACATTTATTTTAGGGAGTATGTAAAGACAAAGGTATAAGGTCCACCTATCAGATTCCTCCTCCCCCCCTCATAGGCCATTTGTAAAATTTTATGGGGGGGAGATGTTTTGGACAGGTAACCCTCTCCACTTCATGCCTAAATAATGTGTATTAATTTGGCCAGCCCCTCCTTACTTTACACTATTTGCAGCCCACTGGACAGGTAAGAAGTGTCATAATACAAAGAGATAAATACACACTGTAGACATTTGAGCACATTTTTACATTCTGATATTACCTATCAAGATAATAATAGGATACAAAAACTTTGAACATTACCATTTGAAAGTATTCTGGCAGGCCCTTGCACTACATGCTTTGGGGAATTCATCCATAAATATGACCACAAAAGAGGTGGGTATAGCGTGTATGGGTTTGGCAAAGTCAGCAGATAGATGATTGGTTATAAGCTGAGTTATCAGTTGGGGGGAGGGAGGGTTCCAAATAATTTTGGAACACAAAAAAAAAGCCTCTGGCACTCTGCCAGAATTTAAAGCACAAATCACAATTTTAAACATTTTAGGGGGTATTTAGGGTAAAGCACTACTATGGAGCTGACATACATTGTTAAGTGACTACATGAGGTGAATATAGGGCCAGGATAGCATGCTGGGGAGGTAAGTGAAGGCAAATATTTATGAAGGACAAAAAAAAAAATCCAGCATGCATGAGGACAAAGGGGACATTCACAGCATATTACAATCATGGTAATTAGGGAATGAGGAAAGAAATACAATATATTTAGCAAACATTAAATACAATAAAATGTGATGTTAATGGATAAAAATCTTACCTTAATATACTCCTTCTGCAGGACCTGAATGATGGCAGAACAGGTCTCCGGGATAATGATCCCCAGAGCCTGGGGGGAGATACCTGTTGAGAACTTGAGGTCCTGCAGACTTCTCCCTGTCGCCAAGTACCGCAGGGTGGCGACTAGCCTCTGCTCCGGAGTGATGGCTTGCCTCATGCAGGTATCCTGCCTGCTGATATAAGGGGTCAGCAAAGCCAACAAACTGTGAAATACGGGGTCCGTCATCCAGGGAAAGTTCCTGAAATCATCAGGATTATTCTCACGGATCTCATGGAGCAAAGGCATGTGACAGAACTGGTCACGCTGGAGCAACCGATTCTTGATCCATGAACTCCTCCCCACCCTGTTCATGGACTGGGCTTGTGTCAAGGTCAGGACCCCAACACCAAGCCCCCGCACAGCACAAACTCTACAAGGAGTACTTATACGCAACATGGCTAAAAAACGGTCGGCTGCTCAGAACGAAGTAACAGAACGCACTGAAGAACAGCAAGGCCTGTGAAGAGCGACCTGAAAAACAGTAACGAACGAACAAGAACACAATGACTAAGTCACGCGGAACTTGCTTGCACGCACTGAAGACCAGATACAAACCCACAAGCACAAACTGAACAGCAGAAAACGATCTGAAAGCCACGAGTCTGAAAAAGCACAAACCAAACTTTTACTAACAGCAGATTTGCAAAAGGAGCCCAAAGGGTGCCGCACTTGGTTCTGAACTGCCCTTTTATAGTCTCGTCGTACGTGGTGTACATGACCACGTTCTTGGCGATTGGAAATTCCGTCAACTTTGTGCGATCGTGTGTATGTAAAACAAGTTTGAGCCAACATCCGTTGGAAAAAATCCATGGATTTTGTTGTCGGAATGTCCGATTAATGTCCGATCGTGTGTACGGGGCATAAGAGTTCCAGCTGTGTGTGTTTTGGACTTTCTGCTCTCATCACGATCTGCTACCTCTGTTGTTCTCTCTAAGTACACTAATGCCCTGTACACATTGATCGAACATTCCGACAACAAAATCCATGGATTTTTTCCGACGAATGTTGGCTCAAACTTGTCTTGCATACACATGGTCACACAAAGTTGTCGGAAAATCCGAACGTTCTAAACGCGGTGACGTTAAACACGTACGTCAGGACTATAGACGGACTATAAACGGGGCAGTAGCCAATAGCTTTCGTCTCTTAATTTATTCTGAGCATGCGTGGCACTTTGTGCGTCGGATTTGTGTACACACGATCGGAATTTCCGACAATGGATATAGCAAGCTCTCAAAGTTTGTGTGTCGGAAATTCCGATGGAAAAAGTGTGATGGAGCCCACACGCAGTCGGAACTTTCGACAACAAGGTCCTATCACACATTTTCTGTCGGAAAATCCGACCGTGTGTACAGGGCATTATGTTGTTGGATATTTGGTAGCTAGTCGATTTTATTTTTTGAAAAGAGCGCTGCTTTGGATGAATAATTTAATATGGTTTAGTATTGAGAATTTATCTGACGAGAGGAAGTGATCTATTTTGATTAAGCGGCTGCTGAGTTATACATATCTTCTGAACATTTTAATTCAAGTTTGAATATTTCTTAAAATATTTCTTATTTTTTAATTTAATTTAATTTTTTATGCATGTTATAGGAATTTGTGCTCAATAGCGCTGAGATAAGGGAAATAGGTATCAGGAGAGTCAAAATAAGTTGTTCCCTTTTTGTTTTTACGGTCAAGGAGGGTTGCCAACCAATAATGATCCAGATCCTTGATGCCACAAATTCTCGGGTCCTTTCGCAGGTCTTGAAGAATAAGGGAGCCTCAGGGTCACTGAGGATTACAGTATCTGGAACTGCCTCCTCCCAGCCATGTACTACTCCCAGGGTTTCTGGGGACTGAAAACCATCTCTTAAGGTTTGACGTATGTCTTCCTTTGCTTCAATGCCTCTAAAACTGCCATAATCTTCCTCCTACTCATCCTCCTCCCTCTCCTCTTGTGTGTTCTGTGGCGTTGCAAGAATGGTGTCTGCATAAAGTGGTCCTTGAGAGGAAAGGAAGTCTTCCTCTGGCTTCCGCTACTCTGCCTCGAGTGCCTTGTCCATAATGCCAAGCAGAGTATGCTCCAGCAGGAACACAAGAGGGATAGCGTCACTGATGCATGCATTTTCACTGTTCACTATCCTTATCTCCTCCTCAAATGGTGACAGTACCCTGCATGCATCCTTTTTTAGCAGCCATTGGTGTGGGGAAAAAAAGCTGAGCTCCCCTGAGCCGGTCTTTGTGCCATATTCACACAGGTACTCATTGATAGCCCTCTGCTGCATGTGCAGCTGCTGCAGTTGAGTTCCAACTGGTGGGCATGTCACAAATTAGGATGGTGGAATTCCCGCTGAATTTCAGCCAACCAAACACTGGCTGTGTATGAAATGGCTACAGACGCTTCTGGCCTGCTTTAGAAGATCTTGCAAACCTGGGTACCTGTTTAAGAAACATTCCACCACCAAATTGAGGACATTTGCCAGGCATGTTAACTTTCCCTGTCGAAGGGTGGACAGAAGGTTAATGTCCTTATTGCACACCACCATTCCTGGCTCAAGCTTCCGTGGCGTGAACCACCTCTGGGCCTGCCCCTGCAGGGCTGAAATAATCTCTGTTCGGGTGTGGCTCTTGTCCCCTAGACAGACCAGCTGAAGCTCTGCATGGCATCTTTTAGCCTGACTCGTTGAATGGCCCCTTGAACACTTAGTGGGTACTGGTGGTTCATAGAACAATCCAGCAGAGGAGGGCATGGAGGAGGAGGAGGAGGGGGTGCAGCCAACAGATCTCACATCATCATCACCAGCTGTATGGAGACGTGGTGGCAAAACAAGCTCCAGCACTGAGTCCTATCCTGCATCCTTCCTAGTTGCAAGCATAGCTACCCAGTGTGCTGTGAACAAAATATATCGTCCCTGACCATGCTTGCTGGACCGCGAGTCAGCAGTAAGGTGGACTTTGAGGCTGACTGCTTTGCCCAACTATGCCAAAACATTGCCTTCCACACAATTGTACAGAGCTGGAATGGCCTTATGTGAAAAGTATTAATGACTGGGAACCTGCCATTCTGGTACAGCACATTCTGCAAATTCAGGGAAGGGGCAGAATCCACCAGGCAGAAAGGCAGGAATTGTAAAGCCAGAAATTTGGACAAGCTGGAAATTAGACGCTGGGCATATGGGTGGCATTTTATTTTTTTTTGCGCTGCAGCAGCTGGGGCAGAGAAATTTGCCTGCTATACTCTACAGCTGGTGGTGTGCTGTTGGCAGACATGTTGCAAGAACCTGTGACACCCTTTGCTATACCATCATCCCTGTCAGTGGAGGCTACTGAGAGGTCATGAGATATAGCAGGATTAGAAATGAGAGGTGAGAAGTGAGGAGAATTGTGTCCCTTATGTGTGGCTTTCAGGTGCTCTTGCCAATGGGCTGAGTGGTGGGAGGTCAAATGCCTTGTCAAGCATGTGGTACCCAAATGGCTGGTGTTTTTGCCACACTTGATCTGCTTGTGACAGAGATTGTAAATTGGAACAGTGTGATCAGCTGCACATGTGCTATAAAAGGCCCACACAGTTGAGAGGGCCCTAGAATGCACTATGAAGCCTGCAGTGCATTGTGGGGCACTCCGTGGGTAAACATCCCGCCGAGCTACCCACAAATTTGGATGTTGCCTGAACTCTACTCTGCAGTCCCTTTCTGATTGTTTTCCATGCGAGTTTAATTTGTAAGAGCATAGGCATCGAGATCCTGCCCCTGGGTGGCAAGTTATCAGGCCTCCCTGAACTTACAAGAGAATTGTGTCATTGCATGTCACCACTCATCACATGGCTGCATTTGGGACCTGCATGGCACTACTCGTCGCATGGTAGCATTTGAAAAAGGGAAATATATACTTACTTTTTTAAATAAGTATGCCAACTTGCTCCAAGAGGAAGATGCATAGTATCAAGAGAAGGGGAAAGCAAAGTAACAGGTTCACTTTTAATTAGATTTTGACCAGCCTGTACTCACTTTCTGTTTGATACCCTCCTACACCAATCTACCACCTCCTTGTCAGCAGGTCTAAACTTACACATGGCTATGCACAATTCACACGCTCCCATATGATAGTGCTTGGACCTAGCAACTGGTTATACTGCATACTACATAATGGGAAATAAAGATGAGCACAGTTTTGGTCCAAACTTGGGTTCATACTGAACCCAAAAGGAAGCTATAATTCCTGCCCACTGCTGCCCAATTAACCGAACACAAAGAGGAAAGGATGTTCAGGAAATTATTGGCTTAATATGGCCATGTGACCATATTAGGTCAATGATGTCACAAGCATCCCTGCTCCTTGGTGTACATGCAGCTATGGGCCAGGGAGCTCTATTCACTCTTTATTAAATTCATTTTAAACCCAAGCTCAAACCAAACTTGGGCTCATCCACAGGGAGAGAGGGGAAAATATTGCTCCATGGCTGCACACACTGGTTATTTCTCCAAGGGTCTGATGAAAACCAGGATAGTGGGGTAGGGCAGAGACATTAAGTACATGCTCCTGTAAATTAAACCTGTTCTTTTGCCTAGTATGGGCAAAGTACAGGTTTATTTAAAGTTAATCAATACTTATATGGATTTTCTTTACAGATTGTACAAAAAAGCCATTCTTTTTTTATATTGAGAGTTAACAAATGAGTTATGTTGTGTTTATATTTGTGTAATGTTGCCAGCAGTTTTTGCAGCCACTGCTCTGATGGAGACAGCAGAGAATGGATTTCTCTTCATAGCCAATAATTTCATGCTTACATTAAACATAATGAGCTACAGATTATATGCAGGCTCTGCCTCGTTGGCTCTGACAGGCGAACTGGGCACCAGATAGCAGGAACCTTTAAGATTTCTGTAATTATAAGGGCAGAACTCAGGCAAACCACACCCTCCCCGTGGTCGGCACTTAGCCGCTCATGTGGCAGGGCTGTGGTGTCCTCTCCTCTGCTTCCTCCGCTGCCGTTTGTCTTCTCTTCTGCCAAAGCGCTAGGCATCCAAAAGGGTCGCCTGATGCTTTGGCCAATCAGGAAACAGGTCTCACAGACCTGCCTCCTGATTGGCGGGGAGGAACTTTAGTGTGATAATAGCGAAAATTCATTCGATTTTCGTCACACAACAGGGTAGGATCGTAGCGCAATGCTCTGCGCGCTGAGCCGTCCCTTTTTTTGAAGCCTGTTAGAGCCTCTGGCTCTAATCAGGTGCTTCAAAAAAAAACACCCGTGGCATTGGAATCCATGGTCCGGCGCCACTAATATGTAGATCACCACTAATATGAAGATCAGGGGGCCGGACGTATGAATAGGGGAGGCAGCACCTGTGCACCCTCTATGGCAGTTCAGCCGCTAGATCGTTCTTACATGCTATGGGAGGGGACACACCCCCTCCCACCGCCCTCCGGTGCTTCTTTGGGCTCTCCCGTGCCATTGGGGACCCAGAGAAAGAATCGGCCGCCGCCTGATAACGATCATAGAGATGACTGGTGACCATATAGTCACCAGTCATCTCTATGACCGTTGGAGGCCCGGGCGGGACATTATGACGTCACGTCCGGGCCGCGCTTGTAAACAAAGCCACGATCGCAGCTGGAAAGCATGGGATCATGAATTTTTATTTTGATCTCATGCTTCACAGGCTAGAGGAGAGATGTGGGGTCTTATTGACCCCACATCTCTCCTTAAAGAGGACCTGTCACACACCATTCCTATTACAAGGGATGTTTACATTCCTTGTAATAGGCATACAAGTGATCAAAAAAATGTTTAAGAGAAAGTGTAAAAATAAAAAAAGTAAAATAAGCAATAAAAATAAAAAATTTAAAGCGCCCCTGTCCCCGGTAGCTTGCGCACAGAAGTGAACGCACACGTAAGTCCTGCCCACATATGTAAATGCCGTTCAAACCACACATGTGAGGTAACTCTTAACTGGTAACCTTTAAACAATTTTAAAGCGTCACCTATGGAAATTTTTAAGTACCGAAGTTTGGCGGCATTCCATGAGTGTGCGCAATTTTAAAACGTGACATGTTGGGTATCTATTTACTCGCCGTAACTTCAACTTTCACAATATACAAAAAAATTGGCTAACTTTACTGTTTTGTTATTTTTTAATTCAAGAAACAGTTTTTTTCACCAAAAAAATACGTTTGAATAATTGTTGGCACCCTGTGACATAAAAAATTGCAACGACCACCATTTTATTCCCTAGGTTTTCTTCTAAAAATATATATATATATATATAATGTTTGGGGGTTCTGAGTAATTTTCAAGCAAAAAAATTATGATTTTTACATGTAGGAGAGGAGTGCCAGAATAGGCCCAATATGGAAGTGGTTTTAACGTGTGAACATCACAAATTATTGATAGTCCTTTTTTCTTCACTATATCAATAAACAATTCTTCTCACACTTTTTATACAATGAATCCCATGTGTACTCCACCACCTTTCACCCTGTGCTTTCACCTGAAGGTGTTGATATATATATGTAAATAGGTCAAATGTGCCTTCCCCTTTAAGGGGCTTCAAATACCTTAGGATATCCTTAAAATATCTCCAAATTTCCAACCAGACCACTCTTTTTATGTATCTACCAATCAGGTACATCAGAAAAAGGTCCTCAAATCAGAAAATGAAAGCCATCATTGTGCTTTCCATCTTATTAAAATCAATACTTTATTGAAAGAATAAAAAAAGCACTCACATAGATTAGTGCACTATTAAACCGCTGCACATCAGTAAGATCACATTAAAATGATATGCACATTGCCCCCTCAAGAACTGTGGATTGGCATCATGTCACCAGGAAATCGCTAATTCACTTATGGGATTATGTCACAGGCACGCGTTTTGCTAATCAATAATTCTAATTGTATTGATTTTATTAAGATGGAAAGCATGATGATGTCTTATTTTTTTGAGTTGAGGAGCTCACCATCTGGCAAAGGTGTAACTTTTTCTTCTGTACCTGATTGGACGATCCATAAAGAAATTGGTCTAGTGGTAACTTCAGCGATATCCTAAGGATGTATTTAAAGACCCCTAAAGGAATAGACGCATGTTGACCTAGTTATATACTATATATAGATATAGATATATCTATATATAGATATATCTATACTGTATATCAACATTTCCAGGTAAGAACACAGAGTGAAAGGTGGCAGAGTACACGAGGGAATCACTGGATAAAAAGTAGTAACGAGACAAGCACTTGTGAGAAGAATTGTTTATTTATATAATGAAGAAAAAAGGACTATCAATACTTTGTAGTGTTCACACATTATTATTATTTACTATAGTGGACTATGCATACACAAGTAACTATTTCTAGCTCTTAGGCATTTGTTTCTTTTGATTGAATATCACATAACTTGATATTTAATTGACATTGATGTATGGAGTTGTGGTATCTTTATGCAAATGGCATCTTCTTTTGATCACCACATGGTTGTGCTGCACTTCTATATCATATTTAATTGGTATTGATGTGGGACCACATCAGTGTTGGCAGCGATTGGAGGGTATATACACAATTTTGTTAATAGAAAAGGATATAGGGGGCAGGAGGCAGAGCCTAGCAGAGCAGACATGCATTGTTAGAGCTCCACACCGCTGAGGAGAGAAGAGAAGGACAAACGGAGCCTGCAGGCTCAAAAGGTATCCATTTGAACCTTTTTGCCCCAGGGAACAAACTGTGAAAGTTTGGGCAGGAAATATGGTACTGGGAGGAAACCATGGCAGAAATAAAAATCACCTCACAAAGAGCTCACAGGCACTCACTGCAGCTGAAGCAGCTCCAGTCACCTCACAAGATACAGCATCAGGGCGCTCTCACAGACAGAAAATGTCACAGCAAGACTCTCCATTTGAGTCAGATACAGAACAAATCCTCTCACAAACTTCTCCACAAGCCTCCTCAGTATCCCCAGTAATATTATTACAATAAAACCTCAGACCAAATAACAAAAAGCCTAACCAAAGAAATAAGAGAGCTGGGAAACCGCACCGCAGCCTTAGAAATAAAAATGGATGAAATTGAAATTACAACCCAAGAAAATATAACAGAATTGGAACAATTAAAAAAAGAGAATTTAATACTTCAAACTAAGCTCGAAGATTACGAAAATAGAGCCAGACGTTCAAACTTGCGCATAAGGGGAATACCTGAAACTGTGACAGACCTGCAATCTACTATTACTGCTCTATTACAAGAACTAAAGCCAGATATCCCTGTTGAACGTTTAGAACTGGACAGAGTACACAGAGCCCTCACAGCCAAAAAGAAAGATGGACCCCCACGTGATATAATCACAAAATTTCATTATTACAGAACGAAAGAACAAATACTAATTGCTGCAAGAGAAAAAAAGGAACTTAATTTTCAAGGACACAATTATCAAATTTTTGCTGACCAATTTACTATTACTAAAAGACGATTCATGAAACCCCAACTAATGGAACTGCAACGCCACAACATTATGTATCAATGGGGCTTCCCCTTTTCAGTCAGATTTAACTACCAAGGTACAATTTACAGAAGCAGATCAGCAGATGAACTACAACAAACCCTTTTAAAATTAAATCTGACAGAACCCACAAGCAGCAACACTCCCACACGCAGAAGAATGGCGTCATCTTCACCTTCAGGCAGCACCCAGAAAATTTCAGAACAAAATGGGAATCATCATTCTCACAAAAGAGGCCGTTATGCCACATCATCCATGGACCAAGAAGATTCAATGGACTGACATCCTAATTCCTGATATCTCTTCATTTATTATACTAAGAGATGGTTCTCTATAAAAAACCTGTATTTATAACTGAATGTAACTGCATTCTGATAGTCACACACTGTGTGGGATCATGTTACATTCCAGTTATATTTCTTATTACTTCTGATTCATATAGCCTTAGAATATATAAGTGAAATAAGGAAATTCTTGTTCAGTTATATATTATCAGGTAATAACAATAGATTTATTACTTTTTAGGACAAATATGTTCAATAATCCAGAAGTAATGGAAGCTTTTTCTTTCTTTTCTTAAAACAAATATATTATTACCTAACTAGTTCCTAGAATTATGTTTTTGTTTATTCTAATCTTAAGCAATACAACCTCAATTTTATGAGTTAACATATCTAAACAGTTGCGTATGAATAAAATATGTAATTGTTTACTCTAAAAGGGTTAAAATCCCAAAATAATTCAAACTATCTTCATCAATACCAAAGTTATTAACAGTACCTTTCTAACTGAATTATTTAGCCTAGGGCAAGACTAACCATATACAACCACCCTGGAATAAATAATTTCAACAAAAACTATATTCTGCACTCCAATTAATGAAACATAATTTTGATGTCTTTTGACATAGCACGTCTCTCCTGTAAGCGGAAGATCCGTGTACCCCCATTAGCCCTCCTCATTCTCCCAACCATATTATGTGGGAGTGTGACGAAGGCACTTATTCCCCTGAGAGAGATATTTATTCTCTTTCACGGGTAAATTGTGATTACTTGCAAAAAATAATTTATACAATGTATCATCTAATCTCATATGTTTTTTGTTTACTCTTTACTCCAGAATTCACTGGTTTCTTTTCTATCTATTCATCTCTTCAGTCCACACAGGTTGATCTGCGCAGTCAGCTCTGCATAACAAAAAGTAAGTCAAAACTATTTGATCTATTGCCATGGCACCACTGAATATACTTTCCCTGAATGTTCAGGGAATAAATGTCCCTCAAAAAAGGACCAAAGCCTTCCGTACTTTCCATAACAAGAAGGCTCACATAGTATGCCTCCAAGAAACACACTTCACCAAAGATTCTACTCCAAAATATATTTCTCCTTTTTATCAACAAATTTACACGGCTTCTGCCTGTACCAAGCAAAGGGGAACTCTAATTGCATTTCACCGATCCACACCATTCACCTTATCATCAGAAATTAAAGACCCAGAAGGTAGATACCTGATACTCATGGGTTATATAATGGATACAGCAATCACTGTGATTTCCTACTACGCTCCTAACAAACAACCTACACCATTCCTCTCACATATATTACAAGTGATTAATACACACAAAATAGGAACAGTGATAATGTGTGGGGATTCGAACCAGGTCCTCCTCCCATTTCTAGATAAATCACCTTTTACACCATCCAAAATAACCTCTAGATTACCTTTTTCTCAACTTCTTTCCAAATACAATCTGGTAGATTCATGGAGAGAAAGTAACCCAATGAAAAAGAAATTCACTTATTTCTCGCACCCTCATCAAACCTTCACCAGAATAGATCATATTTTTCTAACAATAGGAATGATACCAGAAATTATTGCATCAGATATAATTCCGATTCCGTGGTCTGACCATAATGCAGTATACACTACTATAGCCTCAGCCATACCAAAAGCGCATGACCCAACGTGGTACTTACCGGACATAATGCTCAAACACCCACTACATCAGATGGCCATTGAACAAGCTTTAAAGGAATACATATCAATTAATAATACAACAGACATCTCCCCAATAACACTGTGGGAAGCTCATAAGCCTGTCTTGCGTGGTACAATACAAAGACAAATGGCACTATTTAAACGGGAACGCAAAAATCTAGCAAAAAAACTAGAACTCAATTTTAATGCAGCCTACATATCATTTCAAGATAATCCATCTCAGAGTACAAAATCTCATCTGGAAAAATCTAGATTGGAATACGATCTATTTCTCACTGAGTCAGTTGATAAATCCCTCAAACGCTCCAAACACAATTTCTACATGAATACAAACAAACCAGGTACATATTTGGCTCGGGCATTAAATTCAACTAACAAATCTTTCAAACCAATACGTTTGAAATTATCAAAAAATGTTTACACTTGTAATCCAGTTAAAATAGTCCATAAATTTCACTCACATCTCGCAACTTTATACAAGACAAACAATGAATTTAATCCTACAGAAGCTGAATCCTTCTTCTCAAAGATAACCTTACCTGAGTTATCTCAGAATCAAAAAAGCAGTTTGGATGAGCCTATAACTATAGATGAAGTTGTTAACGCCATAAAAGACCTAAAACTTAACAAAAGACCAGGCCCAGACGGCTACTCGGCTTTATACTATAAAACATTCTCAGAAATACTCTCTCCCATTCTCACTGAAACTTTTAACAAACTTCTAGATGGACATTCTTTTCGGCAAGAAACACTAATGGCAATTGTTTGTATGATCCCAAAACCTCTTTCTGATGATACTTCCTGTGAGAATTATCGGCCTATCTCTCTGTTAAACCTCGATATTAAATTATTAGCAAAAATAATAGCAAAACGCCTCAATAGCATTATAGGAAAATTAATACATAGAGATCAAGTAGGCTTCATGCCAAATAGACAGGCAGGCGATAATATACGCAGGGCAGTGTTATTGGCACATATTGCTAAAAAACGGAAAATCCCTTTATGTTTTCTATCTCTCGATATTAAGAGGGCATTTGACACAGTATCCTGGCAATATATGCAATATTCATTACAAAAATGGGGTTTTGGACCCCACTTTTTAACATGGATCAAAGCATTATATAATAAACCCAAAGCCTATATAAAATATGCTGGATACAAATCTGAAGCCTTTAATATCGAAAGAGGTACCCGACAGGGTTGCCCATTATCTCCCTTATTATTTGCCCTTATACTCGAACCCATGGCCCAATACATCAGAACAAACCAAACTATAACTGGCATTGAAGTAGGAGGTATTACACACAAATTATGTATATTTGCAGACGATATATTACTTTTTCTATCATCACCACAGGTCTCTGGTCCTAACTTAATACCAGCTCTTGATGGGTTTGCAGCCCTATCCGGCCTTATGATTAATCCTAAGAAATGCCTAGTGCTTAATATTTCACTCACAAACAAGGAATTGATCCCGGCTAGGGCTGCACTCCCATTCACATGGGCAGAAAAATCAATCCCATATCTTGGAATTCATTTAACAACATCTCATTCTGACTTATTCTCAACCAATTATCCTCCAGTATTAAGACAGATCACAAATCTAATAAAACAATGGTCGCAACTTCCTTTATCCTGGATAGGGAAGATTAATGCAATCAAAATGACTATTCTACCCAAATTGCTTTATCTATTCAGAGTCCTCCCTATTCCAATTCCTTCCTATTTTTTGAGAATAGTACAAAAAAGAGCAACTTCGTTTATATGGGGCTCTTCTAAACCACGTATACCTATACACACACTACAGCTTCCCAAAAATAAAGGAGGCCTGGGATACCCTAATTTTACTAACTACTACAGAGCAGCACATTTGGCCAGTCTGTCCAAATACCATGCAAAACAGGAAATCCCATTATGGGTATTTATAGAGGCTTCAGAAAATGACCCTCTATTAATATCAAATTTATTATGGCTTGATCCTAAAGACTGCTTTAAAATTCATAATCCCATAACTAAACACTTCTTATCTCTCTGGGATAAACTAAAAACCAAATATCAGTTACAATTTCCACACAATCCTCTCCTTTCTTTTATCAGAAATCCGGCCTTTTATCCGGCATGGATCTACCCAAATTCTTTTAAAGCTTGGACAACATCAGGCATTCAGACACTAAATGACTTCATAGCATCTAAATCATTCCTTTCATTCCCATCGCTTAGAGAAAAATATGATCTACCAAACTCTGAGATATTTAGATATCTCCAAATCAAAAATTTCTATACACCATTCCTAAAGGGGGATACACCATTATCCCAATTATCCATTTTTGAATCAATCTGTACAAAAGATCCATTTGCTAAAGGTACAATTTCATCACTTTATAATCAATTATATGGAGTAGCAAATCTTAATAGACCCTCTTACGTTCAGAGGTGGGAGGAGGACCTGGGACGAACTTTAGAAGACACGGACTGGTCTAATATATGGCTCACATCTAAGTCATCTTCACCCAACATCTTAGCACTGGAGACAAATTATAAAGTCCTAACTCGCTGGTACCTTGTACCCGCTAGAGTGGCAAAATATTCACCTAATACCTCAACTCTTTGTTTTCGAGGATGCCCAGAAATAGGCACATATTTACACATATGGTGGACGTGCCCAGTAATCCAAACCTTCTGGAAGGAAGTCTTCGTGATTGCATCTAAAATATTTAAAAAAATAATACAACCAGATCCATATTTAACTTTACTTAATCTAAAACCGGAATGGTTAACACTCTCTCAATTCAAACTTATGATCCAACTAATAATGGCTGCAAAACAAACAGTGGCCAAGGCATGGAAATCTCCTACATTGGTACTAGCAGAAACAATTCACAGAATGAATAATACAATGTCCCATGCTAAGATGGTAGCCATCGATCAAAATCAAATTCCAAAATTTGAAAAACTTTGGCATCCTTGGATAAAACAACAGTTCCTGTCAAATTTCAATGACTCTGTCCTGTTGCCATGGTAACAAATTAAATGACTTACAGAGACACCCATTCTAAGGCTTCAAAGAGAACTAAAAAGAATAATAAACTGACGAGCGGGACAACCTTGTGGACCATACCTCTACCTTTCAACCCTTTTTCTTCTTTCTCTTTCCTTTTCTCCACCTTACGATTAAAGCTCATTATCAGAATTTATTTGACCTATATACACTCTACTTGTAAACAATATGTATAGTAGGTATAAATCATTTAAATACCTACAAAAGTAACTAAGGAAATGATATATATCTTTAATTTAGGTTTACGTGAACCCAATGTTTAATATTTGAAATTTCATGATATTTACCTATATAAACCCTACTGTAAAACAATGAGCTTACTTTATAGATCCTTGTAAACTTACTTTATGTATCTTTATGTATCTTTATAACATTGTATACTCAATAAACTTCTTTTGACAAGGAAAAGGATATTAATTGCACAGAAGGTTACTTGTATTTACTGTATTCCACAAATATAATGTCAGTGAGTAATCCAGCCTGCTAACATCACTGTAAACTGAGTATTAGTTTTTTAAAGACCAACCCTTTAATTAAACATGTGTATGCAATTATTGAGGTTATTATTCACCAATTATAATGTATAATTATAATAAGCTGTTGTTGTGTCGGATCTTGCCTTACTTTTCTTCAGTTTGTATTTATAATGAATGCATACCACTTTCCTATTGGTCGCTGCAGCAAAATAAAATTATAATAAATAAAAACAGAGCCACATGAAAAAAGCACCTTTCAGAAACATGGATAATAAAAACAAGGTGCAAAAGTACTGAATTTGAACTAGAACCTTTATGTAAAAAATGTATACGTTAACCGCTTCAATACAGGGCATTTTCACCCCCTTCCTTCCCAGACCAATTTTTAGTTTTCAGCACTGTCGCATTTTAAACGACAATTGCGCGGTCGTGCGACGTTGTACCCAAACAAAATTGACGTCCTTTTTTTCCCACAAATAGAGCTTTCTTTTGGTGGTATTTGATCACCTCTGTGGTTTTTATTTTTTGCGCTATAAACAAAAGAAGAGCGACAATTTTGAAAAAAACACAATATTTTTTACTTTTTGCTATAATAAATATCTCAATTTTTTTTTTTAAAAACTAATTTTTTCCTCAGTTTCAGCCGATACATATTCTTCTACATATATTTGGTAAAAAAAATCGCAATAAGCGTATATTGATTGGTTTGCGCAAAAGTTATAGCGTCTACAAAATACGGGATAGATTTATGGCATTTTTAAAAAAATGTATTTATTTATTTTTTTTACTAGTAATAGCGGCGATCTGCGATTTTTTTTTCATGACTGCGACATTATGGCGGACACATCAGATACTTTTGACACATTTTTGGGACCATTCACGTTTATACAGCGATCAGTGCTATAAAATTGCATTGATTACTGTATAAATGTGACAGGCAGGGAAGGGGTTAACCACTAGGGGGACACAAGGGGTTAATTATGTCTCCTAAGGGAGTGATTCTAACTGTAGGGGGAGGGGACGTACAAGGGGAGGAGACCAATCAGTGTTCCGCTGTACTGGGAACACAGATCGGTCTCCTCTCAACTGACAGGACGTGGATCTGTGTGTTTACACACACAGATCCACGGTCCGGCCCGGTTAACGGGCAATTGCGGGTACCCGGCGGCAATCGCGGCCGCCGGGCACACGCACCGGGTCCCGAGTAATGCCGCGGGCGCGCGTGCGTCACCTAGACGGCCGGGAATCCCAGGACGTCATATGATGGCCACCCAGGATGGGAGATCCCATCTCAGGCTGTCATATGACTATGGCACGGTAATGAAGTGGTTAATCAAACAAATTACTTTTTCTGTAAATAACTTCCTCATAATTTACTCACAACATTTCTAGAAGTACGTATTGAAATCTATACTTAGAATTGAACCAAATGATTTTTTCAGGCTGGTCAGTTACATGGTGTTTTTAAGATGTGCTATTCAATATATATATATATATATATATATATATATATATATATATATATATACGACTGTTCAAAACAGCAGCATCAATAACACTTAATTGTTTTGTTTACAGGAGTTCAGCAAATGCTGTTCTAAAAGTAGAAGCAATCTTTACCACATTCGTGTTTTTCCAAATTATTTTCATAGATCTGTGTCTACTTAATTCAGTGATACACTTGAACAAATAAGGGGAGCTTCTGTAAATGACCCCTTATAATTTGGAATTTCATACCAATATGGCACTTGAAGCTGCAGCGCTTGTACAAGTGTTCAAAACAGTGGCAGAGAGTAGAGGGTTCACATCATTTATTGTAATCGATGTATGGGAGCTGCATTGACTGTCACCGTTATCATTTATCATAAAGACTTGAGGCTACTTTATAATGGATGTTAAGAATGTTTACACAATAAATTGTATTTAGGTTCACTTTAACTTAGTTTAATTATCCAATCACATGAAAAGCAAATCCCGGTTTAATTTTTTCATCTGCAAATGATTGGATAATTGAAGTAAAAAAACTCACACAATTTATTGTGTGGATGTTTTCAACTCATTTAGCAAATCAGCCTCTTGATCACTTTCTGCAGTTGACTTAAGTGGGTTTTAAGACATTTGACCCTATTTATAGCTGTCCATTGCCAAGACTGCAATGATTACACCCTTGCATGCTCCTCCCTTTTTCTAAAATGCACATATGCAATTTTGGCAGGAAGACGAACAATTGTGGAAATAAGTATGTTTCAATTTTGTCAGGAAGATGTGCAATTGTGCAAATAAGCATGTTTCTGAGCATGGAAGACATGTGTGTCCCAGCACAGGTACCCATGCTTTGAGGTTTGCACCCTATGCTGTGTGTTCAAGTGTGCACACATGTCTACCACTGACACTGGCCCCAAATAGGCTATTTAACATATGAGTCATGCACAAGCTCAGTGCTCAATGGTCTTTCAGCTGTATTTTGATAACCTGATCTGCAATTCTAAACTTAACTTTCTTGTGATCTGCCCCCAGATTTTTTTTCTTTGACTATGCTGCTGATAACCTTTGTTACCTCAGCCTGGACCTCTGCTCAAGATTCTACTTGTTGACACTGTACCTTACTGACCTGCCCATTCCTGTCTTTGATTCTGTTTGCAATTTTGTTGCTTCCATGTTTAACAGTATCCAAACCTAACCTGTGACCTAATTCCACCTATGTCTGAGTTCCATACATCCTGGGTGTACTGCCAGCTGTACTCCTGCACATCCAATACCAGCACTCATGAGTTCCAATTACCAGTTCCTGAACTTTAGTCTTAGTTTTCAGGGGTGTCTGAACAAGAATTGTGCAAGAGGCCACCTTTAGCACCTCAGGCTATATGTACAAGAACATAATAAATTCTAAGCATGTTCAGGGGAAATTGGGGATTGTAAAAATATCGCTTTATAGCTGTGCCTTTCAGCCATGATTGTGTGACAAATTTCTGATTGTATGGCTAAGTCAGATTGAATCAAACTGTGTGATTTATTTCCACACAAAAGTTACAAAAATACTTACAAGAGTTGCACATTCAAATATAAAAATAAATGTTGCTTCAAATAAGATCAAAGATTTGAGATAAAATTGTTTGTTTCAAAAAATAAGTTCAAGACATGTGTTCAAAGATGGCTGATGTGTCCTTTGTTCTGAGAGCATCTGTAAAATTGTCTGTATGCTGAGTTTCTGATTGTATGACTGAGTCAGATTGAATCAAACTGTGTGATTTATTTCCACACAAAAGTTACAAAAATACTTACAAGAGTTGCACATTCAAATATAAAAATAAATGTTGCTTCAAATAAGATCAAAGATTTGAGATAAAATTGTTTGTTTCAAAAAATAAGTTCAAGACATGTGTTCAAAGATGGCTGATGTGTCCTTTGTTCTGAGAGCATCTGTAAAATTGTCTGTATGCTGAGTTTCTGTAGATATGTTAGAAGTGTAGTGCAAGAAGTGCAAAAGAGACCTTCCTGCTAGCAGCCTTGTCAATTTTGCGCCGAGACTAACCACTCCCATATTACTCCCATTATCATCCCCTATCCATTCCCATCTAAGGGTGGGGGCTAGGAGTAAGAACTCCATTCGACCAGCATGTCTAATCAATACCAGACACAGGAAATGGGGGATGATAATCGGTCTGCCACCAAATGAATATACCCATAGTTTCACAAACAGAATATCAGTAACATAGGAATTCCTTTATGAAAATATAACCAGTTATATCAATCATGCCTTGACAACTTCTTGAAATTGAGACCTCAGTTCAAATGTCACATCTTTAAATCATGAATTCAAAAGACCTCACATGTACACAATATTACAGGGGATTTCATAACCTCAGTTATATTTATATGACCAAATTAAAAATTTAGATATTAAGAATATAACATTCCCCTCTGAAATATGAATAATAATCATATTTCATATTCTAAATCATCCACACTCCATACATATCACAAATACTGTGTCTTTGATCTAATAATTCCAAATGTTTTGTCATTTGTAACTGAGTTTGCCACTCCAAAACCCATTCTTCTTTTAAGCTTATTTTGCAACAAATCATCTGCTCTCCTGATTTCATTTCTAATTCGATAATATAATTTTTTCATTCTAAACATCAAACAACTGAAATTTAATGAATAACATAATACTGATAAAAATAATAACTATAGGATCTAAAAAAAATTTCCTTCTGCTGAAGTAATTGAAGTTTTTCCCCAAATTTATATACTATTACTGATTTTTTTCCACCAGTTATTACCTGAGAACTCTGACCACTGATGAGCTATTTCTTGCAAATTTCCTTGTTCATGTTTAAACAATATTTCTGCATTCTGAAGTTCCTTAGCTAGAGCTATTAATAAACCTTTATGCTTTTGAATTACATTTGCCCATTCTTCCCAAGGAAATTCATCTATCTGAGATATATTGTATTGTGAGGGAAGAGCGCTTATATTATTCATAAGCATATTTGTTAAATTTGTTCTCAACCTATTAACACTTATTGCTACAATGTCTCCTTCTATACAATACAAGCCTTGGTTTAGGTTTTCTGTATTTGTACAAGAGGAGAAGAAAGTTTTAACCCTTTCTGTGTCTGTCATGATCGGAAAACAAACCTTCTTTTTATCTACAAGAGTAATTCATTCAGAAATAGTTTCAAATTCTTCTATTCTTGCTGAACATAATGTATGATTATGGTAACAAGAATTAAATATACTTTTGTCTTGATTAGGTAAACATATAACTTTAGACTGGAACTGTAAACATGATGACAGATCTAATTGTTCTAATTCAAGATAGTCATTGTTAAATGCAAAATATGTATACTATAATTTATAATATAATAATTGTGTATTGCTGACCAATAATCCCAAGACAGTAAATGGAACCAATATTTGTTCTTTCCCTGCTGTTGGAATCATAGAAGAACTATAACATACATCCAGATTGCATCCTATCCATTTGTTTACCCATAAATATGTATGATTTATTGCATATTCATATTCTCTAGGTAAATTCTGTAAATTATTGTGCAACTATTTTAACCACTTCAATACCAGGCACTTATGCACCTTCCCGCCCAGACCAATTCTCAGCTTTCAGCGCTCTCACACTTTGAATGACAATTACTCAGTCATGCTACACTGTATCCAAACAAAATTTTTATCATTTTCTTCTCACAAATAGAGCTTTCTTTTGGTGGTATTTAATCACTGCTGGGTTTTTTTATTTTTGCGATATAAGCGAAAAAACAGTGAAAATTGTGAAAAAAAACACTTTTTTTTAGTTTCTATTGTAAAATTTTGCAAATAAGTAATTTTTCTTCATAAATTTGTGGCAAAATTTATAATGCTACATATCTTTGGTAAAAAGAATCCAAATTAATGTATATTATTTGGTCTTTGTGAAAGTTATAGAGTCTACAAACTATGGTGCCAATCACTGAAAATTGATCACATCTGATCACACCTAATGTACTGAAGGCCCATCTCATATCTCATTTCCTGAGACACTAAGAAGCCAGGAAAGTACAAATACCCCCCAAATGACCCCTTTTTGGAAAGTAGACAGTCCAAGGTATTTACTAAGAGGCATGGTGAGTTTTTTGAAGTTGTAATTTTTTTTCACACAATTCTTGGGAAAATTAAGATTTTTTTTTTTTTTACACAAACTGGTCATATTAACAGGTTATTTCTCTCACACAGCATATGCATAATTGCAATTACACCCCAAAATACATTCTGCTACTCCTCCTGAGTATGGCGATACCACATGTGTGAGACTTTTACACATCCTGGCCATATACAAAGGTCCAACATTGAAGTAGCACTTTCAGGCGTTCTACAAGCATAAATTGCACATATCCTTTCTCAACCACCTATTACACTTTTGAAGGCCCTGGAGCACCAGGGCAATGGAATTGTCCACAAAATAACCCCATTTTGGAAAGCACACACTCCAACGTATAATCTATGAGGCATAATGAGTCTTTTGAACGGTTCATTTTTTTCCAGAAGGTTTTGGAAAATATGGAAACAAAATGAAAATGCATTTTTTTTACACAAAGTTGTCCATTTATAAGATATTTCTAACACATAGCATGTACATAGCAAAAATGACACCCCAAAATGCATTCCGCTACTCCTCCTGAGTATTGTGATACCACATGTGTGAGACTTTTACACAGCCTGGCCACATACAAAGGCCCAACAGTGAAGTAGCACTTTCAGGTGTTCTACAATCATAAATTGCACATATCCTTTCTCAACCACCTATTACACCTTTGAAGGCCCTGGAGCACCAGGACAATGGAATTGTCTACAAAATGACCCCATTTTGGAAAGCAAACACCCCAACGTATAATCTATGTGGCATAATGAGTTTTTTGAACTTTTCATTTTTTTCCAGAAGTTTTTGGAAAATGTGGAAAAAAAATGAAAATGCATTTTTTTTACACAAAGTTGTCCATTTTTAAGATATTTCTAACACATAGCATGTACATAGCAAAAATGACACCCCAAAATGAATTCCGCTACTCCTCCTGAGTATTGCAATACCACATGTTTGAGACTTTTACACAGCCTGGCCACATACAGAGGCCCAACAGTGAAGTAGCACACATATAATTTTCTGACTACCGATCACATTTTTGAAGGCCCTTCATATTTCTAACACATAGCAGGTACATACCAAATAACAAAAGATTACCTGTGGTTTTAGAAGTGCAGTGATCCACAGAGGAGAGCATTGGTCCAGGCAGCAGGCAGGAATGAGGTCAGCGACAGCAAAAGCAATCATCCAGGCAGCAGGCAGGAATACTGTCCATAGTTCAGTAGATACTGTCAGCACAGCCAGAGCACAGCCAAAGCACAGCCAAAGCACAGCCAAAGTATAGGTTCAGGTAGCAGGCAGAGGTTTCCTGGCAAAAATACTGTCCAAAGTCAGTAGAGGCAGCAGGCAGATATATGGTCAACACAGCCAAAGTATTGGTGTCGGCAGCGAGGCACCTTCCGAAACGCAGGAGAGTGAGAGAGGCTGGAACGAGGGGGAAACCTCACCACCTACTAACCGCAAGTACAAGGGGTTTTCCCCACAGATCTTGACATCAGATTGTGTTAACCTGTGTACACCCAGAAGCTGCTTAGAGTTGCAAAAAGTTGTTATTATAGAAGATTAGAGTGACAGTGGTGTTCTGGGGTATGTGGTTGGTTTTACCGCAAAGGATCTAAGGAATATAATATGAAATAATTGAACTATTGAATATAAGTGACTGCTGGCAGATACATGTGGATATATAGATCGATGTGAAGTTGAATCTCTATTTTTCTTTTGTTTTCGTTTTTTTTTTTTTTCATGGGGCATTAAGCGGATACGGCCGCCAGGTCCTGCTGGAATTTATAAATGAGCGGGGGATGGGAAAATATATGTGCTATTTGAAACACTAAAAATAAATTGAGGGGTTTGTGTATAACAGAACACCCTGAACATAGTAATTACCCCAGAAGTTGGGCAACTCTCAGTGGATATAGCCCCCTGTGGTGGCAGGGGGTGCATGGTGGCTGGGGGAGTGAATGCGGCATGGCTCTGCCAGGAGGAAGGAAGGAGGGCTAGAAGGCTCTGATTGAAGTCCAGGGAGGATTTGGAGTTTTGTTTTTTTTCCCACGGAAGAGCGAGAACGTAGAAGTCACTCAAACTAAATATTACAGTAAGCACATATGTACTACTGAGTAGGGATGAGCTTCGTGTTCGAGTCGAACCCATGTTCGACTCGAACATCGTCTGTTCGCCAATTCGCCGAATTGCGAACGATATGGGCCGTTCGCGCCAAATTCGTGTGGCGCGTCACGGCCCATAATTCACTGCGGCATCGCAGTGCATTGCTGGCTGATGATTGGCCAAGCATGCACTATGACCCGCATGCTTGGTCAATCACAGCGCCGTCTGAACAGAGAGCCGTAATTGGCCAAAGCCAAGGAGGCTTTGGCCAATTATGGCTCAGGGAATTTAGCACACGCCCCACACTATATAAGGCCGCCTAAACGGCGGCCCTGTGTAGTGTGTGTTCCGGCGTTCATAGATAGAGAGAGAGAGAGACAGACAGTGTCATTTGATTTGAGTTAGATAGATTAGGCAGAACAGTCAGTCAGTTAGCTGCACTTACAGTGTATTGTGTATATATATGCATCCCAGGTGTTGCATATATATATATATATATATATATATATATATATATACACTGTATTCAGTTTAGCTAGATCCGTTCCTGTTATCTTCTTACTGACAGGCAGGCTTGTCTTGTTACAGTATTTACAGCTACCTGAAGAAAATTGCTGGTGTTCTTTTGATCCTATTAGTACCACAGTCAGGCAGCTAGACTATTTATAGTTAGTGCAGTGCGTCCTGCTCACAGTGTTCAGCTAAAACTACAAGTTAGTGGGGTGCGTCCTGCTCACAGTGTTCAACTAAACCTACAAGTTAGTGTGGTGCGTCCTGCTCACAGTGTTCAGCTAAACCTACAAGTTAGTGTGGTGCGTCCACCTCACAGTGTTCAGCTAAAACTACAAGTTAGTGCATTGCGTCCTGCTCACAGTGTTCAGCTAAAACTACAAGTTAGTGTGGTGCGTCCACCTCACAGTGTTCAGCTAAACCTACAAGTTAGTGTGTCCTGCTCACAGTGTTCAGCTAAACCTACAAGTTGGTGGGGTGCGTCCTGCTCACAGTGTTCAGCTAAACCTACAAGTTAGTGTGGTGCGTCCACCTCACAGTGTTCAGCTAAACCTACAAGTTAGTGCAGTGCGTCCTGCTCACAGTGTTCAGCTAAAACTACAAGTTAGTGCGGTGCGTCCACCTCACAGTGTTCAGCTAAACCTAGAAGTTAGTGCGGTGCGTCCTGCTCACAGTGTTCAGCTAAAACTACAAGTTAGTGCTGTGCGTCCTCCTCACAGTGTTCAGCTAAACCTACAAGTTAGCGTAGTGAGACCTCTGCACAGTGTTCATCTAAAGCTACAAGTTAGTGCAGTGCATCCTGCTCACAGTGTTCAGCTAGATCCGTTCCTGTTATCTTCTTACTGACAGGCAGACTTGTCTTGTTACAGTATTTACAGCTACCTGAAGAAAATTGCTGGTGTTCTTTTGATCCTATTAGTACCACAGTCAGGCAGCTAGACTATGTACAGTTAGTGCAGTGCGTCCTGCTCACAGTGTTCAGCTAAAACTACAAGATAGTGGGGTACGTCCACCTCACAGTGTTCAGCTAAACCTAGAAGTTAGTGCGGTGCGTCCTGCTCACAGTGTTCAGCTAAAACTACAAGTTAGTGCTGTGTGTCCTGCTCACAGTGTTCAGCTAAACCTACAAGTTAGTGTAGTGAGACCTCTGCACAGTGTTCATCTAAAGCTACAAGTTAGTGCAGTGCGTCCTGCTCACAGTGTTCAGCTAGATCCATTCCTGTTATCTTCTTACTGACAGGCAGGCTTGTCTTGTTACAGTATTTACAGCTACCTGAAGAAAATTGCTGGTGTTCTTTTGATCCTATTAGTACCACAGTCAGGCAGCTAGACTATTTACAGTTAGTGCAGTGCGTCCTGCTCACAGTGTTCAGCTAAACTTACAAGTTAGTGTGATGCGTCCACCTCACAGTGTTCAGCTAAACTTACAAGTTAGTGCGGTGCGTCCTGCTCACAGTGTACAGCTAAAACTACAAGTTATTGCTGTGAGTCCTGCTCACAGTGTTCAGCTAAAACTACAAGTTAGTGTGGTGCGTCCACCTCACAGTGTTCAGCTAAAACTACAAGTTAGTGCGGTGCGTCCTGCTCTCAGTATTCAGCTAAAACTACAAGTTAGTGTGGTGCGTCCTCCTCACAGTGTCCAGCTAAACCTACAAGTTATTTTTTTGTGAGCTCTGCACAGTGTTCAGCTAAAGCTACCTGTAGAAGGTTGGTGGTGTTTTCCTGATCCTATCACTACCGCAGGCAGCTAAAAAAGCTACAAGTTAGTTTTTTGCAAGCTCTGCACAGTGTTCAGCTAAAGCTACCTGTAGAAGGTTGGTGGTGTTCTCATACTACAGGCAGGCAGTTGATTTTGCTGGCCTGCAGTATCAGTACATATATATATATATATATATATATATATATATATATATATATATATATATCCCAGCTTAGTGCAGCTACAGGCCATTAGTATGTCTGGAAGGCCAAGAAGGAGAGGCAGACAGTCACAAGCCAATAAGAGAGGGCAAGCAGGCTCTGTGTCTAGTGCTGGTCGTGGAGATGGTGCATCCTCATCAGCACGTGGCCGTGGGACACGCTTGGCCTTTTTTTCGGCAGCTGGCCGTGTTGAGCCGCAATATGCGGAAGACTTGGTCGAGTGGATGACCAAGCCGTCCTCATCCTCCTCATCCTCTCTCACCCATGCCCAGGGTACTTTGTCTGGCAAAGCAGCGGCCTCTTCCCTTGGCTCAATGTCATCAGTGACTCCTTCCCTAGCCCCACCATGTCCTCCTGAGCAGTCCCTCGAACTGTTTGACCACAGTGTTGGGTACATGCTCCAGGAGGATGCCCAGCGTTTGGAAGGCTCTGATGATGATACTGAGCTCGATGAAGGCAGTAACGTGAGCACGGACAGAGGGGGTGCCCAAGAAGGACAGCAATCTGGCAGTCATGCTCCCCCTGCTGCAGCATACTGCCAGGTTTGCTCCAGTGATGAGGAGGGAGGGGATGATGAGGTCACTGACTCAACGTGGGTGCCTGATAGGAGAGAGGAGGAGGAGGAGGCGGCACATCACCAACGAGGCAGGATGCCCTCCAGGGGCCAGCCTAAGGGCAGCACCTTGACTGCATCACACCCCAAAGCTCCACATGTGCAGGGCGCTGCAGTCTCTGCGCGTTATTCAAAAAGTTCTTTGGTGTGGGCCTTTTTTGAGACGAGTGCATCAGATCGCACCGCTGCTATTTGCAACATATGTCTCAAGCGTATCTCGCGTGGCCAAAACATCTCCCGCTTGGGTACCACATGCTTGACCATACATATGTTGATCTGCCATGCAGTTCGTTGGCAAGCGTATCTAAAAGACCCACACCAAAGAACAAAGAGGACCTCTCCTTGCTCCTCATCAGCTGAGATCTCCAACCCCACTATACCTTCAGTCCTCTCTGAGACCTGCACTGAGAGGAATGAAGGTGTAGAATTAGGTGTGTCACAGCCAAGTACTTGTGGGCAATCTGCTTTTGGTACACCGACGTCAGATTGTACCAGGCAAATTTCCCTGCCCCAGCTGCTGCACCGCCGAAAGAAGTTTGCTCCCAGCCATCCACATGCCCAGCGGTTGAATGCTAGCTTGGCAAAATTGCTAGCACTTCAACTGCTGCCTTTTCAGTTGGTAGACTCTGCCCCCTTCCGTGAGTTTGTGGAATGTGCGGTTCCTCAGTGGCAGGTACCCTAACGCCACTTTTTCTCACGGAAGGCGATTACGGCTCTCTACCGGCATGTGGAAGGCAATGTCCATGCCTCGCTGGACAGGGCGGTCAGCGGTAAGGTGCATATTACCGCTGACTTATGGTCCAGCAGGCATGGACAGGGACGTTACCTACGTTTCACGGCGCATTGGGTGACTCTGCTGGCAGCTGGGAAGGATGCAGGACAAGGTGCAGTAGTGTTGGAGGTTGTTCTGCCACCACGCCTCCAAAATGCTAATGATTGTGACACACCTCTCTCCTCCACCCCCTCCTCTTCTTCTTCCTCCATGGCCTCTTCCTGTGCTTTGTCCTCGGAACCAGCGGTGCTCCGTAGCCGTTCAAGGGGCTACGCAAGTACGCAGGCCAAAAGATGTCATGCGGTGCTTGAGCTGGTGTGCTTGGGGGACAGGAGCCACACTGGGGCAGAGGTTCTGTCAGCTCTGCAGGGGCAGGTTCAGAGGTGGTTGACGCCACGCCAACTTAAGGCAGGAATGGTGGTTTGTGACAATGGCACCAACCTCCTCTCTGCCCTCCGACAGGGACAAATGACCCATGTGCCCTGGTTGGCTCACGTCCTTAACTTGGTGGTGCAGCGGCTCTTGGGCAGGTACCCGGGCTTACAGGATGTCCTGAGGCAGGCCAGGAAAGTCTGTGTGCATTTCCGCCGGTCATATAATGCCAGTGCTTGGCTGACGGACCTCCAAAGGAGTTTAACCTGCCCAAGAACCGCCTAATCTGTGACATGCCCACCAGGTGGAACTCGACGTTGGCCATGCTGCAGCCGCTGCACACGCAGCAGAGGGCCATCAATGAGTACCTGTGCGACTATGGCACCAGGACAGGGTCAGGGGAGATTTTTTTTTCCCCACGCCAGTGGGCCATGATCAGGGATGCATGCACTGTCCTGTCACTATTTGAGGAGGCCACGAGGATGGTGAGCAGTGACAGTGCATGCATCAGTGACACTGTCCCCCTTGTCCACCTGTTGGAGCACACGCTGCGTGGAATAATTGACAGGGCACTTGAGGCAGAACAGAGGCAGGAAGAGGAGGACTTCCTTAGCTCTCAAGGCCCCCTTTATCCAGACAGTGTTCCTGCGTGCCCGCCGATCACACAGGAAGAGGAGGAGGAGGAGGAGGAGGAAGATTGTGTCAGTATGGAGGTGGAGCCTGGCACTCAGCATCAGCAGCAGTCTTTAAGGGATCAGTCCCAAGAAACACATGGACTTGTACGTGGCTAGGAGGAGGTGGCTGCGGACCATGTCATCCTTAGTGACCCAGAGGACTCCAGACCGAATGCCTCAGCAAACCTACGCTGCATGGCCTCCCTGATCCTGCAAAGCCTGCGTAAGGATCCTCGTATTCATGGTATCAAGGAGAAGGACCAATACTGGCTGGCAACCCTCCTTGATCCACGTTACAAGGGTAAGGTTGCGGACCTTATCTTGTCATCGCAGAGGGAGCAGAGGATGAAACATCTTTGGGAGGCCTTGCAGAAAGGTCTGTGCAACGCGTTCCCAGAGACTGGGAGGTTACAAACTCCTGTTTCTGGACAACGTGTTGCTGAGGCTTCGGTCAGTCAAAGAAGGAGCGGTGGAGAAGGTGGCCGTCTGACCGATGCGTTCAGACAATTTTTTGGTCCGTAGCCCCAAGGTATGATCGGTTCCAGCAACCATCGCCAGCGTCTGTTTTACATGGTGCAGGAATACCTAGGGGCAAGATCTGACTTGGACACCTTTCCCACCGAAAATACTCTGGATTACTGGGTCTTGAGGATGGATCACTGGCCAGAGCTTGCACAGTATGCAATTGAGCTACTGGCCTGTCCTGCATCCAGCGTTCTTTCGGAACGCACATTCAGTGCTGCTGGAGGCTTTGTAACCGATCACAGGGTGCGTCTGTCCACCGACTCGGTCGATCAACTGACCTTCATAAAAATGAATCAGTCTTGGATCACCACCAGCTACCAAGCACCTGATGCTGATGTAACCGAATAATTTTTTTTGAAATCTCAGATCCCTTCAAAGACTGCCTATGCTGAGTGACTATCCCTGAGTAATTATCCTCTTCCTCCTCAATCATCACGCTGATAGCTTGTAAGAACATTTTTGGTTCTGGGCGCCACCACCAGTGCCTAAGGCCCAATTTTTCAGCCCCTGTTGAAAAGGGGCATGTAATTACAATTTTTGATGCAATACTTTGCAGCAGGGCTTGTTTATGCGTTACAACTAGAGTATCTGTGAGGGGTTGCAGTGTTGTGGCACCAGCACCAGTGCCTAAGGCCCAATTTTTCAGCCCCTGTTTAACAGGGGCATGTAATTACATTTTTTGATGCAATACTTTGCAGCAGGGCTCATTTCTGCGTTCCAACTAGAGTATCTGTGAGAGGTTGCAGTGTTGTGGCACCAGCACCAGTGCCTAAGGCCCAATTTTTCAGCCCCTGTTTAACAGGGGCCTGTAATTACAATTTTTGATGCAATACTTTGCAGCAGGGCTCATTTCTGCGTTCCAACTAGAGTATCTGTGAGGGGTTGCAGTGTTGTGGCACCAGCACCAGTGCCTAAGGCCCAATTTTTCAGCCCCTGTTTTACAGGGGCGTGTTATTACAATTTTTGATGCAATACTTTGCAGCAGGGCTCATTTTTGCGTTCCAACTAGAGTATCTGTGAGGGGTTGCAGTGTTGTGGCACCAGCACCAGTGCCTAAGGCCTAATTTTTCAGCCCCTGTTCAACAGGGGCATGTAATTACAATTCTTGATCTAACATTTCACAGCAGGGCCCATTTCTGCACCCACCAAGAGCGAGTGAAGACTTACAGTGTTGTGGCACCACCACCACCAAAGGCCCAATTTTTCTGCCCTTGTTCAACAGGGGCATGTAATTACAATTCTTGATCTAATATTTCACAGTAGGGCCCTGTGAGGGCTTACAGTGTTGTGGCCACAACAACACTTAAGGCCCAAATTTCTGCTAAGTATATAGGGCAGGCCCCTACTTTCAAACATTTAACTTACAAATGACTCCTACTTGCAAACGGAAGGAGACAACAGGAAGTGAGATGAAATCTACCCCTAGGAAGGGAAATTCTCTCCTGTAAGAGTTAATATGGGAAAAACATTTCTCCTTTCCACTGATGCTTTCCAATCCTTGTTCCACAAAAAAAACCCAAATTTTCAAAAAACATTTGTCATTGGGACAAAAAGTGAGGTGAAATCTTCTGAAGAGGAGGAAAGACAGCAAACCAAATGTCACAGGGATGATAACCCTTCCCTATGTTTTCCAAAAAGCTTAAAAAAGATTTTTTGGCTGGAGCTAAACACGTTAAAAATGTACCCATTAAAAATTACAAACAGATTCTACTTAACAACAAACCTACAGTCCCTGTCTTGTTTGCACCGCCTGTATACTGCTGTTCAGAGTATATAGGGCCTGGTGGCCCCACACCATTCCTTATTTTAATTTGGGTGCAGGGTTCCCCTTAATATCCATACAAGACCCAAAGGGCCCGGTAATGGTCTGGGGGGTACCCATGCCGTTTGTCTCACTGATTTTCATCCATATTGCCAGGACCCGACATTACATTAAACCCGCAAGCAGTTTTAAATGAGATTTTTTCCTTTAAAAATGACATTTTGTGCAGGGACTGTTCTAAAAATGGGAAACACGCGCCACTTTACAGGCATACTATAGACACACCCCAGGTACGATATTTAAAGGAATATTTCACTTTTTTTTTACTTTAAGCATCATTAAAATCACTGCTCCCGAAAAAACGGCCGTTTTTAAAAGTTTTTTTTGCATCAATACAAGTCCCCTGGGGTAGGACCCGGGTCCCAAAACCCTTTTTAGGACAATACCATGCAAATTAGCCTTTAAAATGAGCACTTTTGATTTCGAACGTTCGAGTCCCATAGACGTCAATGGGGTTCTAACGTTTGTGCGAATTTTCGGTCCGTTCGCAGGTTCTGGTGCGAACCAAACCGGGGGTTGTTCGGCTCATCCCTACTACTGAGAAATGAGAGGTAAAAAACCGGGAGAGGGGCCACAGCGAACCCATCCCACTCTACTACCCAACCCAGGATAAGTGCAAGTCCAGGAACTATTAAAAAGTACATGGTACAAGAAGGGAGCAAAGAAGGGAGTAGAGATAGCACAAATAAACAGGGGACGAGTAAAAGCAGAAACACAGAGGGCACTCAAAAATCGGTGGTAGGAAAACAGCCAGAACCAACCGAAACCTGCCTGGTGGGCAGCGAGATGCTAGCAGCAGCAGAAGAGGAAGTTAAAATGGATTCTAAACAAAAAAAATCGCTTCCAACCAAGAGCGAAATGGCAGAGATGTTCGCAAGGCTGGAAACATCTATAAAAGGAGAGACCGCAACTCTACATGAAGATATGCATCATATAATAGTAAGAGTAGAGAACACTGAAGGAAGGCTCGATACACAGGGTGAGGAGATAAGGAACCTCAAGGCTCACGTAAATAGGATCCAACTGGACCAAAGACACATACTGTATAAAATTGAAGACCAGGAAAACCGGAATAGAAGGAAGAATCTTAGGATAAGAGGTCTGCCGGAGCCACAAGGAGATAAGGAGGATCTGAAAGAAAAAATGGAGGGCATTTTCGGGCACATGGTAAAGAGAGGGAGTAAAACCAGCAAAATTAAATTTGATAGAATACACTGGATTAGGAAACCCCCCCGAGATGCTGGGGATGTTCCTAGGGATGTCATTGCCAGATTCCACAACTTCCAAGACAAAGAGCAGATTAGAGCATGCCTGAAAAACAATCAACTGGCGAAGTATGGAGATACCACCTTGCAGATCTTCCCAGATATTGCAGCTTAAACTTTAGCTAGAAGAAGAATTCTACAACCTCTGCTGGCACAACTCAAGGAATGTAATGTCCAATATTCTTGGGGATTTCCCGCGTGTTTGACAAGACGTAAAGATGGACGCTCTGCTGTGTTAAGATTCCCAGAATATACACAAAATGTTTGCGAACGTCTAAACGTTCCTGTAATAGAGATTCCAGGATGGTGGGAGTGGACTAAGAATTCACAGGGTTCTGAAGTTTCACAATCGTGGCAACCAGTTATTAATTCAAGAAGATCAATTGGGAGAAAGAAATAACATATCTCTGATTCTACAGCATAAAGTGGAAAGAGAGCTGGGTTTTCTTTTTTTTTTTTTTCTTCCCCTCTTACTCTCTTCCCACTAGGGTATATTAAATAGTTCTTGCGGTGGGAGGGTAGTGGGTGGATGTGGGTTGGTGGGGAGGGGAACGGGCTGGGGCACCCCCCATAAAAACATCGTGGGGGGGAGGCAGCGCAGATCACGGCTTAAGTGAGTACAACCTCCAAGGGACTCACCGGGGGCTCAGGAGAAGTAGGTGGCGACCCGGTTTGTTGGATCATGAGGCGATCTAGCCACCCTAGGGGGATGGGGGGGTTGTGGGGTGGGGGTGGGCGGGTGAGATGGAGAAACAAGTTAGGATGGGGTTACAGAATAAGGTCTCCTTCTCCCTTGACTGTGTATTAAAGGGAAGAAAAGGGAAGAAAAATAACAATGTCTAGTGTGAATATAACAACATATAATGTTAGGGGGCTGAACACCCCCATTAAGAGGGCTAATTTGTTATGTGAGTTGAAGTCCCTGAAGGTTGATGTAGCACTGCTACAAGAGACTCATCTGTGGGTGGGCAGTGGTCAAAAAATTTATTCTAAAGACTTCCCTGTTTGGTTCTATGGTGACTCTCCGACTAGGGGAGCAAAAGGGGTCGCTATAGGGTTTGCCAAGGAAGTAAAGTTCGAGCTTGAGTCTAGATTGACTGATCCTGAGGGGCGATACCTCTTTTTGAGAGGGAAATTAAACGGATTTGAATGCTCATTGGCAAACGTCTATGGACCAAACAAAAAGAAAAAGAGATTTATAATGGGCGTCTTGGCGAAGTTTGAAGAATTTAAGAGAGGTGGGGCCATAATTGCAGGGGACTTTAATTTCTGCTTGGATCCAGCAAGAGATAGTACGTCCCATGCACGGGGGATAGGAGAATGGTGGGTGAAAAAATTAAAAAAGAAGTTGCATCAATACCAACTGGTTGATGTCTGGAGGATGCAACATGAGAAAGCCTGTGACTACACTTGTTATTCCCCTGTGCATGCGACATACTCGAGGTTAGATTTTTTCTTAACAGACCATAGGCTATTGGAAGTGGTCACTTGTACAAGTATTGGTACTGTGACCTTCTCAGACCATGCGCCTGTGAGCCTACAGATAAAAATAGGTGAGCAACAGAAATGGGTCAACAGCTGGAAATTAAACAAGGACTTACTTCAAGATAAAGATATAGACAAGAGAATAAGAGAAGAACTAGAGTTGTATTTCGAAATGAATGGGGGAGGGGAGGTAGCCGAGGCAACGGTCTGGGAGGCTCATAAAGCCTACATAAGGGGTATTATTATGATGGTGGGTGCGGAGAAAAAGAGAAAAATGATGAAAGATAGCGCTGACAAAAGAGATATATGTGTTAGAACAACAACACAAAAAATTTGAGAATGGGGCGGTGTTGGCAAGCCTTCATAGGAAGAGATAGGACCTGAGGAACCTGGTAGAGCAAGAAACACGTAAGACTTTCAATTTAACAAAGAAAGAAAGATATATAAACGGTAACAAACCAGGTAAATTTCTGGCAAGGGTTGTGGAAAAAAGAAATCGATTAATTTTATCGAAAAAATCAGGACAAAGTCAGGAGAACTTAGGTATAGAACTAGTAACATCGCGGAAGTCTTTCAAAAGTACTATGGTGGGCTATATGCAATAGAAAAAAACGACTCGCTCGAGGCCAAAAAAATAAAAAGAGAGGGAATAGTAAACTATTTAAAAGAGGCTCGATAACATAAAATTACTGATAAGGAAAAGAGCATGTTAGAGGCCCCTATAACTGAAGAGGAACTTAGGAAAGCTCTGCAGGATACCCCAGTAGGTAAAAGTCCAGGGCCCGATGGGCTGACTGTCTTATACTACAAAAAATATCAGGATCTACTTGTCCCCAAAATGTGTTCATATATGAATGGGATTGGGGACAAGTGGGAGACAAGAAGGGAAGCATTAGAAGCCAATATCGCCATCATCCTGAAAGAAGGTAAAGATAATACGTTATACTCCAGCTATAGGCCCATATCACTCCTAAACGTAGATATAAAACTATTTGCCAAAATACTAGCCGAAAGAATGAAATCAATAATCAACAAAACTATTCACCCAGACCAAGTAGGTTTTGTACCAGGTAGGGAGGGGCGGGATAACAGTATTAAAATGTTATTGGTGGTCCAGGAGATTAGGAAAAGCGGAGCCCCAGGTCTACTCCTGTCAATCGATGCTGAAAAAGCTTTTGACAGGGTAGACTGGGGCTTCATGTGGAATACTCTTGAGGAGATTGGGCTGGGAGAAAGAATGCTTAATTGGATAAACGGCACCTTCTCTGACACATTTGAAATGCATAACGGAACCAGGCAGGGATGTCCGCTTTCCCCGCAAATACAAATTAGCCACTTATGCGGATGACATATTGTTCTATGTCACCCGCCCAAGGACCTCCCTTCCAAACCTGCTATCGACCTTAAAAGAATTTGGGAAACTCTCTAACTTCTGAGTCAACCCAGACAAATTGGAAACGCTGGCGATTAATAAAAAGAGTCAGGCGGATATTACATATCAAAAATATTTCCCCTTTAGGTGGGGACCTAAAGAACTCAATTATCTGGGAGTTAAAATCACCCCAACAATAGAGTCTCTATACAAGGCCAACTTCATTCCACTCCTTAATGAGATCAAGAAGGAACTTAATAGAATCTCAAGAGGACAACTTTCATGGGGGGGAGAATAAATTTATACAAAATGATAATCTTACCAAAGATTATTTACAAAATGCAAATGCTTCCAATAGCATTGCCACAGGGTTATTTAAAAATTTTGCGCACTGTGTTGGTAAGGTTTGTTTGGAGAGGGAAAAAACCTCGAATAAATTTCACACAGTTAGCTAAAGATAAGACGAAAGGGGGGTGGGGAGCACCTGATATCAAGAAATATTACGAGGCAATTGCGTTATCACAGGTTTTAGAATGGGTTAAAAATAATAGAGAAAAACACTGGGTGAAAATTGAGAATAGTAAGAGTGAAGTGGATTTAGGTAAGATAATATGGATTCCACCACATTTCAGAAAATTGAACACGGAAACAATGGAAAGCACCAGACACGTATTAAAAATATGGGATAAATTACACAAAAAGGAAAAATGGGAATTTAATTCACCACTGATCCCACTTAAAGACACAGAATTTTTTACCCCAGGGAAGGAGGAGATGTTCGGGAAGTGGATACTGGAGGAAGACGCCCAATTAAAAAACGTCATGAGGGTAATATCTGCACATACCAAGAATTAAAAGACAAAGATGCATGGTTCATAATAAACCCCTGGCGTTATAAACAACTGAAACACTTTGTCGATTCACTCCCGCAGCCTATTAGGTCGATAAACAACCTGTTACCCCTGGAGAAAATATGCAAGGAGAAAAAAGGGAAAGGGGGGGTTTTGAAGATATATAGGGTACTAATGCAATTGGGAAGAGTAGAAGTCCCTCCTTTCATGGTGAAGTGGGAGAATGAACTGGGTCTCAAGTTCGATGAACGGGAGTTAGGGCAGATATTGAAAAGGGTTAACATCACTTCGGTGGACTGTAAGATAGTGGAGATGAATTACAAACTACTGACAAGAATGTATATTACACCCGACAGGGCACACAGGATTCGGCAGGAAACCTCACAACTATGCTGGAGGGGATGTAATGCTATTGGGACAATGGCACACATTTGGTGGTGGTGCCCGGAAATTAAGAAGTATTGGGAAGAGATAAGGGGTGCCATAGCGGAGATTACTGAGATGGTTATCCCAGATGATCCCCGGATTTGCTTGTTCCACGGGAGTGAAATGTCCACGAAAATATATTTGAAGTCATTGTTACCTCACCTGATAAATGCGGCCAAAAGTCTCATACCGAGACACTGGCAGGATAAAAGAAGACCCTCAATACGGGAGTGGTTTGGCAAAGTTAATGAAATATATTATTTAGAATACCTGAGGTTTAGCGAAGGGTTGGGATCAAAAGCTTTTGAAATGACATGGAGTAGATGGGTTAAATATAGATATTCAATAAGGGCGGCAGTGGTGTGTGGTATGTAGATAGAGGCCCCAAAATAATTAATTAAAGAAACTAGACAGGCGAGATAATGGAAAAATTAGCAGTTAAAGATCTGTAAGTGTCAAGGGAGAGTAGGGGAGTAGGAGAGAAGATACAGAAGGAAGTATGATTAAGTAAGGGGGAGACTTAACAGGGTGGGGGGGGATAAGGGGAGGTAATGGAATTGGGGGGTCGGGGAGGGTAACGATTGGGGATAGATAAACTAGGGGGGGAAATCATGGTTGAAAGTAACGTAATTGTCTGGTTTCTTCCTTGTTTGCTTTTCTTTCTTTTTTCCTGGAAATATTAATTAAGCCATAATGATGTGACGATATAATGGGAAGATACTGAACTGTAAAGTTGAAGTAACATTCCCCAGATAACAATGCACTGATGTGGAAAAAAAAAAAAGTATTGGTCCAAGCAGCAGGAAGAAACATGGTCCATAATGTCATGGGTCATTACAGGCAGCAATATGGTCAGCACAGCCAAAGTATTGGTCCATGCAGCAGGAAGGACCATCAAGCTTAGGGCCAGGGGGACAGGGGTAGAGGCTTCTCCCACCCAAATCGCTTTGAAGCCTCCAGGCAACCAGACCCTGTTCTGGGAGCACAAAAAACAAAAACTGGTTTTCTCTACTCAGAACGCTATTCTGAAGCCCCTCACATATGTAAGACCCTTGTGTACTGAAGTAGATGGCCAAAAGATCAGTCCAAGTGGCAGACAAAAACATGGTCGATTAACAGGCCAAGGTCGGTGCACGTGGAAGTCAGAAACATGGTTTAAATCAGCAGGCAGAGGCATCTTCGGTAAACAGGCTGAGGTTGGTGCACGTGGAAGTCAAAACTGTGGTTTAAATCGGCAAGCAAAGACATCATCGGTAAACAGGCCAGGGTCAGTTAATTAACATGGTGGCAGGCAAATGGAGAAATGGCAGTCTGTTAATAATAAGGGGAACTAATATTGGATGGATGTATGATAATTTTTGAAGCAATCTCCGATGCACAGGCCAGGTTGGGAGGGACATTGGAGACAATAATAGCTGGTATCTCTTCTTACTCCTCCTCTGCTGCATACACGGCATTTCTTTTGGCGTCTTCTTCCAGATTCTGTGGGGGGAATGTGATGGGGAAAGTGTTGCTCGTGAAGTCGACTCACGCTATCAGAGCGAATGCTTACTGGGGCGGGACCTTGTTGGTAAATGAGGGCAGTGACGATATCTTCAATATACTTCAGGTAGGTGATTTGTTGGTTTTGAGTTGCTTTTTGGTAGCAAACGAATTAAAAAGGGCCATGTGAAACAGGTGAAACGTAACTTTGTTATACCAATAACGGGACTTTCTGGTTGATAAATAGGGCTGTAGCATCTGATCGTTTAAATCCACCCCCCCATGTACATATTATAATCGTGGACACATTCGGGCTTTACAATGGGGCCGCCTCTTCTTTGGGTCTCCAATTGATTAGGGGGCGTATCTTGTACAATTTATCATGGTTAGGATGATCTCGGGGAGGGCACTGTGAATTGTCATTGAAGTGGAGAAAACGCATAATCATGTCGTATCTTGTCCTGGAAATGACAGCGGAATATATGGGCATTTGGTGGATGGGGTTGGTGGACCAATATGTATGGACTTCGTTCTTTTTTGTAAGCCCCATATTAAACGTAAGGCCCAAAAATAATTTAAATTCGTCCAGTGTTAGACATCGCCACTGGAACGTGCGGGCATAGGAAGAATTGGGGTTGGCAGCAATAAATTGGGATGCACACAGGTTAATTTGATTCACCATATTCTGCAGCAAATCTTGTGGGAAAAATAAAGAAAAATAATCAAATTGAGAAAAATTTGTAGTGTCGGGCTGCACACCTGGCTGTGCAGTGAAAGGGGGGATGATAGTGGATCCTGAGTTGGCAGGCAATCTTAAGGGGTTTGCCAGGGTATCGGGAAGGTAGGACTGGGGCTGGGTTCTTCGGGTTGGGCGTGTGATTCCAGTGCTTGTACTGGGCTCCTCTTCCTGGGCTCTGGCGCTGCTGGTGGTGGGCAGATTTCCTGATCTTGGTCCTGATCTTGGTCCTGATCTCGGTCCTGATCTCATTCTTTTGGGAGGGACGGTTTCCTCCGAGGACTCGGACTCCGATCCACTATCCTCCACTGGCTCGTATTCTGAACCAGAATCGGATGATGGGAGCTCCCCGCTACTCTCATCATCTGACATGGTAAGAAGGGCATATGCCTCCTCAGGTGTGTAAACCCTTTGCAACATTATGGTAGTGCTTTTTGGAGGGTCTATGTAATGGTACTGCTGGCGGTAGTGGTGGTACCGATGTGGTATTAGTGGCGGGCCTGTGTGGCGGTACCGATGGCGATACAGGTGGCGGTATGGGTGGTGGTGGTACCGATCGTGGTACAGGTAGCGGTACGTGTGGTGGTGGCGGTACCGATGGCGGTACGGGTGGCGGTACTGGTAGCAGGCCTGTGTGGCGGGCCTGTGTGGTGGTATAGATGGTGGGCCTGATGGCGGTACCAATGGCGGGCTTGATGGCGGAACTGATGGTGGTACTGATGGCGGTACTAGTAGCCTGTGTGGCAGTACCAATGGCGGTACTGATGGCGGTGGGCCTGATGGCGGTACCGATAGTGGGCCTGATGGCAGGACTGGATGTGGTACCGATGGTGGTACTGGTAGCCTGTGTGGCGGTACCAATGGCGGTACTGATAGCGGTGGGCCTGTGACAGATGATTGACAGATGGGCTGATTGATTGACAGATGGGCTGATTGATTGGGTGACTGACAGATGGGCTGATTGGCTGGGCTGATTGATCAGATGGGCTGGTTGACAGATGGGCTGACTGACAGATGGGCTGATTGACAGATGGGCTGACTGACAGATGGGCTGATTGACAGATAGGCTGACTGACAGATGGGCTGATTGACAGATGGGCTTTGCTGTGTGACAGGTCCTCCTTATTGGGGGGGTCGTGTTGTGCACAGTATACAGACAGAACACTGATATCTCACTTACTGATCCCTGCTCTCTCCTCACACGATCGATGTGTGAGGAGAGAGCAGAGATCAGATGGTAACTGCTCCTCTGTGTTTACATTTGTGACCGGCTGTGATTGGACACAGCCGGTCACGTGGTAAACAGCCAATTTCATTGGCTGTTTACCTTGATCGGGGAAGCGCTGTGTCCAAGGGACACCCGCCTTCCTTGATCCCTGCCCTGTACTCCTCCAGCAGCGTGCACGGTGCTCGGTGCCGAGTTTGTTATGACATGTGATCGGCTGTGACGTTAACACAGCTGATCACGTGGTAAACGGCCAAAATCACTGGCTGTTTACCATGATCGGGGAAGCGCTGTGTCCGAGGGACACATGCCGTCCCTGATCGACGCACTGCGCGCCCCTGCGGGCGCACGCTAGGGGGTTATCCTGCTGGACGTCATATGACGCCCAGTCAGGATAACACAACCCATAGCAGATGACGACCGGGCGGGAAGTGGTTAAAATTAGTGGAATATTCAGTCTGGATCTCTATGCATGCGCTGGCTATATGAGAATGTTGTTCACTTGTCATTAAATTAAGAGTAATATTTTGAAGATATAATATAGATGGACCCATTACATTAGCTGTTTTAATAACCATATATTCTAATATCTGATTTAAATTTCTTTGTACCTTAATACCTTTACTTCCCACTAAACCAGCTGTTTCAAGATCAGACTTTAAAGTGTTTCTATCCATACTATTTGTTATACTTCCAATAGTACTGATTCTTCCTAAAATACCTTCAACAATACCAAGCTTATTTCTGTTATGATCCCTACTATTAATTCCAAAACATCTTTCAATACCCAATTCCATATTAACCAAATGTCCTTGACATTGTGGAAACCTTGTAGAAATGTTCCATTCTGAAATATTAAAGTTCCACAATATATTGACAAACTTTCCCTCTCTCAAGAGAGCTCTGTATTGGAAATGGTTAATCTGGAAAGGATTAGCAGGAACACTTTTCTTATTAAATTATTATTATTATTATTAAACTATTTCTTATTAAAACATGGAGTTTTGCTTTGAGACATTACTACTACACTTGCATTAGCACATTTCAAGGGATAATTTTCTATTGATATGCAGCACTCATATATACCAGTATCATTTAAAGATATACCTATTTGATAATAAATAAATGTATCATTAATCCAATTCACACTACCAAAAATTCCTTTATGAATTATATTAGTATAGTACTGTGAAGGAAGCTACCCAAAAATTTACCATAACTTTCCAAGTTAACAATGAACTTTGAGGTAAATATATTTGTGTACTACATACCAAGTGCAAACCATCTTTGTCTTCAGTGATTTTTAAAGACTGTGGAGACACTTTCATTTCTGGAACAATCATATCTACCACAGTAATACTAATTTTAACTCTTATTTGAGCAAATTTTCTTGTTACTTTAAAATCTCAAGTTCTTACAATGTCTCCTTTTTTATCTTCTATTATATTTAAATGTTCTGGATCTAGTATGTTTACAAAATTTGGTAATAAAATTGCTCTACTGGATAAAGTAATTTCCCAGATCTTATCATATTATTAGTAACATCTCCAGACCAAATTGTTGAATCATTACCTTTTACAAATACTGACCAGAAACCCCTTACCACTATATTACATTCAAAGGTTCGGTTCTGTTGTTTAGTTTTTTTAAATCCCTGCATTTTAACAAAATGTGATTTAGATTCTATTTTAACTTTGACTGCAACATTATTACTATAAATGAAATACAATTCCATACAGCAATCATATCCCTGTCCTACGCATACATATCCAAACAAATCTTCAGCTGTATTTATATTAGTATATCTAAATTTATTTTTGTCATCTATATTGATATAATTGTCTTTATCACTTTTGTGATCTGCATTAATATCAATGTCTTTATCACTTTTGTCATCTGCATTAATATCAATGTCTTTATCACTTTTGACATCTGTATTGATATCAGTATCTACATCTCTTTTGTTTCAGAATAATGTAATGTTTTTGTTGTGTAAATCTTCAATCCTGTTAACCTCTTAATAGCTGGAACAGTTTGTGATATATTTTACCACAGATAATTTGTCACTAGAGAAAAGATGAATCCTGATGATGATAAGTCCTCTCTCTTTAACTACTTCAGCCCCGGAAGGATTTACCCTCTTCCTGAATTATGGGAGAAATGCTGAATAGACAAGGAATTATAAAGCATTCATGGACTCTCTCGAAATTCATCAAGCAATGGACCTTTTTTTTCTTTTTTCAACGCCCTAATTTTTTATTTTTCTCCCTTTTCCTGATATATTTTGCTTTTCATTTTTTATTTTCTTTATGTTTTATTTCTTGAACGTTATCTTAACCACTTCAGCCCCGGAAGGATTTACCCCCTTCCTGACCAGAGCACTTTTTACAATTTGGCACTGCGTTGCTTTAACTGCTAATTGCGCGGTCATGCAATGCTGTACCCAAACGAAATTTGCGTCCTTTTCTTCCCACAAATAGAGCTTTCTTTTGATGGTATTTGATCACCTCTGCTGTTTTTATTTTTTGCGCTATAAATGGAAAAAGACCGAAAATTTTGAAAAAAAAATGGTATTTTCTAGTTTTTGTTATAAAAAAAATCCAATAAACTCAATTTTAGTCATACATTTAGGCCAAAATGTATTCGTCAACATGTCTTTGGTAAAAAAAATGTCAATAAGTGTATGTTTATTGGTTTGCGCAAAAGTTATAGCGTCTACAAGCTAGGGTACATTTTCTGGAATTTACACAGCTTTTAGTTTATGACTGCCTATGTCATTTCTTGAGGTGCTAAAATGGCAAGGCAGTACAAAACCCCCCCAAATGACCCCATTTTGGAAAGTAGACACCCCAAGGAAATTGCTGAGAGGCATGTTGAGCTCATTGAATATTAATTTTTTTTGTCCCAAGTGATTGAATAATGACAAAAAAAATACAAAAAGTTGTCACTAAATGATATATTGCTCACACAGGCCATGGGCATATGTGGAATTTCACCCCAAAATACATTCAGCTGCTTCTCCTGAGTACGGGGATACCACATGTGTGGGACTTTTTGGGAGCCTAGCCGCGTACGGGGCCCCGAAAACCAATCACCGCCTTCAGGATTTCTAAGGGCATAAATTTTTGATTTCACTCCTCACTACCTATCACAGTTTTGAAGGCCATAAAATGCCCAGATGGCACAAACCCCCCCAAATGACCCCAATTTGGAAAGTAGACACCCCAAGCTATTTGCTGAGAGGCATGTTGAGTCCATGGAATATTTTATATTTTGACACAAGTTGCGGGAAAGTGACAAATTTATTTATTTATTTATTTTTTTGCACAAAGTTGTCACTAAATGATATATTGCTCACACAGGCCATGGGCATATGTGGAATTGCACCCCAAAATACATTTAGCTGCTTCTCCTGAATATGGGGATACCACATGTGTGGGACTTTTTGGGAGCCTAGCCGCGTACGGGGCCCCGAAAACCAATCTCTGCCTTCAGGATTTCTAAGGGTGTAAATTTTTGATTTCACACTTCACTGCCTATCACAGTTTCGGAGGCCATGGAATGCACAAGTGGCACAAACCCCCCCCCCCCAAATGACCCCATTTTGGAAAGTAGACACCCCAAGCTATTTGCTAAGAGGCATGGTGAGTATTTTGCAGCTCTCATTTGTTTTTGAAAATGAAGAAAGACAAGAAAAAACATTTTTTTTTTCTTTTTTCAATTTTCAAAACTTTGTGACAAAAAGTGAGGTTTGCAAAATACTCACTATACCTCTCAGCAAATAGCTTGGGGTGTCTACTTTCCAAAATAGGGTCATTGGGGGGGGGTTTGTGCCACCTGGGCATTCCATTGTCTCCGAAACTGTGATAGGCAGTGAAGAGTGAAATAAAAATTTTACGCCCTTAGAAAGCCTGAAGGCGGTGCTTGGTTTTCGGGGTCCCGTACACGGCTAGGCTCCCAAAAAGTCTCACACATGTGGTATCCCCGTACTCAGGAGAAGCAACAGAATGTATTTTGGGGTGTAATTTCACATATTCCCATGGCATGTTTGAGCAATATATCATTTAGTGACAACTTTGTGCAAAAAAAAAAAATTTGTCTCTTTCCCGCAACTTGTTTCACAATATAAAATATTCCATGGACTCGACATGCCTCTCAGTAAATATCTTGGGGTGTCTACTTTCCAAAATGGGGTCATTTGGGGGGGTTTTGAACTGTCCTGGCATTTTATGCACAACATTTAGAAGCTTATGTCACACATCACCCACTCTTCTAACCACTTGAAGACAAAGCCCTTTCTGACACTTTTTGTTTACATGAAAAAATTATTTTTTTTTTGCAAAAAAATTACTTTGAACCCCCAAACATTATATATTTTTTTAAAGCAAATGCCCTACAGATTAAAATGGTGGGTGTTTCATTTTTTTTTTCACACAGTATTTGCGCAGCGATTTTTCAAACGCATTTTTTGGGGAAAAAACACACTTTTTTAAATTTGAATGCACTAAAACACACTATATTTCCCAAATGTTTGATGAATTAAAAAAGATGATCTTAGGCCGAGTACATGGATACCAAACATGACATGCTTTAAAATTGCGCACAAACGTGCAGTGGAAACAAAATAAATACATTTTTAAAAGCCTTTAAAAGCCTTTACAGGTTACCACTTTAGATTTACAGAGGAGGTCTACTGCTAAAATTACTGCCCTCGATCTGACCTTTGTGGTGATACCTCACATGCATGGTGCAATTGCTGTTTACATTTGACGCCAAACCAATGCTTGCGTTCGCCTTAGCGCAAGAGCAGGGGGGGGCAGGGGTGCTTTTTTTTTTTTCTTTATTATTTTTTTGCTTTTTTATCTTATTTTTAAACTGTTCCTTTCATTTTTTTTTTAATCATTTTTATTGTTATCTCAGGGAGTGTAAATATCCCCTATGATAGCAATAGGTAGTGACAGGTACTCTTTTTTGAAAAAATTGGGGTCTATTAGACCTTAAATGTCTCCTCTGCCCTCAAAGCATCTGACCACACCAAGATTGGTGTGATAAAATGCTTTCCCAATTTCCCAATGGCGCTGTTTACATCCGGCGAAATCTAAGTCATGAAATGCTCGTAGCTTCCGGTTTCTTAGGCCATAGAGATGTTTGGAGCCACTCTGGTCTCTGATCAGCTCTATGGTCAGCTGGCTGAATCACCGGCTGCATTCTCAGGTTCCCTGTTGAGACAGGAGAGCCAGAGAAAAACACGGAAGACGACCGCTGGCTGAAAAGAATGATACCAAGATGATACCTAAACCTGCAGGCATCATTCTGGTATAACCACTCAAAGTCGTGAATGGCGTACCTGAAGACATAAAAATGGTTAACAATAAAACACAGTACACGGTAAAGTATAAAAAATTGCATACCTGAAAAGCAAACATGATAAAACATAATAACAATAAAACATTGCAGAATTTTTTTTTTTTTACACTTTTTTTTGTAACTGTAACTTTTGTAACTCTAACTAGTTCCAGGTTCGGGTCTCTCAAAATGCGATGGCATCTTGGGAGACCCTGTGAAAGTGCGCCTAGTCTGTGCAATGCTGTTCCCTACGCTATTACTCAACTAGTGCATGGTAGCATTCAAAACATTCACCAATGCAAAGACCGGGATTGTCAGGACAGGAGGGACAATAATAGCGGGTGTCACGCCTATATCCGCGCTTTTTGGGGGGGGGTTCGTTGGGTAGGGGTACTCGGAAGGACATAAAGAAAATGCCTCTCATGCAGCTGACTGCATTTGGTTGGGGATGTGAATGGGGGAAGTACGGGTGCTGCAGAAGTGGTGGGTTCCCAATTAGGATTGGCGAATGCAGCAGGAAGGGCATTATGGGCACGACGGGCCTGTTTGTCTTCTTCTTGGTGGCAGCGGGACACTACTTGTGCTTGCCACCTCACCAGCTTGAACTGCACTTATGGGACTCGCCACGTCACCAAGTGTTACTGCAGTGCTGGTTTGACTACGACCGGGGTGTACTAGGCCGCTGGTGCTTGCCAGTTCACCAAAATGCTACCAAAAAAACTGTTAGCGATCGCAGGGATCAGGCCTGACTCTGCGAACGCTGCAGTTATGCATTTAGTGTTTTGTAAGTGACAGTGATCGATCGATACTGCACTTGGGTGGGCTGGGCCGGGCGGAGGGGCAAAACGCAGGTGCTAGCAGGTATCTGGGCTGATCCCGCTAACACTGCGTTTTTAAAACTCTAAACTGCTGGGGACTCTAGTATAGATCTGATCGGATCAGATATTGATCCGTTCAGATACTATACCACTAAGGGAGGTGTATGCTGCGTGCGTGGGTGTTAGCGGTACTGGCGCTAATCTGACGCTGCCTGGGGCGACGCATATCACTGCCGGGCGATCAGGGGGCTAAACCTTTATTCGGTAATAAACGGCGGGTGCCCTGACACTATAAAAAATAAACAAACTAACCAGCGTCACCCGTAACAGTTATACGGTGATCAGTGGTGAAAGGGTTAACTAGGGGGCAATCAAAGGGGTTAAAACCTTTATTAGGAAGTATATGGGGGTCCCTGTCACCAAAAAACGCTGATGGCGAACCTAAATATTTACCTCCCTAACTAGCGTCACCAGCGACACTAATACAGCGATCAGAAAAATGATCGCTTAGCGACACTGGCGACGGGGGGTGATCAAGGGGTTAAAACTTTATTTGGGGGGGTTAGGGGGGTATCCTAGACCTAAAGGGGGCTAATAGTAACTGTCCCACCACACTAACTGTCACAAACTGACACCATGCAGTAATCAGAAAAAAAGAAACAAAAACTACTTGGTGTCAGTGTGACGGGGGGGGAGGGGTGATCGGGGGTGTAATGTATGCCTGGCGTGTTCTACTGTATGTGTGTGTTTGTGTAACTCACATTCCAGTCTTCTCTCCTCGGCGCCGGAACGGAAAATGCCGAGCCGAGGAGAGATGACATCATTTCCTCTGCCTCTGTGTACAATACAGAGGCAGGGAAATGATCCCATTGGCCAGGAGCGATCGCGAGGGGGGCCACGAATGGATGGCCTCCCCCTCACCTCCGATCGCCGGGGAGGATTTGCTGATCGCCGCAGGCACTGGGGGGGTCCGATCGGACCCCCCACCCGCGGGCAGGCAAGGATGTACCTGTAAGTCCTTTTGCCTGCCCGTGCCATTCTGCCGACGTACATCGTCGTGCGGCGGTCGGCAACTGGTTAAAACATTTATTTTCTTTTGTTGTCATCTTTCCTACTTTTTGGAATTCATGATTCCTCCAGGTCAAATATTTAGAAATCATTCCTGAAAAAAGAAATGCAGCATCATTATCTTGGCATATACAATTTGCATTGATCAGTGTGTACCCACATTTTTTGTTGTCTACATGCATCTTTGGGCTTGTACCATTACACCTTGAACATCCAAGATGTCAAATGGACCTTCCCAATTACTTTGCCACAGTCCACTTTCCTGAAAAATGTTATCATAAGCTGTTCTCCTTTCTCAAACTTAGAAGTATGTGGAGGAACAATTTTTTGCATACAAGTAGCTGCATGTGGCAAAATACTGTTCAGATTGTCCTGTAACATCTGTAACCATATTGTTTTCTCTTTTGCCTCTCTTTGCAGCATAGACAAAAAAGGTTCATTGGGAAACACAAGTGGCATTTTCCTTCCTGTCATTAATTCAAAAGGAGAATACTTTGTTTTCTGTGCTTCTGACACTTATCAAAACAAATGGTACAGCATCAACCCAAGCATTTCCTCTGTCCAACAACATTTTTGCAATTCTAGATTCGATAGTCCTATTCATTCTTTCCACAATACCTGCAGACTGTGGATGATATGGTATATGAAATCTCTGTTCTATTCCCAAGATACACATTACACATTGCCTGCATGATTTTACCTGTAAAATGGGATCCTCTGTCACTACTGAGGTTTGTTGGTATACCCCAAACTGGAAAAACATGATTAATTAACTTCCTAGCAGTTGTTAAAGCATCATCTTTGCGAACTGGGAGGATCTCGATCCACTCTGAAAAAATGTCAACCAAAAACTAACGCAAATCTGAATCCATTTTTTCCCTGATGGTAATAGTCCTATATAATCTATTTGTATAGTAGACCAAGGTCCGTCTGCTGGAAGAATTCTTTGTAAAGGAGGTTTCTGACTCTTTGGTCTAGGATTCACTTGTGCACAAATTAGACAAGATCTAATTACACTGTCTACAGTCTCTTCCATTTTGTCCCAATAAAACTTCTCTTTAAGACTTTCAAGCAATTTTTGCTTTGTGACCTAAAGTTTCAAGATTGAATTTAGTGAATTCCACCTGTAGGTGTTGTGGTAAAACAGGACGCAGAAACCCATCTAAGTCATGACACAAGATCCCGTTTTCACAAACAATGGAAGATTTTGGGTCACACAGAGAAGAAGAAAAAAGAGACGCATCCCCTTTCTGTTCCTCTGCAAATGAGAGAATGAATGTGTTTGTTTTCTTGACAACATTAACTAAAACCAATTCAGGTTGAATCACTAATTTTCCATGCAATGCTGCGTCCTTTGCTAATGTGCTGTACGATTATCTACAGATAACTCACTATTATTTTTTTTTATGTGATGGAATTTTTAGAATAGCATATGCAAGAGGATTTTGCTCTGCAAGTTCAAAAACTGATTCAAGTGTCTCTTTCTGCCTAAAGGTCTTATTGGATGAATCTACAAAACCTCTACATTTCCAAATAGGTAGGTAATCATTAAGAGAACGAACAACATATGAACTGTCACTTTAAATCACTAGTGGACTTCTATTCTCTTCATTATCAATTGTCAGTACTGTTTTTACTGCTTCAAGTTCTGCTTGTTGAGCTGAAAAATGCAAACAAATACAGGTTCATCAATTTTTCTGCCTCTCTATGGAAGAGAGGAGAGTGTGTCTCATGTTCTAGCCCATTGTATTCCATCAACTGAGGAAGGATATGCTTGGCATTGTGTTCAACCTGTATTTGTTTAGGTGGCAGAGCCAACAACCATTGAGAAAATCTTTGATTGGAGACTCCAGGAACATTTTTCTCAAAAAGGAACTTTAAGGTCCTATGTGGGGTCTGTAAAATGATTTTGTTAAATCTTACAATATGCTCTGTTGCTTTTACGGCATAATGTACACCCACTAATTGCCGGACACATTAGTCGAAGCCCTTTTCCACAGGAGTAATCAATCGAGAAAAATACCCAAGAATTCTCCACTCTTCTCCCTGTTTCTGAAGCAAAACAGCTGAGATGACAGTTTCTGAAGCATGCACTTGCAAAGGAAATGGTGCCCGTTTTGCACAGTAGCTGACTGCAAATCATTTTTCAACATTTCAAAAGCTTTTTGCTGGACTTCTGTCCAGGGACCAAATGCATTCTCCTCTTTATGTTTTAACAAATCATATAACGGTTTCGCCTTCTCTGCCGATGACTCTATAAAATCTCTGGAGAAATTTACCAAACCCAAAAATTGTCTCAATGCTTTGAATGTTGTTGGTACAGGCAAAGATGCAATAGCCTCGATATGTTCCTGTAAAGGCTGCTTCTACCCTGGACCAAAATTCCTAGAAATTTTACTTCTCTTTTCATGAGCTGAACTTTGGGTGTATTCAGCTTGAGACCTTCTTCTTGCAGAAGTGTCAACAATTCTGCCAGAAGAGTCAAATGCTCATCCTCATTTTCCCTTGAAAGAAGTATGTCATCTACATACTGGATTAAACAATCTGGTGTAGAGAATTTTGATAAGACATTTGCCAATATCTGATGGAATATAGGCAGCGAACTGTGATTCTTGTGGAAGACGATTAAAAACATATTGGACATTTTTGCAAATGAATGAAAATTTATATTGACAGCTTTTGGCCAAAGCAATGCTAAAAAAATGTTTGCAATGTCTAGTACAAAAACACTTTAATGTTAGCGTTTAATTGCGACATGATGTCTAGTGTTTCCACTACAAAACGTCAAAACGTCACTTCCGCCCATAGCTCTTAAAGGGACAATTTTTTTTTTTTTTTTTTTTTTAAATGACAATTTTTTTTTTTATTGCATTTTAGTGTAAATATGAGGTCTTTGTGACCCCATATCTCATATTTAAGAGGACCTGGCATGCTTTTTTGCTATTACAAGGGATGTTTACATTCCTTGTAATAGGAATAAAAGTGACACATTTTTTTAAACAGTGTAAAAATAAATAAAATCAAGTAAAATAAATAAGAAAAAAAATGTTTAAAACGCCCCGTCCTGACGAGCTCGCGCGCAGAAGCGAATGCATACGTGAGTAGCGCCCGCATATGAAAATGGTGGTTAAACCACACATGTGAGGTATCGCCACAATCGTTAGAACGAGAGCAATAATTATAGCCCTAGACCTCCTCTGTAACTCAAAATATGCAACCTGTAGAATTTTTTAAATGTCTCCTATGGAGATTTTTGAGGGTAAAAGTTTGACGCCATTCCACGTGTGAGCATAATTTTGAAGTGTGACATGTTGGGTATCAATTTACTCGGCGTAACATTATCTTTCACAATATAAAAATGGGCTAACTTTACTGTTGTCTTTTTTTTTATTCAAAAAATGTGAATTGTGAATTTTTTCCAAAAAAAAGTGCGCTTGGAAGACAGCTGCTCAAACATGGTGTGAAAAAAGTATTGCAATGACCACCATTTTATTTTCTAGGGTGCTAGAAAAAAATATATATAATGTTAGGGGGTTCTAAGTAATTTTCTAGCAAAAAACAACTGTTGTAAACTTGTAAACACCAAAATCTCAAAACGAGGCTGGTCCTTTAGTGGTTGAATAATCATTGAAACAGGTTCATCAGACTCTGGTGGTAATTTGTATGGCTTGACAAATGGATGGTCCTTACCCTCAATGTTAACTTCAATACCTTTGAATAAACCAACCTTGTTCTTTTTCTGACTCCAAAGTTTTTTGTGTGACGGTACCACTTGTTTTAACTTCAAAATATCTCCTGAATCAGGCCATTTGTAATCAGTGTCAACTGGTTCTGTCAAACAGATGTTTCCCACTTCTGAATAATCAGCGCATCAATTACCACAGGCTTATGATTAGCTGAACCTTTCCAAATCACTCCATAAATCAATTATCCACCCTCTTTGAAACAAAATATCAATTCCGATTATATTCTCAGCTCCCTGGCAAAACCACATGTCAATTTCAGTTTGAAAACAACCTGGGATTTCAAAAGAAACATTTTTACACATTTTTGCCTGAGAATCACCAATAAACCCAACAATTGTACAACTTGCTGCATCCGATAAAACAGGTAATTTCAAACCAGTGACACTGATCTGAGCTCCTGTGTCTAATAGAGTTCTCACCTTCTGTCTATTAATTTTAGCTTTTCTAGAAAGCTACATAATCTAAAGAGTGAGATACTAATTCTTTTTCCTCTATTTGTCATGAGGGGGGCAATAATGGCTGTCTCCCATTGATTTCACTGGTTGAATGTGCATTCATATTCATACCAATCTCTCTTAGCTCTTTCCTCAGAGGAGTGTAAGGAGAAAAAGTTTTGACTTCTTCTGCTGAGAGTGGGGCAGAAGGTTGAATGGATATCAATCCATTTTCTTTCCCAATGTTTTTCAACTCAATATCTCTTAAATGCTTCCTACACTGTGACTTATAATGACCTACTCTTTGACAGTAGAAACAAGTAAGTGGCTGTTTAATATCAAACAGTCTTACCCTGTCATTCCTGAAGGTGGCAGCATCAGCTGCTTTAAACCTAGTTTGGGTGTCTCTTTCAAAATTGCTATTCTGAATGACAGATATCTTGGGTTTTAAATTACTCCGTATTAATTGTCTTCTTACAATATCTATAACTGAAGCTGCCACATTTTCTTTTTGACTAGCCAAGACTATTGATGCAGGATCTAAATATGTACATTTTCAAACAAATGCCCTTATTAAAGCTGTATTTTCATCCTCCAATGCATATACCATCTTGAATGCCTTAGCAAATTTCTCTCTAAAATGAAAAGGGTCATCATGTATTGTAACTCTTAAAGCGGAGTTCCACCCAAAAATGGAACTTCCGCTTTAAGGGAAGGTGACCTCCTGACATGACACATTTGGCATGTCATTTTTTGAGGGGGGGGAGTGGAAACCCTCTTTTTAGAGGGTTTCAGCTCCCACTTCCTCATGGCGCACGTGCGGCACCGGAAGGAAGATCACCTCTCCCCCTCCCTCTCGGCAATCATCTAGGACAAGTCACATGTCCCAGATAATTGCCTGGTCAGTCACAGCGTGCAGTGCGGCTCGTGCCAGGCCGCAGAGAGGAGGGGGGAGACAAGCGGGGCTTCGTTCCCCCGCATCACTGGACCTTGGGACAGGTAAGTGTACGATTATTAAAAGTCAGCAGCTGCAGTATATGTAGCTGCTGACTTTTAATTTTTTTTTTTAAGCGGAACTCCCCTTTAAGGAGTTCAATATTTCAGCCGTCAGCGTTTCCTCCCCGTAATACACAGTGATAACTGATGCAATCTCTCAGATGCATCACTGTGAACTTCAGCTCCATGATTATCAAGATATGATGATTTGATTAAATGCCTTTGCGATAAAATTAGGAACCCATAAACAGAAAATTTTATTCCTTTGATCATCACTCAAGTTGAAACGATCACAAAAAGTTTCAAAGACATCCCCGTTGTGAAACGCATCTACTCTTAAATCATAATGCGGGATATCTTTCAAAAATTTCATCAACTGATCATGTATTTGCAACTTAAGCTTAGACGCTCTATCTAATAACTTTTGCTTGCATAAGTCCGCGCCACTTGGCTCCTCCTCCACCTCAACAGAAACATCTGGTATGGAAGAAGCCTTTGCTGTCTCTGACTGTTTTTTTAATATTCCTTGTCGTAAGCACCGAAATATTTGTTTTTTGATATTTTAACATCCTGCATTTCCATTTCACTCTCCAAATGCTCAATATAGTTACAAAAAATTTCACAGTTTGAACAACTAGGTTCAATAGATACATTCTTATGTGTTTGTGTAATTTCCGATACATTTTCACTTCCTGATTTGTTCACAATACAAATCATATGTTTTTCTGGCACATCATAAACCATTGAATTAAAAACCGTAACTAGCTTCATTACCTTACGCAATTTCTTTTTTGTTTTAGCTAATGAGAACCTAGCCATATCAATTTCAGTATTAGCCTGTAAACATTGTTCATATATTGATTTCCACAACATAGTATCAGACACATGGTTTTCTAAACCTTTAAATTCCAATTTGCTTTCATTAGCTAGACAATCAACACATGATTTCTACTCGAATATAGGAAAGGACTCTTTCCCTTATGCGCTGATCTCATATAACCGTCTTTCAAGACTTCTGATTTCCACACGAAATTCTCAGGTCTTCACAATCATCAATCAATCGATTTTTTTTCTAGGTTCATTCAATAATTCCAAAGTTTTGATTTCAGTACATCACGTCTCCCCTCTGATCAAGAAAGCTAGTGGTAAAAAAAAAAAATTAATACTGGCTGGCATGTGCCAATGTAAAAATATTGGTTTATAGCTGTGCCTTTCAATGATGATTGTGTGACAAATTTCTGATTGTATGACTGAGTCAGATTGAATCAAACTGTCTGATTTATTTCCACACAAAAGTTACAAAAATACTTACAAGAGTTACATTCAAATACAAAAATAAATGTTGCTTCAAATGAGATCAAAGATTTGCGATAAAATTGTTTGACTCAAAAAATAAGTTCAAGCCATTTTCAAAGATGGCTGATGTGTCCTTTGTTCTGAGAGCATCTGTAAAATTGTCTGAATGCTGAGTTTCTGTAGATATGTTAGAAGTGTAGTGCAAGAAGTGTATAAGGCCCCTTTCACACTGGAGCGGTTTTCAGGCGGTATTGCGCTAAAAATACCGCCTGAAAACCGCCCCTAAACAGCCTCCGCTGTTTGTTCAGCCCGAGGGCTTTCACACTGAAGCGGTGCGCAGGCAGGGCGGTGAAAAAAGTCCTGCAAACTGCTTTTTTTGGAGCGGTGAAGGAGCGGTGTATTCACCGCTCCTTCACCGCTCCTTCACCGCTCCTGCCCCTTGAAATCAATGGGACAGCGCGGCTATACCGCGGCAATACCGCGGCTATAGCCGCGCTGTACGAGGGATTTTAACCCTTTTTCGGCCGCCAGCGGGGGTTAAAACCGCCCCGCTAGCGGCCGAATACTGCTGCAAGAACGACGGTACAGCAGCGCTAAAAATAGCGCTGTTGTATCGCCGACGCCCCCACCGCCCCAGTGTGAAAGGGGCCTAAGAGACCTTCCTGCTAGCAGCATTTCACTTAAATAAAATTTGATCCCCTGGTTCAATTTCACGCCGGAACTAACCACTCCCATATTACTCCCATTACCGCCTCCCATCCATACCCCTCTAAGGGTGGGGGCTAGGAGTAAGAACTCCATTCGACCAGCATGTCTAATCAAAACCAGACACAGGAAATGGGGGATGATAATCGGTCTGCCATCAAATGAATATACGCATAGTTTCACAAACAGAATATCAGTAACATAGGAATTCCTTTATGAAAATATAACCAGTTATATCAATCATGTCTTCACAACTTCTTGAAATTGAGAACTCAGTTCAAATGTCACATCTGTAAGTCATTCATTCAAAAGACCTCACATGTACACAATATTACAGGGGATTTCATAACCTCAGTTATATTTATATGACCGAATTAAAAATTTAGATATCAAGAATATAACACGGCTCTAATATGAATCTTTGGCAAGTAAATAAGATGGGTTAAGAAAAATACAATGAACTGAATGTGATTTTTAATGGGCCAATGGCTAGCAGCCAGAAGGCAACGTCCAGAACATACAAGTAGTAGCAAAGTCCTGAAAGATCTATATTTTACATCTTGAAAAATCCATGAGTGGCAAATCTAGAAACCCTGCCACTGGGATCTGTAACCAGTTGAAAGCCTCATAGCCAGGGTCTAGGATACAGTCGCAAACTATATTACTGGGGAGACAAAGCTTAATACCCCACTCACACTTGAGAAAAGGCTAACAGTCCACACAGCAGGGATCTAATGCAAAGTTGGGACTATGATCTGAATAAAAGCTGGTAGCCCTATCCCTGTCATCAGGATCTAATAAAAAGCTGGCAAGAGTGAAACAAAGCTGGGATATTTGCTGCTGGGGCCTGACACAATCTACCTACACGGTTCAGTACTCCAAAAGAAGCCCTGTGTAAAGGCGTATAATACCAACAGCATGAAACTTTTCCTGTTTCAGAGCATCAAAGACCCAAAAAGGTCTCTTACCATACCTGAGAATTCAATTGATTTTCTTGAGCACATAATGGCCCCAAAGGTATCCATGCAACTCCCAAAAGATCACTGACATCAATGCTATCGTTGAATCTGAGACCAAATATTTTTGGCTAATGCTCATATCACCTGGGCAAGTTGGAGACCTGGGAAAAAATATCTTGGGTTCAAAGTTCACATGGAGCTTCCATTATACAAGAGTTGTGACAGAGTCTCCAAAGAGACTGATAGCTCTGACCATCTCCAAATACAATTTTGTTTTGGACAGAGTCATGACTGAGACATGCAGCAAGGACAGGCCTAGAGTCTGGCAGTTTAGACAGTGTCTCAGCTGAAATTAGCATCTTAAGCTGGCAATAGACAATTCAAACCTCCACTGGTTCAGCGGGAACCGGACAAAACTCGAACTAGGTATGGACAGGCTGAAAGTACCCAAGTTACAACCAGCCTATCAGATTTTCCATACGATTATTACTAGTGGCTGTTAAATCCACTAGCAATAATCACTGTGTTCACCCGGCAGGGATGGCTTCCCCCTGCCCCCCCCCCCCCATCTGGGGAGAACACAATGGCTCTGTGGGAGGGACTCCTCCATCAACACTGACTGGACCTGTGATTGCAGGAAAGAAAATCGCTCCATCTATTGCCAGCCTAAGATAATGTCTTAAATGAGTAAAAGAGACCTGTAGCTCAGACAATGGCTCTAATAAAACTGGTGGCTTAAACGGTGTCTTAAGTAAAACTCATGATTGAGACAGTATTCCAAGTAACAGTGGCACTTTGGACAATTACTAGGGTGACACAGCTGTAACCCCAAGCTCTGAGTGCATGGCAGTAGAAACCCCGAGAACAGAGTTAAAGGAGTTGTAAAACCACATTATACACTTTAATTTACAATACAATACAAACAATATTTCTTTTTGACAAGCCAATATAACCTACTTGAAAAATCTTCTTTAAAGGGTTGTGAGTACTGCTAGTTTGCAGTCCATCTCTTTCAACAACTTCATGGATTACCTGCATGCTTTAGACGCATCTCCTCTGCTCAATGCTTTGCTTTATTTTCAATTTCTCAGGAATACATAGCCCCGTTTTGTAGATTGTGCTGGAACTGTTCAATCAAGAAAAACTACTTGACATGTGGTGAGGTTCTTTGTCAGAAATATAGAGAAAAGCATATTCTGGTGTGGGGCTGTAAGATTTTGATACCAACAAGTGACCGGTTTAGGGGTGTAATTTAGTGAAAATTACGTAAACGTGTATAAAGCCAAAACTTCCTTTTTAGATCATGGTAACGCATGCATTACTGCAGTACAAATTAAGTGCATTAGCCAGTGGCGCTGCCATTCATTTTGCAGGCACCCCAATGTACTAAGGCAATGCAGCCCTATTGCACATGCATTGTAGCACACCACAACACATGGTAACACACTACTGTGCTTTTTGATGCACTGTATTCCAAAAAATGGTGCATGTCCCTTTCCTGGAAGTTTTGCTGCCTTGCTGGATCATTAATTTGAACACATAAAAAAGGGGGGTTAATTCAATGCACTAGGGTGCAAAGGTCTGAACTGGCCTATAGTTTTGAATAGAGTAAGGAAGTGTTAAAAGCCTGACCAGGTCTGTGCTTCCATTTTGGAGATTCAACCTGTGTATTTGTCGTAGTGACCATTGTGACTGAAAGTGGGAAATCAACACATTTTGCATTTATCAAAGGAACAGAAGGTAATGATGTCATTCTATCAGCAGGGCAGGGGGTAGAGGGCAGGAGGAGCTGCAGATCTGTATTATATTAACAAGTGTGCGACTACCCACTTGCTAATATGAAAAGACTCCCGCTCTCTGTGCAGATCTCCGGGAAAGCGGAGAGAGAAGACACAGGCATGGCGGCATAGCAGAAGGTGAGGGGCCACCACGATCTGTGTTAGCCCTATACCTGGACCGTGGTCACTGCTTACTTACAGCTGTGTGGTTCAGTCATCAACAGGCCAGGAACCAGTATCGGTCCATGGCCCGGGGGTTGGGGACCCCTGCATTAACCAACTCTTGTTAGGACATGTAGCCCCAGTGGCCCTGGCCCACCGGGCAAATGCCCCGTGTGCCCTATGGCCACTCCGGGCATGCTTACATTGTTCCAAGCTGGACCAATGTAAGTATACAGAAATATTCATACCTAAACTTCAGCTTTAAAGAAATTCTTACTGATCTGGCCACTTGCACCAAATCTATCTAAACATATGTGTTTCCCCCCCCGTGGTTGCTATTGTTTTTTCTCTCGAGATAAGCCATCACTCATGTGCCAATTTTTCCTTCTCCATGAACATCCATAACATCCATGTTGTACACCAATTATACTTTGGAGAAACAATTATGGCCTGGATAGTACATGCAACAGGGAGGTGGATAGTGGAGTGGATAAAGGGGGATAGGAATGTGGGACAGGAAAGTGCCATACAAAGCTCCAATGCAAGCAGAGCCCATCTGTAGTATGGGTGTAAGTTCTTGGACAGGTAAATCAGACAGAGAAAGTGGGTCAAGAGATAGAACTTTAGATAAATAAGACGAGGTGTGGAAGGATGTAAAACTGTTATACATTGATTTACATGTGGAAAATACCCAAGGGGTGGGATATATGGGACCATATTTAATAATGAGGAGTGTTTCGCATACATACTTATAACACTGGAAATGTGAAGGATGACATTAATGAAGTCAGAAATGTTTATATTAGAGTACAAGCGAAAGGACTACCTTAAGTAGAACATCTTGATATATCTATAAGTATATATCTATAAGTATTATAAACTAAACTAAGAATCTTGTAAGTCAAGGGGTGGAATGTAGTATGGGTGTAACTTTAGTTATTGAATTACAAGAAACTTAGTAATAGTTTTAAGGTGATTATATATATATTTCTATATATATATATATATTTCTATATATGTAAAATGTATGTTTCTGAGCTAACAGATGGTCATTCATAGAGGCTTACATTGTCTCTGAACCATTCTCTGGCTAGCCTATTGTTAGGACAGATAGAACCAGCTTTTCGCGCCTTATCTAGCCTTTATAAAGTCAGACAATAGAGCAGGGGAGCGAACTGCGCTGAGGACGTAAGAGGTCCCAGATCTTAAACAGACTGTCGGCTTCCAGAACTATCTGAAAACTCAGAAGTTGAGAGGTTCCCTGGATTGAATGCTAAATTTATCCTGTATTGTAACATCTGTAATACATCTTTAATCGAAGCTAAGTAAATCTCTTTTATTACATTCTTTGTTTTGGGTGTTTTAATCATTGCATTTACTGACCACATATCTAAAAGGGTAAATATATAAATGAATCTATGAATAAATGTAACACAGAATTTAACCCCTTGTTACACCATCCCATACCATGCCGAGTAGAGACCCTCCGTTTTTCTTATATCAGGTCAGTACTTAGGCTGAGGCTTCTGTAACTTCACATGTCCCCTTTATTTTTTACTCTTTTTTAAGTTACCTTTTTTTCATATCTCTTTCCTGCTCCTTTCATTGCTGGATTATTTATCTGGATAGTTTTGGAGTGGTTTGGCTTTCAGCCCTGGCACTCCTTTATACATATTGCCTACCATCTATTTGATTCTTTTTATAAAGCCTAGATACACCTATTACCTTTGATTGGTAAGCCATAGTTTAATACTTTTCAAACTTCCTCCTTTTTGGTTCCTCCAATTTATTTTTTTTGATGATTTTTGTAACAGTAGCTCATTTATTCATTATTTAATCCTTATTTTTTTGTTTTACATGATAGCTACTTTATTCTAGCCACATCAATTTGTTCCAAATCTGTCCTTGACTGATTGGACCAACTTTGGCTCCTTCAGCGCCCCTGTTTCAATTTTTTTTCTAGATTTAATCTTGGTACGTATTGAGGCCATGTTGGCCCACCTATTTGGGACAAATATTGGCTCTGACTGAGCTACAGTGGGGACGTATAGTATTCAGACCCCCTTAAATTTTTCACTCTTTGTTAAATTGCAGCCATTTGCTAAAATCATTTAAGTTCATTTTTTTCCTCATTAATGTACACACAGCACCCCATATTGACAGAAAAACACAGAATTGTTGACATTTTTGCAGATTTATTAAAAAGAAAAACTGAAATATCACATGGTCCTAAGTATTCAGACCCTTTGCTCAGTATTTAGTAGAAGCACCCTTTTGATCTAATACAGCCATGAGTCTTTTTGGGAAAGATGCAACAAGTTTTTCATACCTGGATTTGGGGATCCTCTGCCATTCCTCCTTGCAGATCCTCTTCAGTTCTGTCAGGTTGGATGGTAAATGTTGGTGGACAGCCATTTTTAGATCTCTCCAGAGATGCTCAATTGGGTTTAAGTCAGGGCTCTGGCTGGGCCATTCAAGAACAGTCATGGAGTTGTTGTGAAGCCACTCCTTCATTATTTTAGCTGTGTGCTTAGGGTCATTGTCTTGTTGGAAGGTAAACCTTCGGCCCAGTCTGAGGTCCTGAGCACTCTGGAGAAGGTTTTCGTCCAGGATATCCCTGTACTTGGCCGCATTCATCTTTCCCACGACTGCAACCAATCATCCTGTCCCTGCAGCTGAAAAACACCCCCACAGCATGATGCCACCACCATGCTTCACTGTTGGGACTGTATTGGACAGGTGATGAGCAATGTCTGGTTTTCTCCACACATACCGCTTAGAATTAAGGCCAAAAAGTTCTATCTTGGTCTCATCAGACCAGAGAATCTTATTTCTCACCATCTTGGAATCCTTCAGGTGTTTTTTAGCAAACTTCATGCAGGCTTTTATGTGTGTGCTTAGGGTCATTGTCTTGTTGGAAGGTAAACCTTCGGCCCAGTCTGAGGTCCTGAGCACTCTGGAGAAGGTTTTCGTCCAGGATATCCCTGTACTTGACCGCAATCATCTTTCCCACGATTGCAACCAATTGTCCTGTCCTTGCAGCTGGAAAACACCCCCACAGCATGATGCCACCACCATGCTTCACTGTTGGGACTGTATTGGACAGGTGATGAGCAGTGCCTGGTTTTCTCCACACATACCGCTTAGAATTAAGGTCAAAAAGTTCTATCTTGGTGTCATCAGACCAGAGAATCTTATTTCTCACCATCTTGGAATCCTTCAGGTGTTTTTTAGCAAACTCCATGCAGGCTTTCATGTGTCTTGCACTGAGGAAAGCCTTCCGTCGGGCCACTCTGCCATAAAGCCCTGACTGGTAGAGGGTTGCAGTGATGGTTGACTTTCTACAACTTTCTCCCATCTCCCAACTGCATCTCTGGAGCTCAGCCACAGTGATCTTTGGGTTCTTCTTTACTTCTCTCACCAAGGCTCTTCTCCCCCGATAGCTCAGTTTGGCCGGACGGCCAGCTCTAGGAAGGGTTCTGGTCATCCCAAACATCTCTCCATTTAAGGATTATGGAGGCCACTGTGCTCTTAGGAACCTTAAGTGCAGCAGAAATTTTTTTGTAACCTTGGCCACAGTTAGCCTTGCCACAGTTCTGTCTCTAAGCTCTTCAGGCAGTTCCATTGACCTCATGATTTTCATTTGCTCTGACATGCACTGTGAGCTGTACTGCCAGTTCACACAGGGGCAACACGACTTGCAGGCCAACTCATAGAGGCAAACTGCACACGGCTTCAGCACCGACTTGCAAAAGGACTTCTGTATAGAAGTCAATGCAAGTCGCCTGAAGTCACCCCAAAAGTAGTACAGGAGCCTTTTTCTAAGTCGGAACGGCTTGAGTCACTCCTATTAGAACGGTTCTGTAGTACAGAACGGGACGCGACTTGTCAGACGGCTAAGTTGCCTGACAAGTCGCCCCTGTGAACCAGAGCGTAAGGTCTTATATAGACAGGTGTGTGGCTTTCCTAATCAAGTCCAATGAGTATAATCAAACACAGCTGGACTCAAATGAAGGTGTAGAACCATCTCAAGGATGATCAGAAGAAATGGACAGCACCTGAGTTAAATATATGAGTGTCACAGCAAAGGGTCTGAATACTTAGGACCATGTGATATTTCAGTTTTTCTTTTTTAATAAATCTGCAAAAATGTCAACAATTCTGTGTTTTTCTGTCAATATGGGGTGCTGTTGTACATTAATGAGGAAAAAAAATGAACTTAAATGATTTTAGCAAATGGCTGCAATATAACAAAGAGTGAAAAATTTAAGTGGGTCTGAATACTTTCTGTCCCCACTGTATATTGTCACTATCTAACTATTTCTTTTTTTTTCACTGTAGTTTTTATTATTTTTATCCTACCCCCTGCAGCCACACAACTTAGGTGGTAGGTCGCCGACCTTCTGGCAGATCCCCTGCCGACATTGACAGCTGGGCAAATTGGGGTAGGTATGGGATTTTTTGGGGCATTGGGGTGTTTATTCCCACCTGTGTTGTAAGAGGGGTGGTTTTGTCATGCCCTGCTTTTTTAACTCTCAATTTCATGCATCATGTATCCATGTATAAAACTTACACGTGAGGCCCCAATCACGCCCATAATGGGAAAAAAAAATTCAAGCAATAAAAATGGCTGCAAAAAGATGGACAGATCTAGCACATAGTTCATCAGCACCACTTCCAGGGCACCCTACTCACCCATCAGACATATGCAGCCAATAAAACATCTGGGGCCCAGCAAGGTGGCAACCCCTCTAAGAATTTCCCGTGTCTTGGGAGAATGGGGAGAGGATGTCATTGAGTCATTCCACATTCACAGAGGAAGTGTGGGGGGATCTCAGCACAGCGCAGGGGGAGAGAGAGGGGGGAGGGGGAGAGAGAGAGGGGGAGGGAAAGGGAGGGAGAGAAAGAGAGAAAGAGGGGAAGAGAGAGGGAGGGGGAGAAAGAGAAAAAGGGGGGCAAGAGAAGGGGAGCAAGAGATTGTGAGCGATAGGGGAGAGTGAGAGAGAGAGGGGGGGAGAAAGAGAGGGAGAGAGAGAAGAGTGGGAGAGAGAGAGGGGGAGAGAGAGAGAGGGGGGAGAGGGGGAGAAAGAAGGCGAGCGAGAGGGGGTTGAGAGAGAGGGGTAGAAAAAGGGTGCGCAAAAGGGGAGAGAGAGGTGGAGAGAGAGGGGGGAGAGACAGAGAGAGAGGGGGTAGAGACAGAGAGGGGGGGACAAACAGAGAGGGGGGACAGAGAGAGAGGGGGAGAGAGAGAAAGAGGGGGGAGAGAGAGGGGGGGAGAGGGAGGGAGAGGGGGGGAGAGAGAGGGGGGGAGAGGGAGGGAGAGGGGGGGAGAGAGAGAGGGGGGAGAGGGAGAGGGGGGAGAGAGGGAGAGGGGGAGAGAGAGGGGGGAGAGAGAGAGGGGGAGGGGAGAGAGAGGGGGGGAGAGGGAGAGAGAGAGGGGAGAGAGAGAGGGGGGAGAGAGGGAGGGAGAGAGAGGGGAGAGAGGAGGAGAGGGGGGAAGAGAGAGGGGGATAGAGAGAACGAGAGAGAGAGAGGGAGGGGGAGAGAGAGAGGGAGGGGGAGAGAGGGAGAGAGAGAGGGGAGAGAGAGACGGAGAGGAGTGTGGTGAGAGAGGGAAAGGGGGAGAGAGAGAGAAAGGGGGGAGAGGGGGTAAGAGAAAAAGAGAGGGGTAAGAGAAAGAGGGGGGGAAGGAGAGAGAGAGAGAGAGAAAGAGAGAGGGGGAGTGACAGGGGGTAAGAGAGAGAGGGGAGGTGAGAAAGAGGGGGTGAGGGAAAGGGGGTGAGAGAGATCTTTAGCCCTGTCCCTGTCTGCAGCCCCTCCTGTGCCCCATGTCCCAGTCTGTGAAGGCAGTGGGGGGCAAAGAGCAGGGAGGAGCTGGAGAGTGCTAGGGGCGGAGAGTGCTGGGGGGTGGGGGCCGGAGAGTGCTGGGGGTGGAGGCGGAGAGTGCTGGAGGGTGGGGGGCGGAGAGTGCTGGGGGCTGGAGGCCGGAGAGTGCTGGGGGGTGAGGGTCGGAGAGTGCTGGGGGGTGGTGTTGTATATGTTGTAATATGTTCACCAATTTATGTGGGACATTATATTATTATATATATGTACACATACAGTCAATATTGACCAGGCCAGAATTCAATTGACAATGGTTGATTTGTCCGAGCCAACTGAATTTTAACATAGCAAGGGGACAGCTGAAGACCCTTTGATGTGTTAATCTTATGCAAGTCTATTTGAACATTTCAAAGGGTGTTCAGGTGGTATCTGTTAATCTAATCTAATTACACATATCTAAAGGGACTTGTTGATGTTGATATGCGAGAGTGCAAATTGGGGTGGTTTATGACTGCAGCTGTTCACGGCTGGGAGTTGTCTGTCTGAAAGACTAAAGTATATAAAAGACCTGAATGGAGACGGCCAATCAAATTGCTCAGCCATTCAATGTCTAGTGAATATAACATGGTGTTCAGTCTATAGTCAGTTAGGCTTATCTGTGTATGAAGGCACAGACCTAGGAACATGGGACTCTGAATGATATACTCTGCTGGATATTTATGTCATCTGTGGACTTTGGACTTTGTTCTGTGTTGGAAGTCAATAAAGTGCATCTCTCTGGAAGAATTGGGTTGCTGCGGAAGAGTACTTACTAATTAATTATCATACCCACGATACTACTATACTACCACACATAATATTATATCACTACATTGGTGCCGTTCAAGTGACCAGAAGAGCATTTTCAGACTTAGTAACAGAAGTCAGTGATGACAACAATCCTGTGAGGTGGACAGAAGTCTGATGAAGAACCAAGAGCTGTGCTGTGACTCTAATGTCTGGTTGTGACATAAGCGAGTCTGATCTACAAATTTAAACAAGTTGGGAACCCCAGAATTATTCTCTGGAGACTGGAAACAACAAAAAAAAAGGACTGTGTCGTGTACCAGAAGACCTGAACTGGAAGCTGAAGGAGTAACTAATGCGGTGAGTAAAATATATATATATATTTTTTTTTAAATTATTAGTAACAAAATGCTTACTCAGTGCGAAGCTAGTGTCCGTTCTGATAAAGTTAACAGATGGGTATTAAAATGTATTAAGCGCCATGGCGGTCCTTATGAAATTCCAAAAAAATGTAAGCAGACGTGGACTATGATGAAGGAATTTTTAGAGAAAAATGTTTTTGATAGCAAAATTTCAGAAAGTAAAAGGTTGTATTATACAGGGCTTATTATCTTGCTGTTTAACAATGGAAAGTTCTTTGAAGGGTAAGGTTGAGGAAATTGCGCAGTTACAGAATGCAGTTGATAATAGCAACAATGTTTGTGAGAGGTTACAAAACCAATCAGACACCGAGACAGTAAATTTAAAATTGCATGCAGTTATCATTGGGGGAGCTTTGCTTGAGAAATCTAAACGTTGTGATGAATTATCAGAGGAAAATGAGAGATTAAAATTAAGAATTATGGAATTAGAGAAGAGATCTCAGGAATGCAGATATGCATCAAATCTTGGATTCAGCTATCTTCAGCAAAATACAGACACAAACTTTCTGTCAAATGAAACAACCTCATATTAAATCTGATAATTCATTACCAGCTGCCCCCACTGTGACTACCACAGTTTATAACAGTAATAATAATACAGGTGAAGTTCGACTTGTAATGAAGCCTTTGAAACCAAAAGAATTAGACACAATTCTTAAAGAAATAGGAATGGTTCCATACCATGATTTAAACAGATTTTTAAAATGGTTTTGTGACGTGCAGCAGGTCAGAGATATGTACAATCTCAACCCATTTGACATTGAAAGAGTTTTGCAACATTCTATAGGAAGTGGTCTTTGGATGAGAATTAAACAGATCTGTATTCAGCCTCTGAGGACAAGGGACATATTACTGGAATTTTTATGTGTTTTGTATGGTGTACGTTCTGATGTTACTATTCATGGGAGGATCCAACAGATGCAAAATTAATCTCCATATGAATTGTCACACAGGATAGGAACTATTATGGAATTATTGGTCAGTAATAATCTTGCATTTGAGCGTGGGGGCTTGATACATATGAGTATGTTTCTAGATGCATTGCATGAAGATATCAAACAAAATATTTTATTAGTTACCCCAAATCCTCATGATTTAAAAGACATAGTGTTGAGAGCAGACAATTTATGGAGAAAGTCAAATGAGCAGGCTGTCAAAATTGATTTAGCTACATTGTTTAGGACAAATACTGAACATAAAGATCAGAAGATAATATCCTATGATAATACCCAGAGAGGAGACACCGGGTCAAACATAGGTGATATTAATATGAAAAACAGAGCTGACCAAAATAATAATAAGAAAAGGTCCAAGAACTGGATACCGTTTTTCTCAGTTAAAACAGAAACATGACCACCTGAAGATTGAGTATGACAAGATGAGAGGGGAACGTGATAAATTATTAGAACAGTTGAAGGGGGTACAAGATGTACATTCTCCAGATCTGTTTTTGAATGCAAATGACACTTCTCTAGCAGTGGGGGTAAATTAGCTCCAAACTGTAAACGTGGAAATAGTGTTTTGTTTTAACTTTAAACAACGTTTAAGGACCTTGCTAATTAGTTTTGTTGGAGAGTTTTTTGTCTTTCAGATATTGACATTTAAATGACGCTGAATAGCAGGAGCACGGTCTGAAATTGCTGGCTAGTGGGGGAGAATTATGGGAGAAATGCTGAATAGACAAGGAATTATAAAGCATTCATGGACTCTCTCGAAATTCATCAAGCAATGGACCTTTTTTTTCTTTTTTCAACGCCCTAATTTTTTATTTTTCTCCCTTTTCCTGATATATTTTGCTTTTCATTTTTTATTTTCTTTATGTTTTATTTCTTGAACGTTATCTTAACCACTTCAGCCCCGGAAGGATTTACCCCCTTCCTGACCAGAGCACTTTTTACAATTTGGCACTGCGTCGCTTTAACTGCTAATCGCGCGGTCATGCAATGCTGTACCCAAACGAAATTTGCGTCCTTTTCTTCCCACAAATAGAGCTTTCTTTTGATGGTATTTGATCACCTCTGCTGTTTTTATTTTTTGCGCTATAAACAGAAAAAGACCGAACATTTTGAAAAAAAAAAGATATTTTCTACTTTTTGTTATAAAAAAAATCCAATAAACTCAATTTTAGTCATACATTTAGGCCAAAATGTATACTCACTATACCTCTCAGCAAATGGCTTGGGGTGTCTACTTTCCAAAATAGGGTCATTTGGGGGGGTTTGTGCCACCTGGGCATTCCATTGCCTCCGAAACTGTGATAGGCAGTGAAGAGTGAAATCAAAAATTTACGCCCTTAGAAAGCCTGAAGGCGGTGCTTGGTTTTCGGGGTCCCGTACGCGGCTAGGCTCCCAAAAAGTCTCACACATGTGGTATCCCCGTACACAGGAGAAGCAACAGAATGTATTGGGATGCAATTTCCCATGGCATGTTTGAGCAATATATCATTTAGTGACAACTTTGTGCAAAAAAAAAAAAAAAAAATTTGTCTCTTTCCCGCAACTTGTGTCACAATATAAAATATTCCATGGACTCGACATGACTCTCAGCAAATAGCTTGGGGTGTCTACTTTCCAAAATGGGGTCATTTGGGGGGGGGGTTGAAATGTCCTGGCATTTTATGTACAACATTTAGAAGCTTATGTCACACACCACTCTTCTAACCACTTGAAGACAAAGCCCTTTCTGACACTTTTTGTTTACATGAAAAAATTATTTTTTTTTGCAAGAAAATTACTTTGAACCCCAAAACATTATATATTTTTTTAAAGCAAATGCCCTATAGATTAAAATGGTGGGTGTTTCATTTTTTTTTTTTCACACAGTATTTGCGCAGCTATTTTTCAAACGCATTTTTTGGGGAAAAAAACACACTTTTTTAAATTTTAATGCACTAAAACACACTATATTGCCCAAACGTTTGATGAAATAAAAAAGATGATCTTAGGCCGAGTACATGGATACCAAACATGACATGCTTTAAAATTGCGCACAAACCTGCAGTGGCAACAAAATAAATACATTTTTAAAAGCCTTTAAAAGCCTTTACAGGTTACCACTTTAGATTTACAGAGGAGGTCTACTGCTAATATTACTGCCCTCAATCTGACCTTCGTGGTGATACCTCACATGCATGATGCAATTGCTGTTTACATTTGACGTCAAACCAATGCTTGCGTTCGCCTTAGTGCGAGAGCAGGGGGGGACAGGGGTGCTTTTTTTTTTTTTGCTTTATTTTTTGTTTTGCTTTTTTATCTTATTTTTAAACTGTTCCTTTCATTTTTTTTTTGAGGGCATTTTATTGAGGGCATTTTATTGTTATTTCAGGGAATGTAAATATCCCCTATGATAGCAATAGGTAGTGACAGGTACTCTTTTTTGAAAAAATTGGGGTCTATTAGACCTTAGATCTCTCCTCTGCCCTCAAAGCATCTGACCACACCAAGATCGGTGTGATAAAATGCTTTCCCAATTTCCCAATGGCGCTGTTTACATCCGGCGAAAAGTCATGAAATGCTCGTAGCTTTCGGTTTCTTAGGCCATAGAGATGTTTGGAGCCACTCTGGTCTCTGATCAGCTCTATGGTCAGCTGGCTGAATCACCGGCTGCATTCTCAGGTTCCCTGTTGAGACAGGAGAGCCAGAGAAAAACACGGAAGACGGTGGGGGGGTGCATTCCCTCCCACTGCTTGTAAAAGCAGTCTAGAGGCTAATTAGCTGCTAGGATTGCTTTTACATGAAAGACGACCGCTGGCTGAAAAGAATGATACCAAGATGATACCTAAACCTGCAGGCATCATTCTGGTATAACCACTCAAAGTCGTGAATGGCGTACCTGAAGACATAAAAACGGTTAACAATAAAACACAGTAAACGGTAAAGTATAAAAAATTGCATACCTGAAAAGCAAACATGATAAAACATAATAAAAATAAAACATTGCAGAATAGAATACAGTAAAAAAGAGCAGAACAATAGAGAGAGAATAGAGAGAGAGAGAACAATAAAACAACAACTATTTTTTTTTTTTTTTTAATATATATTTTTTTTTTTTTACACTTTTTTTGTAACTAACTTTTATAACTGTAACCGGTTCAATGTTCAGGTCTCTCAAAATGCAATGGCATCTTGGGAGACCCGGTGAAAGTGTGCCTAGTTTGTGCAATGCTGTACCCTACGCTAATACTCAACTAGTGCATGGTAGGGTTCAAAACATTCACCAATGCAAAGACCAGGATTGTCAGGACAGGAGGGACAATAATAGCGGGTGTCACGCCTATATCAGCGCTTGCTGCAGACACAACATCTTTTTTTGGGGGGTTCGTTGGGTAGGGGTACTCGGGAGGACATAAAGAACATGCCTCTCATGCAGCCGACTGCATTTGGTTGGGGATGTGAATGGGGGAAGTACGGGCACTGCAGAAGTGGTGGGTTCCCAATTAGGATTGGCGAATGCTGCAGAAAGGGCACTATGGGCACGACGGGCCTGTGTTTGTCTTCCTGGTGGCAGCGGGACACTACTTGTGCTTGCCACCTCACCAGCTTGAACTGCACTTATGGGACTCGCCACGTCACCAAGTTTTACTTCAGTGCTGGTTTGACCGGGGTGTACTAGGCCGCTGGTGCTTGCCAGTTCACCAAAACTCTACCAAAAAAACTGTTAGCGATCGCAGGGATCAGGCCTGACTCTGCGAACGCTGCAGTTATGCATTTAGTGTTTTGTAAGTGACAGTGATCGATCGATCGATACTGCACTTGGTTGGGCTGGGCCGGGCGGAGGGGCAAAATGCAGGTGCTAGCAGGTATCTGGGCTGATCCCGCTAACACTGCGTTTTTGGGAACCCTAAACTGCTGGGGACGCTAGTACAGATCTGATCGGATCAGATATTGATCATACCCACGATACTACTATACTAATATACTATACTCACAGCACAGCTCTTGGTTCTTCATCAGACTTCTGTCCACCTCACAGGATTGTTGTCATCACTGACTTCTGTTACTAAGTCCAAAAATGCTCTTCTGGTCACTTGAACGGCACCAATGTAGTGTTATAATCTTCAAAGAACGGGTCACGGCCCCAATGTAATGATTTGATAATAATATGTATAGTGGTATAGTAGTATCGTGGGTATGATAATTAATTAGTAAGTACTCTTCCGCAGCAACCCAATTCTTCCAGAGAGATGCACTTTATTGACTTCCAACACAGAACAAAGTCCAAAGTCCGACACAAAAATATCCAGCAGAGTATATCATTCAGAGTCCCATGTTCTTAGGTCTGTGCCTTCATACACATATAAGCCTAACTGACTATAGACTGAACACCATGTTATATTCACTAGACATTGAATGGCTGAGCAATTTGATTGGCCGTCTCTATTCAGGTCTTTTATATACTTTAATCTTTCAGACAGACAACAACTCCCAGCCGTGAACAGCTGCTGTCATAAACCACCCAAATTTGCACTCCCGCATATCAACATCAACAAGTCCCCTTAGACATGTGCAATTAGATTAGATTAACAGATACCACCTGAACACCCTTTAAAATGTTCAAATAGACTTGCATAAGATTAACACATCAAAGGGTCTTCAGCTGTCCCCTTGCTATGTTAAAATTCAGTTGGCTCGGACAAATCAACCATTGTCTATTGAATTCTGGCCTGGTCAATATTGACTGTATGTGTACATATATATAATAATATAATGTCCCACATAAATTGGTGAACATATTACAACATATACAACAGGTGGGGGCCGGAGAGTGCTTGGGGGTGGGGGCGGAGAGTGTTGGGAGGTGGGGGCCGGAGAGTGCTGGGAAAGGTGGAGAGCACTGGAGGGGTGGGGGCTGGAGAGCGCTGGGGGGGAGCTTGAGAGGGGGGAGAAAGAATTGGGGTGGAGAGCAGGGGGGTGCTGACGAAATGGGGGCGGAGCCAGGGAGGACAAGGATGGGCTGGAGAGCAGGAGGGGCGGGGCCAGGGAGGACAAGGATGGGCTGGAGAGCAGGAGGGGCGGGGAATGTCTTGGCGAAACATGTAGGGAAGACCTGACCCGCAATTATATACAGGCCTTTACCAACATGGCCATTAGGAAATCTTATGTGCTCCCTTTTTAATGTTTAATTTTGATTAATTTATGTGTGCATTATATGTATTTGTGTAATAAAATTTACTATTTTAATAATTTTTTGATTGCATTATGATGGCACCACAATAATCCTTCCCCCTCTGTTTTTCCCTTTTTCTTAATTTTTGGGATGAGGTGCCTTATCTAATACGGACATACCCGCCACTCTTTGTGCTGTGTTCTACTAAAGTCCCTCTTCACCTTGTTAAACATGATTTGGCAACCTAGCATTGTCAGTAAATATGCAGCTTATGAACCTGTATTTTTAGAAACACTTTCCATCTATCTAAAATCCACACACTTGACATAAAATGCTGGAACAACAAGGCTCATACTTTATTGACTAGAACATTCTTAAGTATAAATACTACACTGCAATACTTTGCACAGCTCAGTGATACCTTGCAAAGGAACAAATACATATCTAAATATATGTAGTAGTAGGGGAAGTAGTCATATGAAGGAAAACAGAAAAATATATTTTTTACTAACATCATAATTATTATTTAATCCTCGTGCTAGTATATAGTATAAAGAGAGACGTTAAAGAAGAATAGGGCTCTAGGCAAGGTGGCAGCACCACCCCCTCATCCATTCGAATGACGTGGTATTGTGTGTGCTGACATGACCCAATAGACACTTAACTGCCTACAAGTGCATCCTAAATTAGCCTCTTAGCACAAATCCTTGTCCCCAAATTTCGCCACGAGCACAAGTTCTCCTCCTCAGCATAAATCCCCCCAAATTACCCATCCTAGCACAAATCCCCTCCCCAATGTCCCCTCCTAGCACTAATCCCCCCCCAATCATCCCTGCTGGCACAACTCCTCCCCACCAAATCCCCCTTCCTAACGCAAATCCCCCCCATTTTCCCCATGAACACAAGTTCTCCCCCCAGCACAAATCCCCGCAAATCATCCTTCCTAGCACACCCCCCCAAATCACCCTTCTCCACAAATCTTCCTACCCCCAACATTTTCCCATGAGCACACATCCTCCTCCCCAGCACAACTCCCCCCCCAATACCCCTTCCTAACACAAATCCCCCCCCCCCGCGAAATAAGAAAAATAAGAATTCCCATTGGCTGCATGGGTTAATCAAACAAAAATTTAACAGAAGTCTGGATCGAGAGGCGTCAATCATTGCATTGTCTCCCCTCAAATAGGAACAGCCATAGATGGATCTAAATTTGGCCGGTCCCTACTGAACCAGCTGAATTTCAATCCATCTATGGCCAGCTTTAGCTTTAACGGGGACATTAAAGCCACCAAGAATGATGTAGAGAAACTGGAAAAAAAAGTTGCTACAGTGATATTTAAAATAGGAGAGTGATTGAGGTATAGATGGAGGTGTAAGAAAAGTGATTTGTGGGAATAGAAGGATTTAAGCTCCACCTCACTTTTGTCCACTGGTCTGGGTGAGTGTCAGGGCTGGCTCAGCCCTTCCTTCTCTGAGCTGGCCGCTCAGCTGTCGGCTAATTGCCAGCTTTCATCTCTCTCCACAGTTAACCAGCTGTTGTGGATCTGCTCGTCAGTCCCACCTATTTAAAGACCTCCAGCTCACTTCATTCCTGCCTTCGCCTTGGCCACATCACAAGAAACCATCTCCTGCGTTCCTGTTTAAAGACTGGCTTTGCTGATATCCCTTCTGGCTCATTATCCTGCTTGCTGTACCTCTACTTGGATCCCTGACTTCTGGCCTGGCTGATTACCCGATCTGGTTACTGAACTCTGGCTTGGCTGATTACCCGATCTGGTTACTGAACCCTGGCTTGGCTGACTACCCGATCCGATTACTGGACTCTGGCTATGCTTTGACTACGCTTACTCTATTTACCTTTCTATTTTTATTAATAAACAAGTGTGATTTTACTGTACTTCTGTCTCGGTCTGGTTCATGGTTTCTGACAGTAGGCAAAGGCCATGAATTCAGAAGATACAGTCGATCCACTTGTTGGTTTCCAGATTGGATGAGCAAGATCACCGCATGGATCAGTTTGCCATGGCGTTACAAATGCTTCTGAGTCGCACGGCTCACCCGGAATCCCCCACTGTGGCTGCTCCGGTACAACCTGAGTTGCAGGCTGTCCCTGCTGCTGCGCCAGTCTCTGTGCAGGCACCCGCCTTGAGTATTACTTCTATAAGAGGTATGTCTGGTTCCGCCCCGCTTCCCCATCGATTTGGGGGTGATCCAGTTCAATGCAGAGGGTTTCTCAACCAAGTTGAGATATACTTTGAGATGCTGCCCCAGGCGTTTCCCACGGACAGAAGCAAAGTAGGGTTAGCGATATCTTTGCTTTCTGAGAAAGCCTTGGCCTGAGCTAACCCTCTATGAGAGACACAACAACCTGTTGTCTTGAGTTACCCTGAGTTTGTGGCCTCCTTTAAACGGGTATTTGACGTTCCCACACACTCCACTTCTACTGCCAAGTGCCTCATGTCCATCAAACAGAGTACGAGAACTGTTGCCAACTACGCCATTGAGTTCCGTACTCCGGCAGCAGAGGTTGCTTGGAACAATGAGGCCCTCATGACTGCTTTTTCTCATGGTCTCTCGGATTCCATCAAGGATGAGATAGCAGCCCGAGATATACCCACTGAGCTGGAGAGCTTGATCTCGTTTGCCATCCTCATTGACTCCAGACTCAGAGAAAAACTTTCTTTTAAGTAGCGCTTGCGAAAGCCTCCTGTACGTTTGCCTCCGAGTGTTGAAGTCCCACCTGTGCATCCCTCACCTCCCATGCCTCCTGGTAGCAAGTCGGTCAGTGAAGATGAACACATGCACTTGGGCTTCACGCATTTCTCTGTGGATGAGAGAGCCTTTAGGAGGAGGGAGAGATTGTGCCTTTATTGTGGCCAGGCAGGTCACTTTTTGAAGTCTTGTCCTACCCATCCTGGGAACACCCAAACCTTGAGGTCCTGTCATTGACAGACCTTAGGTGATGTTGTGTCGTCCCCAGTTATCCAGAAGGATAAGCCCCTGGTTTCGGTCACCCTTTCTTGGGCTAAGTCGTCTATCAAGATACAGGCTCTAATTGACTCTGGGGCTGCAGGCTATTCATTGATGCTGCCTTTGTATCAAAGCACTCGATTCCATTGCAGTTGCATGACACTCCACTTGCCATTGAGGCTCTTGACAAGAGACCTCTACAGCCTGCCCATGTGACTCGTGAGACGGTTCCGTTGTCCATGGCCATTGGGGCTCTTCACCATGAGATAATCCAATTCCAAGTGATTTCCTCTCCTAAGTTTCCGCTGGTTATTGGTTATCCTTGGTTACAGAAGCACAACCCCTCTTTTGATTGGCTCCGTGCTGAGGTTCTCTCCTGGTCACCACAATGCAGTGAAACATGCTTCCAGAAGGTAGCCAAGGTCCTGTGTACCTCTTCACTCTCCTCCCTGCCAGAAGAGTACTGTGATTTTAGTGATGTCTTTGACAAAGGTCAAGCCGGTAGTTTGCCTCCACACCGGTCATATGATTGCGCAATTGACCTTCAACCTGGTGTTACTCCCCCTCGTGGCCGGGTTTACCCTATGTCGGTCTTGGAGGATAAAGCCATGGAGGAGTATGTTGCAGACGCACTTTCTCTGGGTTTCATCCTGCTGGTGCTGGTTTCTTCGTTGTGAAGAAGAGGAGCGATGAACTGAGACCTCAACCATTTCACGATTAAGAATGCCTACCTGATCCCGTTGATTACAGAGTTATTTGACCGCCTCAAGGGAGCAACGGTTTTCACTAAGCTTGATCTGAGAGGGGCTTACAATCTTGTGGGGATTAAGGAGGGCGACGAGTGGAAAACTGCGTTTACTTCCAGAACAGGCCATTATGAATATCTCGTAATGCCTTTTGGCCTTTGTAACACCCCGGCAGTTTTCCAGGAATGTATGAACGATGTCCTCCGAGATTTGTTGCAGTTATGTGTGGTGGTTTATCTCGATGATATCCTCATTTTCCAAGTGCCTGGAGAGCCACCACACAGATGTCTGTCATGTGCTTCAGAAATTAAGAGAGAACAATCTCTATTGTAAACTGGTGAAGTGTGAGTTCCATCGGGAACAGGTTAAATTCCTGGGCTATGTCATTTCCACTGCTGTTTTTTCGATGGACCCAGAGAAACTTTTGGCAGTCCTACAGTGGCCTCGACCCATGGGGTTATGTCCTCTGCAGTGTTTCCTGGGTTTTGCCAACTATTATCGCAAGTTTATTCGTAACTTCTCGTCCCTGGTCACGCCCCTGACCGATGTGACCAGAAAGAACAATAACCCACAGAGTTGGTCCCCGGAGTCTATTAAGGCCTTTGAAAGTCTCAATTCCTGCCTTTGTTTCTGCTCCAGTGTTGGCACATCCTGATCCTATGTTACCTTTTATCCTTGAGGTTGATGCTTCTGAGACTGGTGTTGGTGCCCTTCTGTCTCAACGTCCTACCTCTGAGAGTGCTATGCATCCTTGTGGCTACTTTTCCAAGAAATTGTCACCTGCCGAGTGCAATTACGAGATTGGTGACAGAGAGCTGTTGGCAATCATTTTAGCCCTGAAAGAATGGAGACATCTCCTCGAAGGTACCACCGTGCTGGTTCTCTTTCTTACTGACCATAAGAATCTCGCATTCTTGTCTGAGGCTAACGCCTCTCTCCCAGAAGGGCGCGATGGGCTCTTTTCTTGTCAAGTTTCAATTACATTGTCTCATTCTTACCAGGTACTATGAATGTAAGGGCTGACGCCTTGTCATGACAATTTTCCTTCACTTCCAGGTTGGAGCCGGTTCCGGTTCCTATGATTCCTCCTGATTGTATTTTGGCTACAGTTCGCACCAGTCTTTCTTCTCCTTTGGGTGACAAAATTCTTGCTGCTCAGGTCGATGCTCCTCCTGAGAAACCTTGTGACCGCTGCTTTGTCCCAGAGTGTCCCCGTACTGCCATGCTCCAGATTTACCATTCTCCCAGGCAGCTGGCCACCCTGGTAAGAGTCAACTCGTTTGGGCCATTTCCCAACAATTCTGGTAGCCTAATTTACATGCTGATGTAACTGCCTTCGTAGCTGCCTGTTCCGTGTGTGCTCAGAGTAAGACTCCACAACACCTTCCAGTGGGCCTCCTACAACCCATACCCAATGGAGAGAGGTCCTGGACCCACCTGTGTACGGATTTCATTGTGGAGTTGCCCAACTCCCAAGGCAACACAGTTATCCTTATGGTGGTTGACCGGTTCTCAAAGATGTGTCATTGTAGTCCACTTAAGAAGTTGCCCACTTCTAAGAAACTGGCTTCCATTTTTGCTTGGGAGATCTTTCACTTACATAGGCTACCCAAGGTGGTTGTCTCGGATAGGGGTAGTCAGTTTGTGTCCCGGAGCCTTTTGTGCACAGCTGGGAATTCAGCTTGCTTTCTCCTCTGCGTATCACCCGCAGTCTAATGGGGCCGCAGAACGAGCCAATCAGTCCTTGGAGCAATTCCTACGTTGCTATATTTCTGACCATCACAACAACTGGTCAGACCTATTACCATGGGCAGAGTTTGCTCACAACAGTGCCTTGAATTCTGCTTCCCGATTGTCTCCATTTATGGCGAATTATGGTTTCTAACCTTCCATGTTGCCTGACTTGTTTGTTCCGCAGGGTATTCCTGTGCTAGAGGAGCATCTCCGTAGTCTTTGTTCCACTTGGGCACAAGTCCAGGAGGCTTTGCGTCATGCTAATGATAGGTACAGACTCCATGCTGAGCGCAGACGCCTGCCTGCACCTTCCTACCAGGTTGGGGACAGGGTCTGGCTATCATCTTGCAACCTCCAACTTCGTGTTCCCTCACTGAAGTTCGCACCTCTGTTTATTGGGCCTTTCCGTATCCTTCGCAGGATTAACCCAGTGGCTTACGCGTTGGACCTTCCTCCTAGTATGCGCATCTCAAATGTGTTTCATGTTTCCTTATTGAAACTGTTGGTCTGCTTTACCACCTCGGTGCCACGTCCTCACCCTATACAGGTTGAGAACCATGAGGAGTATGAGGTACAATCCATTGTTGACTCCTATAGGTTCCGTGGGCGCATACAGTACCTGGTGCATTGGAAGGGGTACGGTCCGGAAGAACGCTCCTGGGTCTCATCCTTGGACGTACATGCTCCTGCCCCCCTCTGTGATTTCCATAGACATTTTCCCATCAAGCCCGGTGGTCCTCCGAGGGGGAGGGGTCGTTGAGGAGGGGGGTACTGTCAGGGCTGGCTCTGCCCTTCCTTCTCTGATCTGGCTGCTCAGCTGTCGGCTAATTGCCAGTTCTCATCTCTCTCCACAGTTAACCAGCTGTTGTGGATCTGCTCATCAGTCCCGCCTACTTAAAGATCTCCAGCTCACTTTATTCCTGCCTTCGCCTTGGTCACATCACAAGAAACCATCTCCTGCATTCCTGTTTAAAGACTGGCTTTGCTGACATCCCTTCTTGCTGCTTATCCTGCTTGCTGTTCCTCTACTTGGATCCCTGACTTCTGGCCTGGCTGACTACCCGATCCGGTTACTGGACTCTGGCTATGCTTTGACTACGCTTACTCTATTTACCTTTTTATTTTTATTAATAAACAAGTGTGATTTTACTGTACTTCTGTCTCGGTCTGGTTCATGGTTTCTGACAGTGAGTAAGTCAAGTGGAGGCCACCATGGGATAGGGCAGCTGGAAAGCCACATTCCTGAAGCTTTTAGTAACAGCAAGGTTAAAAGAAGTTTTAGTTTGTGATGAGTCATTACATCACATGTGTGGAAAAGCTAAATCCATACTTGATATATTCTTGGTCATGCGTCTTTGCCGTATAAGTTTCTTCAACACTGACTTACTGATTGGATGGGATGTATGCCTTACTTGCTTAAGTTGATCTCTATACATTATTGATGTGATGTTCTGGATCTGCCTTTTCCTGGTTTCAATAAATACAAATTTTTTTTTAAAAAAAGGTTTAAAGTGTAGGAAATAAAAGATCATAGACAGAGGTGATGTCATGTACCTGGTGGAGATCGAGCTAGAATACAAGTTTAGGTCACAGCAGGCAGGCAGAAATCCAAGGACAGGTCAGGGGCAAGCCGAGTCGTACACAGATAAGCAGGTATGGTGGGTCAATGCTCAGGTAAAGGAGGAACTAGCTGAAGACCACTCAGCAATCCACCCATGTGTCCAGCTTAAAGCGGTAGTAAAGCTCGCTTTGTGATTTTTGCCTACAGATACACCTGCAATGCCTGTAGTTAAACTGAATATCTCCTAAATGTACCCCATTTAGGAGATATTCAACCTGCATGCAGCCAGTGACATTACTGCCACATGCACTCTGAAGGTGGCGGCTTCCGAAAACTAGCTGTCCGTACTGTAGTCGTCATTTAGCTATAATGCGGTCGGCAAGTGGTTAAGAGAAATATCCCCAGAAGGTAGGAAAAGCAGGAGGGTCAGAGAAATAAGGCTGTGAGATTTATATGAACACACCCAGAGTTCTGGACATTATGTCAGCATGTGGGTTTAAAGTGAGGTGATGGGGAGAGGATAGGAGTGATGGTTTTATATATATATATATATATATATATATATATATATATATATATATATATATATATATATATACAGTAGCTCACAAAAGTGAGTACACCCCTCTGAGGATCTGAAAAAAAGAATTGTTGCTCTACATAAAGATGGCATAGGCTATAAGAAGATTGCCAAGACCCTGAAACTGAGCTGCAGCATGGTGGCCAAGACCATACAGTGGTTTACCAGGACAGGTTCCACTCAGAACAGGCCTCGCCATGGTCAACCAAGGAAGTTGAGTGCACATGCTCAGCATCATATCCAGAGTTGGGAAATAGATGTATGAGTGCTGCCAGCATTGCTGCAGAGGTTGAAGGGGTGGGGGTCAGCCTGTCAGTGCTCAGACCATACGTCACACACTGCATCAAATGGTCTGCATGGCTGTTGTCCCAGAAGAAAGCCTCTTCTAAAGATGATGCACAAGAAAGCCCACAAACAGTTTGCTAAAGACAAGCAAATTAAGGACATGGATTACTGGAACCATATCCTGTGGTCTGATGAGACCATGAAAAACTTATTTGGTTCAGACGGTGTCAAGCATGTGTGGCGGCAACCAGGTGAGGAGTACAAAGGCAAGTGTGTCTTGCCTACAGTCAAGTATGGTCGTGGGAGTGTCATGGTCTGGGGCTGCATGAGTGCTGCCAGCACTGGGGAGCTACAGCTCATTGAGGGAACCATGAATGCCAACATGTACTGTGACATACTACTGAAGCAGAGCATGATCCCCTCCTTTTGGAGACTGGGCCGCAGGGCAGTATTCCAACATGATAACGAGCCCAAACACACCTTTGAGACAACCATTGCCTTGCTAAAGAAGCTGAGGGTAAAGGTGATGGATTGACCAAGCATGTCTCCAGACCTAAACCCTATTGAGCATCCTCAAATGGAAGGTGGAGGAGCACAAGGTCTCTAACATCCACTGCTCCATGATGTCGTCATGGAGCAGTGGAAGAGGACTCCAGTGGCACCCTGTGAAGCTCTGGTGAACTCCCTGCCCAAGAGGGTTAAGGTAGTGCTGGAAAATAATGGTGTCTACACAAAATATTGACACTTTAGGCCCAATTTGGACATTTTCACTTAGGGGTGTACTCACTTTTGTTGCCAGCGGTTTAGACAGCTAATGTACCCAGTATACAAGCTGTACACTCACTACTTTTCATTTTAGCAAAGCGTCATTTCTTCAGTGTTGTCACATGAAAAGATATAATAAAATATTTACAAAAATATGAGGGGTGTGTTCTCAATTTTGTGAGATTATTTGATTATTTTTATATATATATATATATATATATATATATATATATATGTATGTGTGTGAAGAAGAGGGGTAAAGGAAATCGAATTTAAGTAGAGAGGGCAATATTGTGACATGAAAAGGCAAAAATTGAATATTGGAGGGGAAAGAATAAAAGTCAGATTTGAAAAGACAGAGCTAGATAGAAAAGTACAGGCTCACTTGTGGTTGTCCAGAGGAGCCTTTTTCAACCAGGGTGCCCTGGTACCCTGGGGAGCCTTCAGTATTCTTCAGGGGTGCCTTGACAAAGTGCCCAAAAATTGCTCAAAAAGTGTATACCACCAAGCGGGTAGATGAGACCTGCCTTTTAGTTACACAGAGCCAAAGGTTTTCATTGTGCAACGTTACAACCTTTCAGCCACTGGCGTCTTAACAACCAATGACTTCTTTGGTTGATGAGGATGATGTCAGGTGGCTGCACAGCATCTTTGTTTGCCCCTCCACTGCCCCTCTCTATGAGCAATGGGGTCACATTAGCCGAATGAGGGAGAAGAGAAACAATGGAATACTAGTCAGTACCAGTGTGCAAAGGTGTATTTGCTTTAGAGGAATAAATAGCCTCTAACATTGGGTGTCCTACGTGTGTGGATAATACTGTGTTATGTAAAACTATTAGTTTATTAGCTTAGTTTTTTACATTTTAGAATGGGGTGCCTCAAGATTGTGCAGAAATGTAAAGGTTGGCTGAAAAAAAGGTTGAGAAACAGTCATCCAGAGCATTGTTTGCAGATACTTTCTTGCTACCTCATTAGTTGAACTGCCGTGCTTCTGCCTTCATTGAACTAACACATTAAACCTATGGCCTCTTGGCTGTGTCTTTCTTACAAGTGGTGCTCTTAAAGTGATTGCCAGGTCACCTTGAGGCTAGGTGACAGATGCACTCTGTAGGAGTCGGAAGTGCACCGCTAGCTAGTGGACCCTAGGACTGACTGCTGCGGTTTGAACCCTGGGAGGTTCAGGAAGCAGGTCTACTGGATCACTAACACAGATCCCACTGGGAGCTAGAGCATAGATTCCCCAGGGCACGGAGTCTAAGAGCCAGCAGGTGTTCACCAGAGCCCCTAGTGGTGAGGATGGACTGAGCTGCAGTCTGGCTCCAGGTCGCGGCCCCCAGGGTCTCACAGCTCATGCTCACGGTAGACTACAGGAGAAGAGGAAGGAGGCAGCAGGCTGGAACAACAAGGAAAGTAAGGAATAAGCCAAATGTCAGGGCAACTAGCAGACAAGGATAAACATAACACGCCAAGGTCAGAGTCACAAGCAGACAGGGAAAGTCGAGAACAGGCCAAAGTCGGTAACTGGAATCAGATGTAATATATAAAGTTGACCCTGGTGGTATGGATGTGTCATTGCCATCATCCCGTATTATTATTGAAAAAACTGCAAAAACCTCTAAAGGGATTTTTAAGGCAATGAAAACTAGAAATTATCAAAATCAAAGTTTATTATAAATTGATATAAAATATATTTGTTGTGTAGTAACAAAAGAGTATAAGTATTGTAATTACAGATAGCACATAGCAAAATATTTAAAAAGTGCACTCATGAAAATGGAATAGGAAAATGATACTTCACACTACCCAATACAATCACCACAGACGGAAAACTGTGGCGTCGAGTAGTGAAATTGCAACGCGTTTCAAAGTGCTCAATTCAAAGAGAAATGTCTTCTTCAGGGAAATGTATCACAGTCGAAATAAAAAATAATAATAATGACAATATTGTTATAAGCTGTATAAGTTATGTAAGTATCTCGCATAATGTGGCTCACAGTCTACTCACATCTAACTGGAATCAGACGTAGGAAACACAGCAAGTACACACAAAAGCTAACACACAATGGTTGATCAGCACTGCTGGCTTGCAGTGCACAGGTTAATATAGGGTTCCCTGATAGGAGCTGGGGTGGAGCCATGCTAGAGGAGAGTTTATAAAAGCAGTCAGGTGAGGGTCAGCTGGTCTCTAGAGATGAACACATGGAGACAGGTAAGCTGACAGACAAACTCTATTGCATAACCATGACAGTGATACTAAAGTCTCATGTTTTTTTTCTTTAAAAATAACAAACATGTTATACTTACCTGCTCTATGTAATGGTTTTGCACTGAGCAGCCTGAAACCTCTTCTTCTCAGGTCCCTCGTCAGCGCTCCTGGCCCCTCCCTCCTGTCAAGGGCCTCCACAGCAAGCAGCTTGCTATGGGGGCACCCGAAGTTTTGCCCCAACCCCTCTCTCCTGATTGGCTGACTGACTTTGATTGACAGCAGTGGGACCCAATGGCGCTGCTGTTGTGTCTCAGCCAATCAGGAGGGAGAGTCTTGAACAGCCAAGGCATTCACGCACTTCGCTGGATAATGATGGGGCTCAGGTAATTATTAGGGGGGCTGAAGGGGGCTACTGCATGCAGAAGGTTTTTTATCTTAATGCATAGAATGCATTAAGATTAAAAAACCTTCTGCCTTTACAATCACTTTAATTTATAGGTATATGGAATGCGGGACAGTGTCAAATTAACCCTATTGTTGCAATAGCAGTTTTTAGAATTTTTTTTTTTTTTTTTTTTTGCACTTATGTTTAAAAAATAATTTTAGGCATGGAGATTAGTTAAACCTCCCAACATTACATATTGTTTGATTTTGCATGTTGCACAATATTTGCATAATGATTTATGAAGTGCAAATGTTCAGTAAAAAATACACTAAAGTTAATTTTAGGGTACACAAACTCCAACAAGTTACCCAATTTTTTGCTAAAATATAAAAGATAAAAGTTATATAGAGTAAATAGATACCTAACATATCAAGCTTTAAAAATGCGCAAGACAGTGACCAATTTCAGCACCCTATATTTTCCATAGGCAAAGCTTTAAAGGCTCCATACAGGTCATCAGTTAACCAAGAATATTGGCCCTAGAATTATTGCTCACACTCCGGCATGTGCAGTATATGTAGCATGTGTAGCCTCAGTATAACTTTTGTGACACTTTAACTAAAACCTTATTTATATCCCAAAGAGGACAAGAAGTCCTCTATGTGATAAAAACTCTTTGTGATCGGTTATCTTCATGAGACATCGGGGTTTTTTTATAGACCCCTGATGTCTTACCCGCTATCCATTGAAGCTAATGGAGCACAGATGGCACTCTATTAGCTTCAGTGGCCAGGGAAAGTGACACCAGAAACCGGACGTGACACTATACATGTCGCTTCCAAGTTCTTTGCAGCTAGGAGAGATCAGCGAACGACAGTTTGCTGGTCTCCCTCTCCTCCACCCAGCAGCACCTTCCATGCAGGTTCCGAGTCCACAGGTCGGACAATGGAGCCCAGGAAGAATAGCAGGGCAGCTTGAGGGGCACAGAAAGCAATCAAGAGGCTGTACAGCCATCAGATTGCTTTCATAAGAAAGCTGACAGTTGGGGGGGGCGTGGCCTGACGAGGCATGTGAGCAGACCTGCTGCACGAAGCTCCCGTTGATGATCCTATCTAATATCCTCTCCTCACCACTGTTTTCACCCGTTTTCGCCCCAGAGAGCTGCCTGATACCTCCTGGAGACATTTGGTGCTGTTGGCTGGCCGTCCCGAGCTGATGATGACCGGGGGGAACTGAACGGAGGCCGAGGCCTGGGAGACCCAGGCTGACCAAGATGGCGCCAGTCTCAGCCTCCTAAAGCACAGCACGGCCTAGAGAAGAAATTCGAGCAGGGGGGTAAGTCCAGCAAACTCCCTAAAAACAAGGAGCAATCCAGGGACATGCTTTACTATGCTCAAAAGCTGGCTGGGCACTCTGATTCCCCCTGCATGGCTCCCCTCAGCCCTCATACACCTCTGAGCTAGCTAACAGGGAAGATACAAGCATGCTAGATGACACAGTGCTATTAGACATGCAGCAGGATCTCATGTCTGATCCATCTGACTCCCCCACAGAGGACAATGTCCAACCATCTCTGAGTGAAATCCTGCATGCTGTGCACAAATGTACTGCCTCTGTAGATGATCTGAAGGAGAAATTTGGAGGGCTGAAAGAAACAGTGTCCCTTATGTGCCAAGATCTCCAAAAGATCAGGGAAAGAACCACAGCAGTGGAGGGTCAGGTGAGCGACGTGGAGGACCAGTTGCCCCCCCTTCACAGAGATGTCAGGATGGCCACTCAAAATGCCTTTCAAGCCCTTAGTAAAACTGACGAAATTGAGAACCGTCTGCGACGCAACAATGTGCGCATAGTGGGACTCCCTGAAAAAGTGGAAGGACATGACCCCACAACCTTTATTGAAGAATGGCTACAGGAAGTTTTTGGTAAAGAAGCTTTCTCTCCCATCTACACAGTGGAAAGGGCACACAGGGTGCCCCCACGCCCTCTTCCTCCTGGGAACCCCCCGCGATCAGTGTTGGCCAGGCTCCTGAATTACAAGGACCATGAGGTGATACTGAGACTGGCCAGAGAAAAGGGCAACATCAAGCATAATGGCACCAAAATCTCATTTTACCCAGATTTCTCCGCCGAAGTACAACGCAGGCGATCAAAATTTGCAGGTGTTAAGAAGAGGCTACAAAGGCTACAATTATCCTATGCAATGATGTTCCCAGCCAAGCTAAGAGTGACGGCCAATGGACAGAAACAATTTTTTGAAAATGCGCAAGATGCTGCGACATGGCTGGATCATAACGAGCAAGCTCTGCGCCGCCAGGGCCGTGATGACGGAGCCGGATAAACCAGATATAGCAGAAGAGATGCAGGGGAAAGCAGGGCGTCCATTCCCCTTTTATGTTTATCAATGTGAAGAGAAACTATACTAGTTGCTTACACAGCGAGTGAATACCGCAGAAATAACGTTATTTCTTTAACACCAGTTACTTTCACTTGAAGTGCAGACCCTCATGGGTGATGATACCGTGCCGGGTGTTTAAAAGATGTATGAAGTCATGGGTTGCATGGCTACTGTTACAAAGCCCTGTTGGCTTTAATAGTCAGAACAGACCACATACCCTACAGCTTCTGGACAGCTCTAGTTGTGTGCGCTATGGCATGGCTGGATCCAGGGCTCTCAACACAATCTATTTCTACTTTTGTTTTGTTTTCTACTGTTTTGCCGCGCAGTTGCACGAGAATATCCACTCTTCACGAACACCGAGCTTCCATTGTGCAAACCCTTTGCCGAAAAAGTGCTCTTCGTTGCAACATAATCCAATGCACTTGGGCAACCATGTAGCCCGAACTGATCTGACCTCCAGAGGAATTCCCTTCCAATGTATTTTTGAATGTTTGCAATGGTATCCACACCCATAGTATCATGGAATGTGCGCGGAGTGAATGACCATTTAAAAAGGACCATGATCTCCTCTGGTTTGTGCAAATTCCATCCAGCCATTATTGGCCTTCAGGAGACACATCTCCTGGGAGACAATGTGAGTTGTTTGCAGTATGCTTGGGTGGGCAAGTCATATCATTCCACTCACACCGCTTATTCCCGTGGGGTGAGTGTACTGATACACAAAGCACCATACCAAGAACTGGACTCGCTAGTGGATAATGCTGGTAGATTTGTATTCATTTACTGTAAATTATATACCTTAACATTGCTGATAGCCTTTATATATATATCCCACCCCCGTTTTCACGGGAGGTGTTGCAGTTGTTGCTGACGTACCTGGCAGACAAACCTGATATCCCACTGCTGATCATGGGAGATTTTAACTGCTACCTAGATCCCAAATTGGATAGACATCCCCCAGTCCCTTCTCTTAGGGGTGGCAGGGGTACAGCGCTCAGTCGCCTAATTACGGAACTAGGTTGGACCGACCTATGGTGCATACGTAACCCTGATGTAAAGCAGTTTTCATGCTTCTCTAAGACTCACGGTTCCCTGTCCCGTATAGACCTTAGTATAGGCACCCCTAATTTGTTGGAGTGCATATCTAAGATAGAGTATTTTCCACGTGGAGTGTCTGACCACTCGCCAGTGGCTGTGTGGCTGATTGCCCAACCCCCAACCTCATTACCTAGGGCACCATGGAAGCTCAATGCCTTCTGGCTGAAACTGTTTAATTCCCCAGAACTAATTTCAAACCAAATAGAACGATTCTTTAACTCTCATAAACATCTAATAGATAAAATTCAAAACTGGGAAGCCTTTAAGGCCTACCTTAGGAGAGTGTTTATTGCTGAGATAGCCACAGTCAAAAGAAACTCCTCAGCACTATTGGAACAGGTTGGGGATCAGGTACGTCAGCTGGAACTAACCTATGTTACTGACCCTACTGATTCTGCGAGGGAGGCGTGGATTTCGGCCCAGGATTCACTGGACCGCTTGAGATCCTCCGCCGCGGAACCCAAAAGGTTTTTTAATAAGCAGGCATTTTATGAAGAAGGGGAAAAAACGGGACGTCTGTTGGCCAAAATAGCCAGGTCACAACAACTGTCCCAGGCAGTTGGAGCGATTCACACAGACAGTGGGAAGGTGGTCAATGACTCGGATCAAGTTTTGTCAGAGCTAGCATCCTTCTACAAGGATCTTTATGGAGCGAGGGATGATTACACAGAAAATGAGCTAGAGACATACCTTTCAGGGATTGATCTGCCTTCTCTGCCTGAGGAGGCTAGACAATCACTGGAAGCTCCCCTGACATTAGAAGAGTTACAACATGCGGCATGCTCCTTTCCCACGTGCAGGGCTCCATGAGAGGGTGGTATCCCCATGGAAGTTTTTGCCCAGTATGGCGAGTGGATAATGCCACACCTGTTGGAAGTGTTCAATGACTCTATTAAGGAAGGTAGTTTACCAACCTCCATGACTAGAGCTAATATAATTTTATTATTGAAATCTGGGAAGGATCCGGTTGACCCGGGCTCCTATAGGCCCATATCTCTACTTCAGAGTGATGTTAAAATCCTGGCGCTTAGGATCAACCGAATCATTGATTCCATAATACACCCCGATCAGGCCGGTTTTATGCCGCAAAAATTCACGGCCACCAACCTCAGACGCCTATTCCTAAATATGCAGTTACGGTCGTATAATGAGGGGAACAGGGCATTGCTATCCCTAGACACCAACAAGGCGTTTGACAGTGTGGGCTGGAGATATCTCTGGCCGGTACTATCCAGGTTTGGGTTTGGAAATCGCTTCATAGCTTGGGTTAAACTGCTGTATGCCTCCCCGAAGGCGACCATTAGGATGTCAGGGAAGGATGTCTCATGCGTTTGCTCTGAGCAGGGGCACAAGGCAGGGATGTCCCCTGTCCCCCCTGATCTTTGCCATTGCCATTGAGCCATTGGCGGCTGTAGTAAGAGCCAGTCAGGGGATCACAGGATTTAAATATGGGGACCTCCACGAAAAGATTATGCTGTATGCTGACGACATGATGCTTTTCTTGGGGGACACCACAATATCTTTGGTGGAGGTAACAAAAATCATTGCCGGATTCGGCCACTTTTCTGGCCTGACAATTAACTGGTCTAAGTCAGCTCTGATGTTGTTGGACGAGGAGGGAGTGGTGAATTTGCCAGATTCCTGCTCGGTCCTGGTAACGTCATCATTCAAATATTTAGGCATACAAATTTCACCTAAACTAGCGGAATATTGTCCTTTAACCACTTGAGCCCCGGACCATTATGCTGCCTAAGGACCAGAGGTCTTTTTCCAATTTGGCACTGCGTCGCTTTAACTGCTAATTGCGCGGTCATGCAATGCTGTACCCAAACGAAATTTGCGTCCTTTTCTTCCCACAAATAGAGCTTTCTTTTGATGGTATTTGATCACCTCTGCAGTTTTTATTTTTTGCGCTATAAACGGAAAAAGACCGAAAATTTTGAAAAAAAATGATATTTTCTACTTTTTGTTATAAAAAAAATCCAATAAACTCAATTTTAGTCATACATTTAGGCCAAAATGTATTCGGCCACATGTCTTTGGTAAAAAAAATGTCAATAAGCGTATATTTATTGGTTTGCGCAAAAGTTATAGCGTCTACAAACTAGGGTACATTTTCTGGAATTTACACAGCTTTTAGTTTATGACTGCCTATGTCATTTCTTGAGGTGCTAAAATGGCAGGGCAGTACAAAACCCCCCCAAATGACCCCATTTTGGAAAGTAGACACCCCAAGGAAATTGATGATAGGCATGTTGAACCCATTGAATATTTATTTTTTTTGTCCCAAGTGATTGAATAATGACAAAAAAAAAAAAAAAAAAAATATTTACAAAAAGTTGTCACTAAATGATATATTGCTCACACAGGCCATGGGCCTATGTGGAATTGCACCCCAAAATATATTCAGCTACTTCTCCTGAGTACGGGGATACCACATGTGTGGGACTTTTTGGGAGCCTAGCCGCGTATGGGACCCCGAAAACCAATCACCGCCTTCAGGATTTCTAAGGGTGTAACTTTTTGATTTCACTCTTCACTGCCTATCACAGTTTCGGAGGCCATGGAATGCCCAGGTGGCACAACCCCCCCCCAAATGACCCCATTTTGGAAAGTAGACACCCCAAGCTATTTGCTGAGAGGCATATTGAGTCCATGGAATATTTTATATTTTGACACAAGTTGCGGGAAAGTGACACTTTTTTTTTTTTTTTTTTTTTTTTTTGCACAAAGTTGTCACTAAATGATATATTGCTCACACAGGCCATGGGCCTATGTGGAATTGCACCCCAAAATACATTTAGCTGCTTCTCCTGAGTACGGGGATACCACATGTGTGAGACTTTTTGGGAGCCTAGCCGCGTACGGGACCCCGAAAACCAATCACCGCCTTCAGCGTTTTTAAGGGCGTGAATTTTTGATTTTACTCTTCACTGCCTAACACCGTTTCGGAGGCCATGGAATGCCCAGGTGGCACAAAACCCCCCCAAATGACCCCATTTTGGAAAGTAGACACCCCAAGCTATTTGCTGAGAGGCATGGTGAGTATTTTGCAGCTCTCATTTGTTTTTGAAAATGAAGAAAGACAAGAAAAAACTTTTTTTTTTTTTCTTTTTTCAAATTTCAAAACTTTGTGACAAAAAGTGAGGTCTGCAAAATACTCACCATACCTCTCAGCAAATAGCTTGGGGTGTCTACTTTCCAAAATGGGGTCATTTGGGGGGGTTTTGTGCCACCTGGGCTTTCCATGGCCTCCGAAACTGTGATAGGCAGTGAAGAGTGAAATCAAAAATTCACGCCCTTAGAAAGCCTGAAGGCGGTGCTTGGTTTTCGGGGTCCCGTACGCGGCTAGGCTCCCAAAAAGTCTCACACATGTGGTATCCCCGTACTCAGGAGAAGCAGCAGAATGTATTTTGGGGTGTAATTTCACATATTCCCATGGCATGTTTGAGCAATATATCATTTAGTGACAACTTTGTGCAAAAAAAAAAAAAAAAAAAAAAATTTGTCTCTTTCCCGCAACTTGTGTCGCAATATAAAATATTCCATGGACTCGACATGCCTCTCAGCAAATAGCTTGGGGTGTCTACTTTCCAAAATGGGGTCATTTGGGGGGGTTTTGAACTGTCCTGGCATTTTATGCACAACATTTAGAAGCTTATGTCACACATCACCCACTCTTCTAACCACTTGAAGACAAAGCCCTTTCTGACACTTATTTTTTACATGAAAAAGTTTTTTTTTTTTGCAAGAAAATTACTTTGAACCCCCAAACATTATATATTTTTTTAAAGCAAATGCCCTACAGATTAAAATGGTGGGTGTTTCATTTTTTTTTTTCACACAGTATTTGCGCAGCGATTTTTCAAACGCATTTTTTGGGGAAAAAACACACTTTTTTAAATTTTAATGCACTAAAACACACTATATTGCCCAAATGTTTGATGAAATAAAAAAGATGATCTTAGACCGAGTACATGGATACCAAACATGACATGCTTTACAATTGCGCACAAACGTGCAGTGGCAACAAAATAAATACATTTTTAAAAGCCTTTAAAAGCCTTTACAGGTTACCACTTTAGATTTGCAGAGGAGGTCTACTGCAAAAATTACTGCCCTCGATCTGACCTTCGCGGCGATACCTCACATGCATGGTGCAATTGCTGTTTACGTTTGACGACAGACCGCCGCTTGCGTTCGCCTTAGCGCAAGAGCAGGGGGCGACAGGGGTGCTTTTTTTTTTTTTTTTTTTTTTTCTTTATTATTTTTTTGCTTTTTTATCTTATTTTTAAACTGTTCCTTTCATTTTTTTTTTTTTTTAAATCATTTTTATTGTTATCTCGGGGAATGTAAATATCCCCTATGATAGCAATAGGTAGTGACAGGTACTCTTTTTTGAAAAAATTGGGGTCTATTAGACCCTAGATCTCTCCTCTGCCTTCAAAGCATCTGACCACACCAAGATCGGTGTGATAAAATGCTTCCCCAATTTCCCAATGGCGCTATTTACATCCGGCGAAATCTAAGTCATAAAATGCTCGTAGCTTCCGGTTTCTTAGGCCATAGAGATGTTTGGAGCCACTCTTGTCTCTGATCAGCTCTATGGTCAGCTGGCTGAATCACCGGCTGCATTCTCAGGTTCCCTGTTGAGACAGGAGAGCCAGAGAAAAACACGGAAGACGGTGGGGGGGGGGGCATTCCCTCCCACGGCTTGTAAAGGCAGTCTAGAGGCTAATTAGCCGCTAGGATTGCTTTTACATGAAAGCCGACCGCTGGCTGAAAAGAATGATACCAAGATGATACCTAAACCTGCAGGCATCATTCTGGTATAACCACTCAAAGTTGTGAATGGCGTACCTGAAGACAAAAAAATGGTTAACAATAAAGCACAGTAAACAGTAAAGTATAAATAATTACATACCTGAAAAACAAACATGATAAAACATAATAACAATAACAATAACAATAAAACACTGCAGAATAGAATACAGTAAAAAAAGAGCAGAACAATAGAGAGAGAGAATAGAGAGAGAGAACAATAAAACGACAACTATTTTTTTTTATTTTATATATATATATTTTTTTTTTTTACACTTTTTTTGTAACTAACTTTTATAACGGTAACCGGTTCCAGGTTCGGGTCTCTCAAAATGCGATGGCATCTTGGGAGACCCTGTGAAAGTGTGCCTAGTCTGTGCAATGCTGTACCCTACGCTAATACTCAACTAGTGTATGGTAGCGTTCAAAACATTCACCAATGCAAAGACCAGGATTGTCAGGACAGGAGGGACAATAATAGTGGGTGTCACGCCTATATCCGCGTTTGCTGCAGACACAACATCTTTTTTGGGGGGGTTCGCTGGGTAGGGGTACTCGGGAGGACATAAAGAAAATGCCTCTCATGCAGCCGACTGCATTTGGTTGGGGATGTGAATGGGGGAAGTACGGGTGCTGCAGAAGCGGTGGGTTCCCAATTAGGATTGGCGAATGCAGCAGGAAGGGCATTATGGGCACGACGGGCCTGTGTTTGTCTTTTTGGTGGCAGCGGGACACTACTTGTGCTTGCCACCTCACCAGCTTGAACTGCACTTATGGGACTCGCCACGTCACCAAGTGTTACTGCAGCGCTGGTTTGACTACGACCGGGGTATACTAGGCCGCTGGTGCTTGCCAGTTCAATAAAAAGCTTCCAAAAAAACTGTTAGCGATCGCAGGGATCAGGTCTGACTCTGCGAACGCTGCAGTTATGCGTTTAGTGTTTTGTAAGTGTCAGTGATCGATCGATACTGCACTTGGGTGGGCTGGACTGGGCCGGGCGGAGGGGCAAAACGCAGGTGCTAGCAGGTATCTGGGCTGATCCCGCTAACACTGCGTTTTTGGGAACCCTAAACTGCTGGGGACGCTAGTATAGATCTGATCGGATCAGATATTGATCCGTTCAGATACTATACCACTAAAGGAGGCGTATGCTGCGTGCGTGGGTGTTAGTGGTACTGGCGCTAACCTGACGCTGCCTGGGGCCGGTGCTTGCTAGTTCACCAAAATGCTACCAAAAAAACTGTTAGCGATCGCAGGGATCAGGCCTGACTCTGCGAACGCTGCAGTTATGCGTTTAGTGCCTTGTAAGTGACAGTGATCGATCGATACTGCACTTGGGTGGGCTGGGCTGGGCCGGGCGGAGGGGCACAACGCAGGTGCTAGCAGGTATCTGGGCTGATCCCGCTAACACTGCGTTTTTGGGAACCCTAAACTGCTGGGGACGCTAGTATAGATCTGATCGGATCAGATATTGATCTGATCAGATACTATACCACTAAGGGAGGTGTACGGTGCGTGCGTGGGTGTTAGCGCTACTGGCGCTAACCTGACGCTGCCTGGTGCTTGCTTGCCAGTTCACCAAAATGCTACCAAAAAAACTGTTAGCGATCGTAGGGATCAGGCCTGACTCTGCGAACGCTGCAGTTATGCGTTTAGTGTTTTGTAAGTGACAGTGATCGATCGATACTGCACTTGGGTGGGCTGGGCGGAGGGGCAAAATGCAGGTGCTAGCAGGTATCTGGGCTGATCCCGCTAACACTGTGTTTTTGGGAACCCTAAACTGCTGGGGACGCTAGTATAGATCTGATCGGATCAGATATTGATCCGTACAGATACTATACCACTAAGGGAGGTGTATGCTGCGTGCGTGGGTGTTAGCGGTACTGGCGCTAATCTGACGCTGCCTGGGGCGACGCATATCACCGCCGGGCGATCGGGGGGCTAAACCTTTATTCGGTAATAAACGGCGGGTGCCCTGACACTATAAAAAATAAACGAACTAACCTGCGTCACCCGTAACGGTTATACGGTGATCAGTGGTGAAAGGGTTAACTAGGGGGCAATCAAGGGGCTAAAACATTTATTAGGTAGTATATGGGGGTCCCTGTCACTATAAAACGCTGACGGCGAACCTAAATATTTACCTCACTAACTAGCATCACCAGCGACACTAATACAGCGATCAGAAAAATGATCGCTTAGCGACACTGGCGATGGGGGGTGATCAAGGGGTTAAAACTTTATTAGGGGGGGTTAGGGGGGTATCCTAGACCTAAAGGGGGGTAATATTCACTGTCCCAACACTGTAACTGTCACAAACTGACACTATGCAGTAATCAGAAAAAAAAACAAAAAAACTGCTGGTGTCAGTTTGTGACGGGGGGGGGTGATTGGGGGGGGATCGGGGGGCGATCGGGGGGGGGGATCGGGGTGTTTTGTATGCCTGGCATGTTCTACTGTGTGTGTGTAGTGTTTTCACTTACATTGATGTCTTCTCCCCTCGGCGCTGGAACGGAATACCGAGCCGAGGGGAGATGACATCATTTCCTTTGCTGCTGTTTAGCATACAGCAGCAAAGGAGTGTTCCCATTGGCCGGCGGCGATCGCGAGGGGGGGGCCACGAACGGATGGCCTCCCCCTCATCTCGGATCGCCGGGGAACAGAACGGGACCGCTTCGGGCACCGGGGGGGGGTCCGATCGGACCCCCCACCCGCGAGAGGCAAATCACGTACATGTACGTGATTTTGCCTGCCCGTGCCGCCTTGCCGACGTAAATCGGCGTTAGGCGGTCCTTAAGTGGTTAAATATACACCCCTTGCTGTCCAGATTTAGGGACAAAATTAATACATGGAACAGGCTTAAACTCTCACTGGCGGGTAAGGCAAATTTAATAAAAATTATATTAATGCCTCAGCTACTCTATTTCCTACACAACTCCCCAGTAGTGATACACTTAAAGATTTTTAGGGTGGTTAACACTCTTTTCCGAAGATTACTATGGAGTACGGGCACCCCTAGAATCAAGTTGGAACAATTACAAAACCCTAAGGACAGCGGAGGGCTGGCAGTACCCAACCCTTGGCTGTACTATATAGCAGCTCAGCTGCAGCATCTAGTTGGCTCCATGCGCCGGGACCCGACTGGCTCATCGGTGCAGTTAATGCTGATTGGGACAGCAGCGGAAACAATCCCGATGGGCCTTGAGGGCCAGCTGTTTCACAAGTCCAACAAACAGACACCCACTCTCACTTTGATACAGAAAATTTGGAACAAGGGAAGGCAGCTGCAAGAAGTGACAGGTTTCACGGAATATAGTCCAATATGAGGGAATGTCTCTTACGTCGAGTTAGCAAAGCTGCAACAGGGTCCCAAATGGCACTCCTTTGGTGTTATTCTATTATCCCATATATTTAGAGATGGCAGGCTGATGACGTTCTCAGAGTTACAAGTCAAGTATAACTTACCAAATACTATGTACTATTCCTATATCCAGCTCAAACATGCGGTGAACACACAGGGAAAAGCAACTCCCTGGACTCTGTCAACCACCCCTATTTTTCATTTGATACAGTCCAGCACAGAAACTAAAGGATTTATCTCATATTGTTATCAAATGTCACTGATGCAACTTTTAAAAGCGCACCCAACTAGGGCACCATCCCTATGGGAGCAGGATACAGGTCCAATTACGGGAGATCAATGGGAAGAAGCTCTGCAATCTATTATATGCTCTCTCAATGTGGCCCAAAAGGTATCCCAACTATATATAGTACTTAGAGTGCACTACACCCCACTTAAACTTTATAATATGGGTAAAAGGCCAGATCCTTTATGTAGTAGATGTGTACGACATCAAGGGGATCTCATTCATCTACTTTGGAGATGCCCAAAACTCCATAGGTATTGGAGTGAGGTTCTGGGGACACTTAACCAAGTGTTCCAGACTAACATTCCCCTAGACCCAATTCATTGTATATTAGGAGTCCTTGAAGACATTGTTCCGGAAGAGCTGACTAGAATAGCACTCAATAGGGCACTGTTCCAGACACGCAAACTTATATTGCTTGGCTGGAAGTCGGCTTCGCCGCCATCAGTGAAATCTTGGATAACACATATGGGCAACACCTTGCATATGGAAAAATGCATTTACCAACATAGGGGCAGCTCTAATAGATTTGAGAGGATTTGGGCACCATGGTTGGACACCCCTGGACTGAGTCCTAAGGAACTGGTAATGTCCAGACTGCTACAATGCCCTGGGGGGTTCCATGAGGTTATTTAAAAGATTATTGACCATAGAGTGGTAGAGCACTGGAATGTTATAGAGATTTTGGTAATAAATGATGATTGGAATGTACCGTTCACATGAATGTATATTACTGTATGATGCTTGTACAATGGAAGCTATGTAAACTTGTTCAATAAACACCTTTTTGATTTAAAAAAAAAAAAGAAAGCTGACAGTTAGCTTGTTGAGTGCACAGGGGTTGATGGTCAATGGAAAGGGAAAATGCTTAGTGTTAGGGGTCAAAGGAAGAAAAATGCTCCAGTGGAGAGAAAGAGAAGGCATTGGTGTTCAGTGTGGGAAGAAAGAGGGGCACTGGTGTCCAGTAGAGGGAGAGGGCGACATTAGTGCTATATGGGGGGAAAGGGGTTAACCAATACTCTGTTGGAGGAGAGGAGAGGCATTGCTGTTCAGAAGAGATGAGCTGTTGGTTTGGACTGCATTTCGTATATTCAGGCATTTTCATGATGGACTTTTAGTACATTCAGCAGGAGCCAATTTTATATATAGTAGTGGGATTTTCTCCCACTGCTATAAATGTCAGCTTCCTTCTTCCACTTTCAATGGCTGTTAAGGAAGCAGCAGGTGTGGCAGATGTTGGCACCCAAAGAATACTTAACAACGATTGATGTCACGCAGCCCCATTCATTTGCTGGCTGATAAATCCAGACCATGTAAAAAATGACCGGGGATAGTTTCAAAAAAAGCATGAGGTTACCTCATAATTCATACCAGGCCCTTCATGCCTGACATGAATTTTAAAGGGAACTTTATAAAAAAAAAAAATAACAGTCTAGGGTCCCAGCAAAAAACATATTTGTTCAATGATGTCACAGGCAGTGGCGTCTCCAGCTTTCATATTTAGGGGGGCACATGGGGGGACAGGGACAAAAGTAGGGGGGAAACTATAAAATGCATATATAGATAGATAGATAGATAGATAGATAGATAGATAGATAGATAGATAGATAGATAGATAGATAGATCTTTATCTATATATATAACTATATATATATATATATATATATCTATATATATAGATATATATATATATACCCTATTTCCCCGAAAATAAGACCTAGCGTGATTGTCGGTGATGGTTGCAATATAAGCCCTACCCCCCAAATAAGCCCTAGTTAAAGTCCTTGTAGGGCTTATTTTCGGGGAAACAGGGTAGGGCTTATTTGGGGGGTAGGGCTTATATTGCAGCCATCACTGACAATCACGCTAGGTCTTATTTTCGGGGAAACAGGGTATATATATATATATAGATATATATAGATATATAAATATATATAGATATATAAATATATACCGGGGCCCTTTACTACGACCCCACAACGGCCCTTTCACATGTTCTGCAGTGAGCTCCCTTCCTACTGTATTGGGGTCCCCCAGGGTGGCAGAAAACAAGATATATATGTCACCAACATACCAAGAAAATATAAGGATCCAAAGCAGTGGGAGAACTATCAGGGTTGTAAAGGTTGTCTTGCCTCCGGGCCCTGGTGTTCTGCCACTGTGGGGTTCCCCAGCCTCCTCTTGCTGTCCTGCCCCTGCTATTGACAGCGCTGGTCTGGCATCTCTTGGAATTTACAGGCTGGTTCTCCTGTCCTAAGGATGGGAGAAATCAGTTTTTTCAGTAACTGAGAGTCCTGGTGGAGTCCTTCCTGCAACTCGCTCTTCTCCCTGCTAATGAGGATGCAGGGGAGGGAGCAGATCGGGCAGCCGTGGTTGTGTGAGCGCTCGCATTATGCAGTGTCAGCGAGCAGAGGGAGGGGGGAGGAATCACCCGCAGGAGCTGACTGAGGACTCTCTCCCTCTTAGACATTGATTTTTTGTAAAAAAAAAAAAAAATTTTTTTTTTTTATTGGAGGGGCACATGGTGGGGCACAGCATAATGTTGGGGGGGTCAGGGCCCCCTCTGACCCCCCCCCCCAGGGATGCCATTGGTCACAGGAGCCCCCTATGTTGAGGGTATGGGGTCTGATATGGTTTGGGGGGGTGCCAGTGATGTCCCTAGGGGGACTGTTCCCTTTTGCTTATGCTTAGAAACTGGGCCCTGGGAGATGGCATTTGTGATAAATGTAGCAAGTGGATTGCATGCGTTAGTCGCTCAGCAGGATTTTGGTCGCTTAGCAGGAGCTGAAGTAAAAAGCTGATTGGCTACCATGCACAGCTGCAGCAGATTTTGCATTCTCCAGTTTTAGTAAATCAACCCCTAACTGTCCATGGCACTGCTGCAAAGAAACACAAGACTGCTGTATAGGAGCTATGAGTACCATGCCATGTGCACGTGTACAGAGGCAAAATGGCAGTGGAACCTGCTGGTGTAAGATCACTGCCTAGAGCCTGTGGTAAAATCCCAAGAACTGAAGAGTGCCTGGTCGCTGGGTCTGGTGTTGGGAGACTCTAGGACCCATGATTTTGCTACTGGGTCCATGTGGTGCTGTGCTATTCTGGAGTGAGTGTGCTGAGAGTCCCTCAGGCCATGTGGCCCATGCCTTTGTCACCACTGCTAATGAGATCTTATTTCTGTGGCTATATTTCAGAGATTGTAGCTGTTCTGTAACCTTAAGAACCACCTGGAGGCACTGCAGGAAGGTGCTTGAGATGTGGGCCCCAGAGAAAAGAAGGCAGGAAGCTTTTTCTGGCCTTTGTGTGACCATGGGAGAGTTAAAACCAACTGCTGCATTAAACATTTTTTTTCTGATGCTGATTGTTTCTGTCTATATATTTTCTTACCCTATTTTCTTTTCTCTCAATAAAACAATATTTTAAAAAGAACCACCTGGAGGCGCTGCAGGAAGGTGCTTGAGATGTGGGCCCCAGAGAAAAGAAGGCAGGAAGCTTTTTCTGGCCTTTGTGTGACCATGGGAGAGTTAAAACCAACTGCTGCATTAAACATTTTTTTTCTGATGCTGATTGTTTCTGTCTATATATTTTCTTACCCTATTTTCTTTTCTCTCAATAAAACAATATTTTAAAAATGCTAAAGGCCGTATAAACCATGGTGACATTTGCTGGCCTGTATGCACAGCCTATTATAGAGTAAGTCTTCACATTCCTGTGTCAGAAGTTTTAGTTTGTGTTCTAACATGAGGATGTGGCATGAAACTGCACAGGTTAACTTCAGTTTGGTCTGTAGCCTACTGTAAGAACTGACACTTCCTTTAAAGAAACTACATATCCCACAATCCCTGGGTCTCTCAGTCTAGCACTGGTACAGGTGTAGTAAGTGGATCTGAGACAGCCACAGACAGGCAGAGCATTCACAGAGATGTAATCATCATGCTGAAAAGATTTTCATCATGTGTTTTCATCACATTAGCACTCTCACATTTATGATGCAACACAGAGGAAATAGCAAGGCATGGATTGTATACTGGGTGACCTGGAACAAAAAGTTGCCTGTCTCTTAGTGAATAGGGACAAGCTAGGTGAATGAATACATGAACATAGCGTAATTGATCAGCAATGACACTACACACTGAAGCCACAACACGTAAACTCCAACATTACAAGGTAAGGCAGGGGTGTCCAAAGTTTTGAGGAGCGAGGGCCCTTTATCGATTTAGTAACCGGCCACAATGAGCGGAGCAGGCAGATGACAGGTCCATGTCCGCTCTGCATATGCAGAGCAGACACGGACACCGCCCGCTCTACTCTATGGGCCCTCTGATCCACCGAGACAACTGTGTGTGACAGCAATTCCCTATGGCGGGCCTCGGCCTGTTCCAGGGCTTGCTGCTGCATTGCCAGGCTCTGTTTGTGGGCCTCCTGTTGGGCTGCAAGGCTCTGTTGCAGAGCTTGTTGTTGGACAGCAAGGATCTATCGTAAACTTGTGTAGCACCCTTCTAGGTAGGTGCTAGGATTAGTGTATTATAGTTTTTGGTTGCTCTTCTTAACAGAGAGACATCTAGGTAAATGTATTTGAAGGAGAAAGCTCCACTGCTCAGGTGGATCCACCAGCAAGATGTCCTTAATCTCCAGAGAAGAGTAGAGCCCCAGGTGCTGGCTATTGCATGTGTAGATGAAGATAGATGGAAAAATTCTGGACAGCCGCACACCGATAGAATTTTCTTATGCCTTTATTTGTGAACCAGAATCACAAAGTTTACATGACACCAAAGCAGAGTGGTAGAGGAAGACAGTTGACGCGTTTCACACTTGTGCCAAGTGCTTACTCATAGCTCAGAGCTATGTAAACTTTGTGATCATGGTTCACAAATAAAGGCATAAGAAAATTCTATCTGTGTGCGGCTGTCCAGAATTTTTCCATCTATCTTCATCTAGGTAAATGTATTTGCTGTCTCCTTAACAGAGAGCAGTGATTGGCTAGTGTAGTCTGCTCAGTGTGCTCTGGTGCTGCTCATGATGTCTCGAAGATTCACAATGTTCTAGCAGCTGGACAGTAGGCAGGAACCATGCAGATGGGAGCAAGAATATTCATACAGCCCTGGAGAATTAGAAGGGAAGGAGCCCCTAGGCATGCTGGGTGCCTGTATTTATGTTCGAGGAGCACATGGGCTCTTGGTCATTCCTAGCAGAGGATTGCACCAGGCTGGGGAAGAGGCGTTACCTCCCCCAGCACTTAATGCCATGTGGCCTCAGGTGGGCGATCTGTGGGCCTGAATTGCTGACATGTGGCCTCAGATGGAAGATCGGAGTTCCTTAAGTCTGTGTGGCAACCCTGGTCCTACCATAGCTGACAGAGGGAGAGTCTACAGTGCATCTGGTCTGGTATCACGGAGAGAGAAGGCTGCCAGTGGTGCTTTAGGAGCCGTGTGAGTACAGACACCTTAAGGATCCTTAGATGTCTATACCCTCTTGTGCTCTAAGTCAGCTGAGGGCACACACAAAGAACACTGGCCAGTCCAGGACTGTCCACTACTTTACTAAAGGACACTGCTGCGTTCTGCAATCAGTTTGCTGCTGTGAACAAGTCTGTATCTGCCTTCTGCAATGATTTCAGCCAAGTTTCACTTAAAAAAAGAAAGTCCTCGGTGTTAATAGTTCAATTTGGAGTATCCTACAATATCCCTTCCCTATCCAAGTACTCCAATAAAACAACAAAACAAAAGGCCTAGATTGGTCATTGGAGACTGTAACGACACCCGGAGTATAAAAGGGGTTAAAGTCGTTTAGGACATTCCATACCCAAACACAAGAGCATCTACTGAGCACTTCAATCAGCCGAACAAGGAACCCATACAAATAATTTTCCCCCGAATACGAGACAAGGCTACGAGGTTACAGCTGCCCTGCCCTATAAAAAACACACACCAGTTCTGGGTTTGCTTTTCACAAGAAGCATTGCCTGATGTGAATGATGCCTCACACAAAAGAGCTCTCAGAAGACCTATGATTAAGAATTGTTGACTTGCATAAAGCTGGAAAGGGTTATAAAAGTATCTCCAAAAGCCTTGCTGTTCATCAGTCCACGGTAAGACAAATTGTCTATTAATGGAGAAAGTTCAGCACTGCTGCTACTCTCCCTAGGAGTGGGTGTCCTGTAAAGATGACTGCAAGAGCACAGTGCAGACTGCTCAATGAGGTGAAGAAGAATCCTAGAGTGTCAGCTAAAGACTTACAAAAGTCTCTGGCATATGCTAGCATCCCTGTTAGCGAATCTACAATACGTAAAAAACTAAACAAGAATGGATTTCATGGGAGGATACCACAGATGAAGCCACTGCTGTCCAAAAAAAACATTGCTGCACGTTTACAGTTTGCACAAGAGCACCTGGATGTTCCACAGCAGTACTGGCAAAATATTCTGTGGACAGATGAAACAAAGTTGAGTTGTTTGGAAGAAACACACAACACTATGTGTGGAGAAAAAGAGGCACAGCACACCAATATCAAAACCTCATCCCAACTGTGAAGTATGGTGGTGGGGGCATCATGGTTTAGGGCTGCTTTGCTGCGTTAGGGCCTGGACGAATTGCTATCACAAAGGAAAAATGAATTCCCAAGTTTATCAAGACATTTTGCAGGAGAACTTAAGGCCATCTGTCCACCAGCTGAAGCTCAACAGAAGATGGGTGTTGCAACAGGACAACAACCCAAAGCATAGAAGTAAATCAACAACAGAATGGCTTAAACAGAAGAAAAAACGCCTTCTGGAGTGGCCCAGTCAGAGTCCTGACCTCAACCCGACTGAGATGCTGTGGCATGACCTCAAGAAAACGATTCACATCAGACATCCCAAGAATATTGCTGAACTGAAACAGTTCTGTAAAGAGGAATGGTCAAGAGTTACTCCTGACTACAGGAAACATATGGTTGAAGTTATTGCTGCCAAAGGAAGTTCAACCAGTTATTAAATCCAAGGGTTCACATACTTTTTCCACCTGTACTGTGAATGTTTACGTGGTGTGTTCAATAAAAACATGGTAAAATTGTATTCTTTGTGTGTTATTAGTTTAAGCAGACTGTGATTGTCTATTGTTGTGACTTAGATGAAGATCAGATCACATTTTATGACCAATTTGTGCAGAAATGCATATCATTCCAAAAGGGTTCATATACTTTTTATTGCAACTGTATATACAGCATTGAGTCTGACTAGCACAGATCATAGTGGGGTTCTCATTCATCCTGTGCCCCTATTAGTGACTCCCGTCACAATGGCATATCCCGGGTCCCCAGAGTCTGTGTGTCTTGGGGGACATGGACCTAAATCTAAAGTAACACCACCTCAAGGGTCCCCAGGCATACAGCTCACAAAGAGCACCGTTCCCCCAAATGCCAGGGCCCATAATTGGTCGGCAAGAAGCTGGCATTCAGTTCCCTCAAAATGCCTCTGTCCCGGCTAGGTCTGTCACATTTCTCTCCTTTCAGCAGGAGACTAACACAGGAGGAGACCCCAGACGGGTTGACTCCGAAGTTAGTCAGTAGTTCCAGTCCTCTAATGCTGGTATCCACACAGTACCCCAAACAAATTGTTCCAAACAGAGTATTACTCACCCAGCCAACCTCTGCCTCTCTCAGAGAACATGCCCGCCGCTTGGGAGAGGCCTAGACTGGCCCTTCTCCCTGGAGTACTTTCAGCCCTGGAGAGAAGACAGGGTGACTGAGTTCACTCCATCGTGCTGTTGGGGATCTAGGCCAACTGCCCAGCATCCCTGGGGTATACAGGTGGGGACTGAAGCCCCATCCACCCTTACAGTAAATTCGTCCTCTGTTAATTGAGGGCAGAGGCCAGCAGCACTCTGCCCTGTTCTCAGCCCTTCTGCTGGAAACCCCACACCATCTGCTCCAGTTAACTGTTGGGAAGGGAGGCCGACTGTCCCGGTTCTCTGGAACTCTGTAGTTGTTGCCGGTGCTGGGCAGAGGTTGGTAGCACTCTGCCCGGTTGCCAGCACTTCAGCTGGGTTGGTGTCATCATTCTGGGGCGCCGTCTGCTGTTGGAACTCCCTTTTACTGGTATTGTCTCACAGGTGCACGAACCCTTGTTGGGGAGGCAAAATGGCTGCTTCTCCTCCCTGCATCTCTGAAATCCACTGGGAAGTGATTGCCACCTTCTCACCATGAGCCTCCGGAACTGCCACAGATGTGGGGCAGAGGTCTTGGACCCTCTGTCTGGTGACCAGCGCCTCAACTGGGGAAGTTAATTGCAACTCCACAGATACTGCTGTTGGTGCTGGGCCGAGCACACTGAAGTTTGGCCCTGATACCAGCTCTTCTGCTGGAGGCTCATCAGGTTGTTCTTCCTCAGCAGAAAAGTCTATCAAATCCCCTGTCTCTGCAACTGGTGTCTGGGGATAGAAGTTCACAATCTCATGTCCGTGGAACCCAGAAGATGCTATCCGTGCTGGGCAGAGGTTAGCAGAACTCTGTCCTGTTGTCAGCACTTCAGCTTTGGGGATGGCAAGCTCCAGATTTTCCACTGCCGATTCTTCAGCTAGGATTTCGGATTTGTCAACTGGTATTTCCTGATAGTCCCAGGCAAAGGGAGCCCCACCCTGCTGCTGAGCAGAGTCTAGCAGCTGTCTGTAGGTGATCTCCAGCTCCCATTCCTGAATGGCCAGAAACTCCAAATCTTCCTGTGCCCAGTGCCCTTCTGAGACATTCAGTCTTCGCTCTCTGTAATCCATTATTTCCTCCAAATGCCACTCCCGATCACTCCCAAAGTCAGGATCCCTGGACAGCCTCTAATACAACAATCCCAGGCATCATAGTCAAAGCCTTCCGTGGGGCTGTCATCCGCTGACCACGGGCACTCTTGGGCTACATACCACCGGAGGGCTCTGTAAGTCTCGTCCAACCTTATCTCTGCCCGGATCAGCCTGCTTAGCTCAGCTGTCCACTCCTGCTTTGGTTGTTCCCCCAATAACAGCATTTGTACTTCATACTGCGACCAGTACCTCGCATGGATCCTCTATGCTGTATCTGCATCTCTCGTAACCTCCTTCTGAATTCCTCTTCCATGGTGCCTGGTATCTGTACCTCTCCTCTCCTTTCTGTTGGTGCTGCTGTGACTTCTGCTGCTGCAACACCTCTTTGCTGTAGCCAATTTGCATCCACAGCCACTATAACTAGGTCTATGATCTCCGCTGTAGGGTTAGGACCATAATGTGCCAGTCTTATTTTAACAGCCCGATCAAACCATGCCTCTTTGGGTGTCCTGTCTGTTATGCTGGGCCTTTCGGTTATGTTGGGTCTTTCGGCTCTATCCATTTCGACTAGTTCTGCGATAATGTCCCTCTTCTTACGGTTGTTGGCCGGTCGGGCCCCAGTTCTCCAGTAAGTCCTTGAGGGAAGAGAGCTTTAGCTGTTCATACTGTGCTTCCATTGTCCTGTGTCCTCTTGTAGCTGTCCTTCTGGGCTGTGGGAATGATCCCGCTGCTTGCCACCAGTTGTAACGACAACCCGTCGTTTAGGACATTCCATACCCGAACACAAGGGCAGCTACCGAGCACTTCAATCAGCCAAACAAGGAACCCATACAAATAATTCTCCCTCGAATACGAGCCAAGGCTCTGTCTTGAGGTTCAAGCAGGAATGATTCTTTATTTAAAAACATGTTATACAGATCCCACTTCAAAACACTCCCCCCCCCACCCTTGGAAAATAGGGCGGGTTAAACTGTCCAATGACAATGGACACACAGGTCAGGTGTGTTTAACGTCTCATCAGTCTCACAGTCTTATTAGCAGAGAGAGCTGTTGGAGGAATCCCCCCTCCCTCCATAGAGATACACATCCTGTGATATCCAAGACAGGCAGACACAATAGAACATTGGAATACAGCCCCACCCCAAACTAGCACAGCAAATAGTACACAACAGCATGAGACAGCACACATTATATATACATATATACAGCATTGAGTCTGACTAGCACAGATCATAGTGGGGTTCTCATTTACCCTGTGCCCCTATTAGTGACTCCTGTCACAATGGCATATCCCGGTCCCCAGAGTCTGTGTGTCTTGGGGGACATGGACCTGAATCTAATGTAACACCACCTCAAGGGTCCCCAGGCATACAGCTCACAAAGAGCACCGTTCCCCCAAATGCCAGGGCCCATAATCGGTCGGCAAGAGGCTGGCATTCAGTCCCCTCTAAAGCCTCTGTCCCGGCTAGGTCTGTCACAATGAGCAGAAGTGTATTTGTGTATTTGGCTGTATGAATCTACCTTGTGCCTGGCTACGGGGAAGTGGGGAGGACCTAGGCAGAATGCCAGTGGCTCCTGCAGGGTAGTGCTACACTTGAATTTGTCTGCTGCTGATTTGCATTCGCATGAGCAAGCTGTCTCAGTAGCTCCTCTGTGCTGGCCTTACTTCATCCTCCAACATATGTGAGGAATTAGATCAGTAGTGGGTTGTGAGTGCCCCCTGGATGAGTCACAGCACAGTGAAATAGGCACAGCAAGACAGCAGGATCTTGGTGAAACACAGCTGTGGTTTATTTACAATGTCTGTGTTTGCAAAGTGCAGGTATCACAATGGCAAAATAAAACAAAAACAGAAACTAAACTCTTGCCACTTTGGGCATCTAACTACAAACACAGAAAACGAACTACCTGTCTTGGAGCAACCTAGTGCTGCCCAAGCACCTGGCTGTCACACAGAAAAAATCTGAGTCTTTAGCCACACAGACTAAATCTCACCACACACAGAAGTTGCTGCCCCCCAGTCATGCACAGAGATCTGGTTCCAGGATGGAGCATCCTCTCCAAGCAGCCTGGAAGTTTTATGAAGCTCAGAGTACTAGACCTGTTTGAGCTGAACTTGTTGACCCCTCAGTGAGCCAATCAAGCTCAGCACAGAAAGAAAGAAGATCAAATGTATTGCTCAAATTTGGGACAAATATACGTCCCATCCTGGACACAACCGGTGTTTTTTTCTTGGCTTCCTGTCACAGTGTAAAGGGTTAATTGTTGTACATTTCTGCCTCAGTGAAGATCACTCTTAGCCTGCTGGTGCTTAAATTATTGTCTCACAAACTGGAAAATCTCTGCACAGAGTGAGGCTGAGAATGCAATATGTTACACTTATGACTTCAGTGGTTTATGAGTAATTGATCAAAAACCAGTAGACGGAGAACTGACTATAGTGTGCACTTATTTGCTGCATACTTGTTCAGGGTGGGAACTCAGAAAATAATAAAGCCAGAGACAGCCAGTCAACATTAGCTGCCCCTATTCCATAGTAGAGAGTTCCCGAATGAACACTGGAGGCTGTTGTTGCCAACTTCTGTTGTTGCAAATACTTTTTTTTTGTAATTCTTTTATTTGCAAAGAAAGGGCATTTAACAGTCAGAAATAGACAGCAGAGATACAAAGTTAATAGCACTAACATAAGGAACAGAAGGGGTCGTATAAGGGAATAAGCAGCTTAAACATAGAAAATCAAACATCAAGTATCAAATATATTGAACATGTGAAATGTATCAAGCATATCAAACATATCAAATATATCTAAGACCCCGGCACAATAAGAGAGCAGCATTGAAAGACAATCAGTGTGCGGAGCCGGGGTGGCATTCAAACAATCACTACCGCGAACCAGAGCGTTATTATAACAAATGCTGAGTTATATCTAACAGAAAACTTGCACAGCTGCTCGGGAGGCTGGGCATCCCAAAGACCAGCTGGGTCCAGACATGGGATACATGACTTGGGTGATGGACAATATGATATTCACAATATCTCATCAAAACAGCCCATGACTAGATAGAAACTATGGGGACAGGATACATACAGAGGGGGAGAGAGGGTGATAGGTAAGGTAATTCTCAGGACGAGGGGGGGGGTAAGGTCCAGGGGTGGGTGAAGGGGATAGTAAAGGGAAGTATAGGAAGAAGAAGTAGGGAGGTGAGGCAGAGTGGAGTAGAGTAGCACAATGTAGAAAAGCGCCCCCCGACCAGGGAGCAAAGCAGACCCAATGGATCAATCAGACCGTGCAACCTCACGGAGGTAGTCATCCGTATATATAAAGTATTGCCAAGGTCTCCAGGTCTCTCTAAAGGCCCCCTCCCTGTTGTGCAAGGTGGCGGTGAGATCTTCCATATCTCTCAATTCATTCACTTTAGAAAACCAAAGGGATTTCGATGGGGGATTCTCCGATCTCCAGCAGAGGGGAATGCAAACCTTGGCAGCAGTTAACAGCTGGATGGTGAGGGAGGCTTTGTATTTCTTGGGTCGCTCTGTAAGGTGAAGTAGACAGGCCGCAGGGTTCCCCTCCAAAGAAACATTGGTCAGATGCTTGATCGTGCAGGCCACCTCAAGCCAAAAGGGTCTGAGTTTGGGACAGTCCCAGAAAATGTGTAGCATCGTACCCTCTGCGGTACCACAGCGCCACCATAGACTTGGGACTTGCGGAAAGAAACAGTGCAGAGTCGTGGGTACCCTATACCAATGGGTCATGATTTTGTAACAAGTCTCTTGGACTCTCGTGGCTATGGAGGACTTCTGGGCGAAGTGGAGAATCTTCTCCCTCTGAGAACCAGTAAAGCGGATGCCGAAATCCGTCTCCCACTTGGTGAGAAACGGGGGGGGGGTGTCCTTCCGCGGGTTGAATCAGGGAGGGGTAGATTAGCGAAAGACTGTGGTGAACTGGCTCCCCACGGTGACAGATGCGTTCTATTTCAGTAAGCTGACGGGAAATGCCCGGCGACCGCAGGCATCTGCGAAGAAAGTTTTGCAGCTGCAGGCCACTCCAAAAGTCCAGAGGGGGGTCTGTAGCAGACACCCCAGCTGCAGAGGAGAGTTGACCGTCGAGCCCCAAAAAGTCACACAGGCGAGACCGATTGACCGTGGCCAGCCGCTTGAAATGAGCGTTCTGGAAACCTGGTGTGAATTTCCCAGAACTGGTATCATCGGAGAGGGAAGCGGGGAGATTGAGGAGTGCCTGAAGGCATCTCTGACTATCCTTAATGTGCTGCCTAATGTAGGGTGTTCAACAAGGTCCCTCAGCAAAGGTGCATTGATCCAGGGCCAGCTTTTAGCCGTGTCTCCGGAATCCTCAATTTCCATGGCCACCCAGTGCTTTGCCTCTGCATGGCAATGCCAGTCCACTAACCTGTTGGGGTGAGCCGCTCTATAATAGGATTTCAGATCCGGGAGGCCAACACCGCCCCTATGTTTCGCGAGATGGAGAAGTTGAAGCCAAATGCGTGGCTTACGGTAAGACCAGACAAAGTCGCGAAACATAGATTCAATCTGTTTGAAAAATACCGGAGAGAGGTGAATTGGAAGTGCCTGCAGCAGATATAAAACCCTGGGTAACAGGGTCATCTTGAGGGCATTACAACGACCAAACCATGTCAACGTGAGAGAGTTCCACTGGGGGAGGTCTGCCTTAAGGCGGAGAAGTAAGGGGGCGAAATTCGCCGAATACAGATCCGAAGGGTCAGAAGTAACGTCGACACCCAGATAACGGATAAGGTTAGTCGCCCATCTCAGAGGAAACTCTGATCATAGGCGATGAGCAATATCTCTACCCACTGTTGTTGCAAATCCTTTTTGCCTAGATGTTGTATGGATACTTTGGCTTCAATACTTCTACTACTAAGTCGTTGAAAACATTACTTTTTCCTAATTGCCCTGTGCCTGTTACAAAAAACTATTAAAGCCAGGCACAGCCAGACCATGAACATTTTCAAAATCAGATGAGCAATCATCCTCCATATTTCTCGCATTAAGTCCAGATTTATTTCACTATATTCTGCAATTATTTTCTACAGTAACATTGAGATGACTTAGACTTGAGACTGTCGTCATGAATAACAATGAACACGTTACTGAAAATTTTCCTTGACAATCTCAAATGAATGACCTTGAAAGTAAAAGTGGATCACATAGTTTAAAAGCTTTTTTGAATGTCAAGATAAAAGTTGCATGAAATCTCTTTTTATACAGTAACAAGTACAGTGAAAAGTGAATTTCTAAGTGATGGCACAGTGTCTTTTCCCTAACCCTAAAGTCCCACCACCTGCCTCCCTAGAGCTAAAGGATTCACAGCTTCTGCAGACCAACATAAATACACCTGAAATAAAAATAAGGTACACAAGAACATGGAATTGTGTAGAGCTGGCCTTAGAAATGTAAGACCTGTGTGGAACAGTGATCAGCCAGCTGATGAGTTGCATATCACTGCCAACGCATCCTGTCCTCTTGCATAAATCAACTGATATGCCACACAACCTCCCCCCATGTCTTTTACGGAAGAAATCCATTTACTATGGCATATTTCCCAATCACCAGAACTAAAGTAATAATGCAAGTTTTCATGTATTCTATCCTGTTGACATCTAATACTAGGGTTAAGTGAATTAGACTTGTGTTTGGTATGAGTCCATACATTAAATTTGCCATAAAGTCTAAAAATTGCAAACTTTAATTCAAACCTCACTGATGTCTATGGAAGGCAAATCTTGCAAATCAGTTCTGACCATTTGTAGGTCTAATACGCAAGGGATTATCAAACAAAAGGCACTGACATGGAGGACATGTACCAATGCAAAAAAAAACATTCAAAAAAATACTGCACAATGGGGAGAGCTTCCTTTAAGCTGTATTTGGTGCTATGTTGCAGTACCTTTTTCTTTTCTTTTTTGTTTGGGCATGTAATTGAGTTTTTATCTCTTTTTAAATATTTTTACCACACTATATTGTCTTAAAAGTTTAATAAAATGTCAAAAAAGAGGGCACAGAAACACCACAAAACCATAACCCCATATTCTAGAAATGAAGCAGTTTTTAACCTAAAATAAAAAAATTTGAGTGACATATTTAAAAGACAATAGTCACACATATACAGCGCCTTGAAAAAGTATTCATACCCCTTGACATTTTTCACATTTTGTTATGTTGCAATCAAAAACGTTAATGTATTTTTTTTTTTTTTTTACTTTAGTGTTATACTTTTTTATTGGTTTTACAAAGTTTAACAAGATGAATGTTACTTTACAATTGCATAGATTGTATGCTGGATTGGTAACATGACAGAAAGTATTCGTGCAGACACATAACATTGTCGAGATAATCAATAGAAAAACATAAATGTACTTTATTGGGATTTTTTGTGATAGACCAGGCCATAGTTGTGAAATGCACAACTATTAGTTGTCCTGAGCTGTGGATCTCTGCAGCTCCCCCAGATTTACCATGGGCCTCTTGGCTGCTTCTCTGATTAATGCTTTCCTTGCCTGGCCTGTCACTTTAGGTGGATGGCCATGTCTTGGTAGGTTTGCAGTTGTGCCATACTCTTTCCATTTTCGGATGATGGATTGAACAGTGCTCCGTGGGATGTTCAAAGCTTGGGATATTTTTTTATAACCTAACCCTGCTTTAAACTTCTCCACAACTTTATCCCTGACCTGTCTGGTGTGTTCCTTGGCCTTCATGATGCTGCTTGTTCACTAAGGTTCTCTAACAAACCTCTGAGGGCTTCACAGAACAGCTGTATTTCTACTAAGATTAAATTACACACATTACATTACATTACACTCTATTTACTAATTAGGTGACTTCTGAAGGCAATTGGTTCCACTAGATTTTAGTTAGGGGTATCAGAGTAAAGGGGCCAGAATACAGATGCACACCACACTGTTCACATATTTTTTTGTAAAAAATGCTGAAAATTTTTTATCATTTTCCTTCCACTTCACAATTATGTGCCACATAAAATCCCAATAAAATACATTTACATTTTTGGTTGTAACATAACAAAATATGGAAAATGTCAAAGGGTATGAATACTTTTTCAAGGCACTGTAGTACAGTGATTACAGATTATGTAAACAGGTCAATCAATCTGTATAAGTCAGCACTTAATGGTGTACAAAAAAAGCTGCGTGCAAATAGGTGTAGATACTGTAAATATTACACCCTAAACCAATCTTTACAACATAAAAATGCAGCGCTCCTTTAAAAGGCCTCTGCTAATTTGCCTAATAATAAAGCCCCAGGTGCAGATGGGTTACCAGGGGAGGTTTATAAGGTTTTTGGAGAAGACTTGTTGCCTGAATTGTTGGAGGTCTTTAATACAGCATTTGAAAGTGGTTATTTACCATCTTCTTTAAATGCAGCAATTATTATAGTGTTGTTAAAACATGATAAAATCCCTAGTAACACAGAATCATATCGTCCAATTCCATTACATACTTCAGATGTGAAGCTATTGGCAAAAGTGTTAGCCACCAGATTGACGAAAGTAATACCTAAGATAGTGGGGGGGCGTGGCCAAGATGGCGGACTGAGCAGACGTGCTCCTTGAGCTCTCCTGGAGTGTGATCCGGCTAATTTATCCGTACCTAGTGACTGCGTGGATCGAAGAGATCCTGACACCTTTGGATGCCTTCTAAATCCTTTGGGAGTCAAAAGAGGGGTAAGCGGCTGAGATTCCCTCCGAGTGCCTCGGTGGAAATCATCTCAATCTCCTGTGCCCTGAACTCTCCTGTATGCCTTAACAATATGGCGTCTCAGATTGACCACGAGGAGACCTCTATCCTGACACCTCCCGGCATACCGGAGGTTATGGCAGCTATTAGCTCCTGTCAAACTGCCCTCACATCAAAGATAGAGGAAGTGCAACTAGATGTGCGCTTGATTCGTCAAGATTTAGATAAAATCAGATCCCGGGTGGCAGAAACTGAACGACGGTTGGGAGATGTGGAGGACACAGTGACCAATCATGCGGCATCCATCCGAGCTTTGCAAACTAAAGTTCAGGCGTTGGAGTACAGGGCGGAGGACACTGAAAACCGGAGCCGCCGGAACAATCTTCGGATCGTGGGGCTCCCGGAGGGAGTGGCGGGCCGGTCCCCCCGCTCTGCTCACAGAGGATCTCCTGCGCTCCCTGCTGCCAGCAGCCCAGCTCTCCCCGTACTTTTGTGTGAAACGGGCCCATCGTGTTCCACCCAAGCCTGGACCAGAGGGTGCCCTGCCCTGCACATTCATCCTGCGGTTGTTAAATTTCCGGGATCGGGATGAGCTGCTCAGGTCTGCCTGGGTGGCTGGGGAGCTGCCCTACCACAATGGTAAACTACTGCTGTTCCCTGACTACATGATGGAAACCCAGAGACAGCACCGGTCCTTCGACAGTGTTAAAGCCGCTCTGCGCACCAAAGGAATCAAGTACAGTATCCTGCACCCGGCTAAACGGCGGGTGGTGGATGGTGAGACTGTACATTTTTTTACTGCCCCCCAAGGATGCTGCTGCTTGGCTGGAGGCGCTGCCGTCGTAGCATTGTTGTTCCTGCTGCAGATCGTTGCGTATTTTTGTGACGGTTTCCAGTTGCTGTTGGTACTGGTAAGTGAATTATTCCACTCTGTGTACTATACTCTGATTTCCCCTGACTTTTTTTTTTCTCCACCCAGCCGGGTGCTTGGAGAAGTGCAGAGGATGACAGTGCTGCCTGCCGTGCTGTTGTAGGCTCCCTGGCTCACTGTGATATTTGCTTACTGTACCTACCTGGATGACTGTAAGCTCTCCTTCTTCCTTGGATTGATTCTGTTGGATTTCTTTACCCTGTTTGGTTCAACTTCCATTGGAATGATGACTTCCTGCAACTGACTCATAAATGTATGCCCCTGCTTAGTCAGGAGAAAGCAGTTCTACTACATGTTTTCACTCCACTCAGATAGCTCTGGGTCAGACTTTTTTGTATCATGTACCACAAGTACCTGTGCTCAGGGTAGACTGGGATATGTCCTAACTTGACTGTACGTCCCCAACCTGTGTGGTTTTTAGTCCTTGGACTAAGGGTGTTATGGGACTCAAATGCAGCTCTCTGTTCTGAGATGCATGGGGTGGGGAGATGGGGAGGTTGGCCGTTGCTGACCAAGGTTATTGATATTTGCTTTTTTTTGTTTTTTTCTTTCTTCCCTGTTAAGGATATGTTGGTCTATTAAGGATGTTACTTGCCCATGTTGGCGTTTACCTGAGTATGATACTACACCGCGGAGGTGGCGCTCTAGTGGGTTCTGCTGCACCCAGGGGAGCGGCTTGCCCCCCTTGGTCCAGGGGGCCTGAGTGCGGCCACTGATGTGCCTCCGCTCTGTTATCAAGGTACTTCTGCTATGGCTGAGTGTTTGATAGTGTCATGGAACGTGTGGGGGCTTAATTCAGCCGTTAAACGTTCCTTGGTACTCAATTACTTGCGGAAACTCCACCCACACATCTGCATCTTGCAAGAGACGCACCTGATGGGCTCGAGAGTCATGTCCCTGAAAAGGGCCTGGGTTGGTGCTCACTATCATGCCCCCTATTCTAATTACGCTAGGGGTGTCAGTGTCCTGGTCCACAGATCCTTGCCCTTTCAGCTCATAGCTGTTAAACTAGACCCCAGTGGTCATTACGTTTTTATACATGCACTGATCTCTGAGACCCCCTATGTGATGGTGGGGATCTACCTACCCCCCCCCCCCCCCCCCGTGGATATTGATGTGCTCCATGCGCTGATGCAGCAGGTCACAGTGTACAGCGTAGATAATGTATTGTTGATGGGGGATTTTAATTTGGTGCCGTCCAGGGATCTGGACAGGCTACATGCCTCTGGTCCCCCGCAGCATGGACTTTCTCACTGGGCTACCACCTTCCACATGACCGATGTCTGGCGGCATTTTCATCCCTCGGACAGGGAATATACCTGCCTCTCTACGTCCTACCGGACCATGTCACGGATCGATTTGGATTTTGCCTCCCCTACAATGTTGCAGAGAGTGATCTCTACTGAGATCCTGTCTAGGGGTATCTCCGATCACGCTCCGCTGTCTGTCACCATTCGGAACTCTCAAGTGGAGGGTGGGAGAGTGTGGAGGCTGTCCGGGGGCTGGATTGCGGACCCTGAGATTCAAGCGGTAATGCTGGAAGCTCTATGCAATTTTTGGATAGACAATGCAGATTCTGCAGAACCTGTGGTGCTCTGGGATGCCTTTAAGGCGTGGTTCAGGGTGGAATTTATCGCCTGTATTGCTCAGCGGAAAAGACAGTCTGTGCAGTCTCTGAGGCAACTGGAGGAACAGGCGAAGCTACGTGAGGCAGCGTTTGTGCGGGCCCCGATGCAGGATAATTACATAGTTTGGCAGGACACGTTGAGGGACCTCTCCTTACTTAGAATAGATCTCACAACGAAATCTATGCTTGATGGCACCCAAAGGGTGTTTGAATTTGGGGACAAAAATGGCAGGCTACTGGCCTGGTTAGCCAGAGGACAGCAAGCAGTGATCCACATTGGGCGTCTGAGGGGCACAGATGGCTTTTAACGCTACAGGCTGATATTAGTGAGAGATTCCTGGGATTTTATCAAGCCCTATACTCCTCTAGGGTCTCCTATAACAACTCTGACCTGCTTCATTACCTGGACCAGATCCAGCTCCCCTCGCTTGATGCAGCTAAAAGTGGGAAACTAGATGAGGATAATTCCCTGGAGGAAGTACAGGAGGCAATGGGCTCTATGCAATCTGGAAAAGCCCCGGAGCCAGATGGGATCCCTATCAAATTCTACTCTACCTATCAGGAATTGTTAGCGCCCAGGCTTACGGCATTACTGAAACAATTCACGGCACTGGGATGTCTGCCTGATTCAATGTATGATGTGATAGTGGTGTTGGTGCCCAAGCCTGGTAAGGACCCTGAGGAGTGCGCCTCCTACAGGCCGATATTGCTAATTAATGCAAAGCCAAATTGCTGGCAAAAATACTGGCTACCCGGCTCGGTAGGGTAATGGATGATCTTGTCCATGCAGACCAGATGGGGATCATGGTGGGTAAGGGCACCGACATTAATATCCGTTAATCTGGCTACCTCCCATAGTAATGCCGGCACGAGAGTCATAGCCTCTCTGGACGCGGAGAAGGCTTTTGACTCCGTGGAGCGGGGGTACCTGTGGGAGGTTCTACGGAGGTTCGGGTTTGGACCACGGTTCCTCCACTGGCTGGGTCTACTGTACCGAGCTGCTAGAGCAAGGATCCGTATAAATGGCACCCTGTTCTGCCCTCACAATGTGTTCAAAGTACAAGGCTTGGCAGACAGCTAACAGCTTCCCAATAAAGACTCAGGAGGAAGGGCTAATAGTTGTAATCTTTACTGAGAATAAGTTTTTTTTTGTAAAACTGCAAAACACAAATTATAATAATATGCATTAGCATTTAACATTACATCACAAATGCAAATAGTAACAGGCATGCTACAATACTGTTAAGGCACTAGCTAGCACAAATGAGGCCTAGCTGAATGAACTCCCTGACAGAAACATCCTACCAAACAAACAGATGAAATGTATTTGAATTAGTAGAACATATACTAATTAATTGAAAACTAATGACAGCCTACTTACAGACTTATGCTTCCAAGGCCAGTATTAAGAAATAGTGGAGGTCTTTATCATGCTTCCTTCACTGTAGAAAGATTATCTGCTGGACAGGAAGTGGGTGTAATATACTACACTTCCTGTTAATAATGGATGCCAAATTAAAGCAACAGTACGATCAGTAAATATATACCTTATACTGATCAGAACACTCCCCACCTGGCATAATGAACATTATACCACTATGTTTCATTTTTAAGAAGTAAAACAACTTCAGAGATGGGTCTAAAGTACACCTTAGGGGTGCCCTGTCTCATGACTTTAACTTTGACCTTTCTAACCTTACTATCATTACTAGGTACAGTCTCGACAATGAGTCCAACTGGCCATTCGTTTCGGTGGACCTGAGCGTCTTTTAGTAGGACAACATCTCCGACTTGCAGGTTAGGCTTGTCAACTTGCCATTTTCTGCGTGACTGCAGCGTCACCAGGTACTCTTGTTTCCATCTATTCCAGAAGATGTCTGCAAGACTCTGAATTTGCTTCCATTGCTTGGTGTAAAGACTACCAGCATTTCTGGACACTGAAACTAAACGTCGAGCGTTCATGATAGCCATGACTTGAGCCATAAGTGTGATGAGAACTTCATGTTGAATACATCTAATGATGATTTTGGCTTGCATAAGATGATTGCTATTACGCTTGTCAGTCGTTGTAGCTCTACAGAAGGATTTGGCTAGGTGAATAAGCTTTCTTATAGCTCGAATGAGTGACTTCCAGCTGGAGAATCTTTCAAACCTGTGTGCGCCAAGGTTACCTCTAGTAGTTATGGTACTAAACGCTGTTACTTGTGCACGTACTTCTTTGTCGTTATCTGGTTCTACAAGTTCAAATGTCTCAAACTGAGTGGTCTCTTCGATTTCTGATTTAGTCAAAAAAGATGGTCCTGAAAACCAGTTAGTGTGCTTAAGGGCAGCCGCTAGAACCGGTCTAGTCCCATGATCGGCTGGATTTTTATCCGTACTGATGTAGTGCCACTGTTCTGGCTGTGTGGACTTTCTGATGCGTATCACTCTGTTTGACACGTACATGTAGAATCTTCTTGAAGCATTGTGAATATATCCTAACACAATCTTGCTGTCTGTGTAAAACTTCACTGCATGAATTTCAATGTCAAGTTCTGCAACGATCAAGTCTGCCATCTCCACTGCTAAGACAGCAGCACAAAGCTCCAAACGTGGAACAGTGTGAGCAGGACGTGGAGCTAGTTTGGACTTTCCCATGATAAACCCAGCATAACTTTGTCCTTCAAAGTCCATTACTCTAAGGTAGGCTACAGCTGCTATTGCCATAGTGGATGCGTCTGAGAATACACACAATTCTCTTTGCTTTGTGGCAGACAAAGAAACAGGGACATATGACCTTTGGATGATAAGTTGTTCAAGCTCGATTAATGAGTCCTTCCACAACTTCCACTGCATTTCTTTCTCCTTAGGTAGAGGCGTATCCCATTCACTTTGTTCATGTTCAGTAGTAATTTCTCTCATAAGAGCCTTGCCTTGCATGGTTATGGGGGCTACAAATCCTAGGGGGTCGTAAAGGCTGTTGACCGTGGACAAGACACCTCTTCTCGTGAATGGCTTCTCTTCTCTGGATACTCTAAATGTAAAGCTGTCCGTTTTGAGATCCCAACTGAGCCCTAAACTTCTTTGAAGGGGCAGTGAATCTGTTCCTAGATCCAGGTCCTTGAGGTCTTTTGCACGGTCCTCTGAGGGAAACGCTTCCATGACTTTGCTGCTATTGGACGCTATTTTGTGTAACCTTACGTTAGATTCTGCTAACATCTCTCTTGTTCTTTTCAGGATGTCGATAGCCTCTTCGTTGCTGGAGAAAGAAGCGAGTCCATCGTCTACATAAAAATTTCTCATGACAAACTGTTTAGCATCTGTTCCATGCTCTTCTTCACCTTCCTGTGCTGCTCGTCTTAGGTTGTAGATAGCTACAGCTGGGGAGGGACTGTTCCTGAACACATGTACTTTCATCCTGTATTCTGTAACATCTTTGTTAAAGTCATTGTTTTCATACCACAGGAACCTCAGGTAGTCTCTGTGATCTTTGCGCACAAGGAAACAGTAGAACATTTGTTGTACATCTGCTATTACTGCAACGCGTTCTTTTCGGAACCTGATGAGGACTCCAAGGAGTGTATTATTCAGGTCAGGTCCACTGAGGAGGACATCGTTTAGGGAAAGGCCTTCATACTTTGCACTGGAGTCAAATACTACTCGTATCTGTCCTGGTTTCTGAGGATGATACACTCCAAATATTGAAGTACCAACATTCTTGTTTTTCTTCCAATGGTGGTGCTATTTCAGCTTGACCACTGTCGAAGATCTTTTGCATGAAATCATGGAAGTGTTCCCTCATATCTGTCTTTCTGTCTAGAGTGCGTCGCAATGAGGTGAGACGCTTTACTGCTTGTCCTTTGTTGTTAGGAAGGTGACGTCGTGGTGAACGGAAAGGTAGTGGAGCTACCCAGCTGTTTGACTCATCTATAAAGACTTCTCTGTCCATGATCTCAAGGAAGAGGCTATCTTCAACAGATGGTGCTGGTTTGTCATCATCTCGCGTTCTTTCAAACACTTTGCATCCTAGCTCATCTGTATCTTCAGATGAGGTTTTGGCCTCCATGTAACTCTGAACTTTCTGCTGTTGTATTGGGTTGACTAGTCTCTCTTTAATCTGTATCCTGTTGGTACAGGGGCTAAGACATGATGTGCGGCCATTTTGCAACATGTTTGTTTTGTAGACATTCACTTTTGCCGGCTTGTGAGCTCCATCCAGACATACATCACCAATGATGACCCATCCAAGGTCAAGACGCTGTGCAAATGGTGCATTGTGTGGCCCATTGTATTGCTCTCTGACCTTGTGCACTCTCAGTATGTCTCTTCCAAGTAGAAGGAGAATTGCCGCACCTGGGTCCAGTACTGGAATCTTGTCTGATATTTGCATCAGATGAGGGTAGTGACATGCAATTTCAGGTGTGGGTATCTCTGATCTATCATCTGGTATCATATCACATTCTATGAGAGTGGACAGAGTCAGCTGCGTTTTCCCATCTAATGACTCGATGATGTAGTCGTTTGCTCTCCTCCCTGATGTCTTCACAACTCCTGAACATGTCTTCAAAGTATACGAAGTTGGACTTCCTCTGTCACTGAAGAGGTCAAAGAACTCTGTTCTTGCCAAAGATCTGTTACTTTGTTCATCCAAGACTGCATACATTCTGATTGCCTTCTCTCTGAGGCCTGCAGGATACACCTTGACTAAACATATCTTGGAGCATGATCTAGAGCTAAATGTGTTTGTGCAGATCTCAGTGCACTTTGAGGTTATTGCTGGTAATGCACTCTCATTTTGCTCCCCACCATGATCTTCTTGGGTTACCGGATTCTCTGTTTTCCATGGTGCTGGTCCTGGGTGTAAAGCAGACAGATGGTTGTCATTATTGCATTCTTTGCATCGAATTGTCTTCACACAGTCTTTAGCAACATGTTGAGTTGAACCACAGCATCTGAAACAAATGCGCTTGTCCTTAAGATAAGATTTGCGCTCCTCTATTGTCTTGCATCTGAAACTGCGACATTTTCTCAGTGGATGAGGCTTGTTATGTAGTGGACACTGCTTATCTGGGTCCTCAATTTGCATTCCTGAGCTTTTATCCTGGTTGGCTTCAAACTCAGTCGGTACTTCTGTCTTCCGTGCAGACACTGTTGCTCTGTGTTCTTTATTGTGCACTGAAGGTTGTTTCTCTGTCTTTACAGAACTGGAGCCTCCCATGTTCAAAAAGGCGAAGCTTGGGTCATTGCGTATTTTAGCTTGATTCACAATGAATTTGGCGAAGAAGGAGAAAGGTGGAAATGCTACCTGATGATCTTCCTTGTATTTTGATGCTTGCGTGATCCATCTTTCTTGTAAGCTGTAAGGAAGCTTCTCGATTACCGGTTTCACTCCACGTGCTGTATCCAAATATGAGAGGCCTGGCAGGTATCCACCAGCCTTTGCCGCCTCCAGCTCTAAAAGTATGTCCCCAAGCTCTCTCAGCTTCTGATTGTCTTTGTTTGTTATTTTTGGATAATTTTCAATTTTCTTCAGAAGTGCATCTTCAATTACTTCAGGTGACCCATAGCAGTCTTCCAATCTCTGCCATAACATTGTAAGCCCTGCTGTCGCATCATGAACATGTACTGACCTGATTCTTTTGGCTTGCTCAGTGGACTCTGGTCCGAGCCATTTGGAGAGTAGATCAAGCTTTTCCCCGTCTTTCATATTTAATTCTTGGGTGCTGCTTAAAAAAGATGACTTCCAGGCCCAATAGTTTTCTGGACGATCATCAAACTTCAGGAGACCAGAGCTCACCATTTCACGGCGTATCAAGTATTTTGTCACATCTGTGACTCCTGCTGCCTCAGGTGGGCATTTTCTGGGAACAAACACAGGGCATGTCTGTGGCTGGTAAGACAGTTGGGATGCTTGGTTAAACCCACTATAGTCGTGTGGTTGTTCTCGTTTACTGCAAGTCTTTCTGCTATAGGCCGGATTTTTATTTTCCCGTGGAGGGATTATGTCACCATTCGTTTGATTTCCTGAAGGACCAACAGATTGGTCTCTGAGTAGGTAACTACTTGGCTTGTTATAGTAAAGTTCTGGTTCAGTCTTGTAGCATCGAGCTATGTCAAAGTTGCCTGCTGCTAGCGGGACCCTGGATGATTCTAATGCATCATTAGACTGTTGATCAGTGTCCATGTTTGCGTGCAATTGTACATACTCACAAGTGCGTTGGATTGCACTGAGTGGTGTCATCTGGGTATCTATCACAGAGGGCTCTCTGTACTGTTCTTCGGCAGCTCTCATGAGCACCTCGGCTTCAGCTAAGGCTATATCTTGCTTGATAATATGTAAAGATGCTTTCACCTCTGCTTTTCTTCTAAGTGCTTCAGCTTTACTTTTAGCTTTAATCATATGATGTTCTTCATCTATGCAGCCCTGTTCTCTTATCATTTCAGCTTCACGTATTGCATAGGAAGCCAGTGCACGCGCGGCTTCTGCTTTTGCATGGGCCCTGGCAGCTGCAGCACTGGTGGATGACAGGTTAGAGCAGCTTGAATGTCTAGAGCTAGTGCGCTTGGACCTGGCAGATTCAGCACTAGCTGATGTCTGATCCGACTGACTAGAGACTCTGGAGCTTGTGCAGCGTGACCTGTTGGTTGGCATATTGTGTATGCTTTCCTCTGCTTGTGTATGCTGAGGGATGACTGGTGTAGTATCCTTGTCTGTGTGCTGCATGATGAAACAGATTACTTCTTTGTAATGTCTGTGGCTGTAGAGGTTAGCTGATGATGAGCAGAGTGAATCCACTCTTCTTTAGATTAGGCCCGCTGTGTTAAAAGTCTTTTTACTGTTCTGCCCTCACAATGTGTTCAAAGTACAAGGCTTGGCAGACAGCTAACAGCTTCCCAATAAAGACTCAGGAGGAAGGGCTAATAGTTGTAATCTTTACTGAGAATAAGTTTTTTTTGTAAAACTGCAAAACACAAATTATAATAATATGCATTAGCATTTAACATTACATCACAAATGCAAATAGTAACAGGCATGCTACAATACTGTTAAGGCACTAGCTAGCACAAATGAGGCCTAGCTGAATGAACTCCCTGACAGAAACATCCTACCAAACAAACAGATGAAATGTATTTGAATTAGTAGAACATATACTAATTAATTGAAAACTAATGACAGCCTACTTACAGACTTATGCTTCCAAGGCCAGTATTAAGAAATAGTGGAGGTCTTTATCATGCTTCCTTCACTGTAGAAAGATTATCTGCTGGACAGGAAGTGGGTGTAATATACTACACTTCCTGTTAATAATGGATGCCAAATTAAAGCAACAGTACGATCAGTAAATATATACCTTATACTGATCAGAACACACCCTCTCTGATTACTTTCTCCTCCAGAGGGGGACCCGTCAGGGGTGCCCACTATCGCCCGGCCTGTTCGCCTTGGCGCTGGAGCCCCTGGCAGTCCTAATTAGAGAGTCTGACCGTATTGTGGGTCTTCGGGTCGGCCCTCTAGAGGAAAAAATATCCTTATATGCAGACGACACTTTGCCGTACCTGCAGGATGCTGAGTTGTCGCTGAGTGCTGCCTTGGAAGCCTTCGATGAATTTGGAGGGTTTTCAGGGAATCGCATTAATTGGTCCAAATTGGCCTTATTCCCCTTAGATGCGCGGGCCAGGGTGTGTGGGATACAGACCCCCTTGCAGTGGGTAGAGGAATTTGTTTATTTAGAAATTAGAGTATCGAGGGACCTGAGATCCTTTCAGCGCCTTAACCTCCAACCTATAGTTTATCGTCTTAGAGATCATTGCTAATATCCCAATTAATCTTCTAGGTTGCATCAATATCTTGAAGATGATTTAGCTCCCCAAACCTATATCGTGTGGATATCCCCGTCCTTCTTTGAGGACATAGACAGCAGCATTGGCTCTTTCTGTGGCAGGGGGCTTCCCCTCTGTTGGCGAGACAAACTCTTCAACTTCCTGTAAGTTGCGGTGGCCTTGCTTTACCCAGCCTATTGGTATACTACTGGGTAGCTATGCTTGTCACAGTGAGGTGGTGGTTTCAGCAGTCCAGAGCAAATGCGGCTGTCTGTTTGGAGGCGGCCATTGTGGGATCTCTTACGGAGCTGGGCAACTTGGTGTATAGGGGCTCCTCGGCGTACCCCTCCCTTCCAACCTCGACTGCGGCGACCCTGCGGGTGTGGGGAATGGCTATACGGCGATTTATGTGCCTTAATAGGTGGTCCCCCTTTTGCCCCTTGTGGGGGAATCCTTCTCTCTCTCACTTCAGAACTATCCCAGATCCACAACTTTGGGCCCGCTTTGGCATTAAGCTGTTACGAGATGTGTTCCAGACTGGATCTCTTCTCTCGTTTCGGGCTCTCGAGGACAGATTTAGCCTTCCTGCCTGGATGGCGTTTAGATATCACCAGTTGCGTCATGCAGCCAGGGCACAGTTCCCATTGCCCCCAGTCTCAAGGCAGATCCTATCGAGGAGTTGCTGGTGCAGGAGTCCCTCGCTAAGACTATGTCTACACTGTACCTGGCTCTCCTCCAGAAGGATTCACCAAAAATGTAAGCCCTATGGAATAAATGGAAGGCAGACTTACCTGATTTAGATAGGGAGACCTGGGAGGAATGTTTTGAGGATAGCTCTAAACTCATCTAGAGACAAGTTGATCCAAACAAAATTCTTGCATAGGGTATACTACACGCCCCAGAGACTGCACAGAATTTACCCGCTATGTTCCCGAATTGCCCGCGTTGTCAGTCACCGTACAGCACCTTTTTTCACATGTTTTGGACCTGTCCTCGACTATTGAGGTACTGGGCTGCGGTGGGGGAGTCTATTAATATTTGCCTTCAGCTGAATGTCCCATTGATGGCAGAGCTAACCCTGCTGGGTGTCCAGGATGATGAGCAGAGACCTAGATATACTAAGATACTGATCTCGCTATTGTTTTTTTACGCCAAAAAAGAAATCTTGTTGAAATGGTCCTCTCATTTGCCCCCCACGATACGTTCGTGAGGGGACTCGGTTAATGCAGTACTGCCATTATATAAGCTAACCTACATGAGTAGAGGGTGTCCCTTGAAGTACGCGCGGATTTGGCGGCCATGGACAGATCCCACTTATAACACCTGCCCGTAATTGTTAATGTTTACAGATGTACTAGTTTTTTGGATTATTTAGAGGTGATCTCCTCCCCCATGCCCCTCTCCTCTCCCTTCCCTCCCCTTTTCCCTCCATACCCTGTGTCCTCCCTGATTATTTTATGGTTCTCCCAATATCTATGACACATGTTGTTTTGTGCCATTACCTTCTGATTGTTATGCTCCTTGTATGGCTATAACTGCATTTATCTATTGTGCAGACCGCTGTGTATCGTACCAAGTTTTTTCCTTTTTTCCAATAAAGACCAAACTTGTTGTTAAAAAAAAAGAAAAAGATAGTGCATAAGGACTGTAACGACACCCCGAGTATGAAAGGGGTTAAAGTCGTTTAGGACATTTCATACTCAAACACAAAGGCAGCTACCAAACACTCTAATCAGCTGAACAAGGAACCCATACAAATAATCCACCCCAAAAACGAGACACGGCTCTGTCTTCAGGTTTCAAGCAGGAATCAACTCATTTATTATAACACATGGACACAACAGATAAAATAACTCAGAGACTCTTTCCCCACCACCCTTGGAAAAGAGGGCGGGTTAAACTGTCCAATGACAATGGACACACAGGTCAGGTGTGTTTAACGTCTCATCAGTACACAGTGTTAGCAGGGAGAGCTGTTGGAATGATCCCCCCTCCCTCCAATGCAATACACATCCTGTGATCCAAGGCAGACAAACATATAGTGACTCCCATCACAATGGCATATCCAGGATCCCCAGAGTCTGTGTGTCTTGGGGGACATGGACCTGAATCTAAAGTAACGCCACCTCCAGGGTCCCCAGGCATACAGCTCACAAAGAGCACCGTCCCCCCCAAATGCCAGAGCCCATAATCGGTTTGCAGGAGGCTGGCATTCAGTCTCCTCCAAAAGCCTCTTTTCCGGCTAGGTCTGTCACAAGGACCAATCAGGCTTTATCCCAAATAGATCCATGGCAGTGAATATAAGGCTTTTTTTTTCTTAATTTACATGTTTACTTGGGTAATAGAGCTATTTTATCGCTTGATGCAGCTAAAGCTTTTGATAGTATAGAATGGGACTTCTTCTGACATTGTTTAGAAAAATTTGGTTTTGGACCCCAGTTTATAAGATGGATACAACTTCTTTATACTGCCCCAGTGGCACAGGTGCAGGTAAATGGACATATATCAGCACCTTTTTCACTGCAACGAGGAACAAGACAGGGATGCCATTATCACCTTTGTTGTTTGCTTTAGCTCTAGAACCTTTGGCTGACTCTCAAAGAATATTATTGGGTTTTGTAAATCTATGGGAGAGGACAAAATTGCCTTATATGCTGATGATACACTTCTATTTTTGGGAGATACCTTGTCTTCATCGGAGGCAATAATGTCTTTAATTAATACATATGGTTCCTTTTCAGGCTTTAAGATAAATTGGGATAAGTCAGTACTTTTACCAGTGGACCCCTTGGTGACCAATCTGCCAATTTCTGCTTCTCAGATTGCTGTAGTCTCTAAATTTAAATATCTAGGGGTACATGTCACATCACAAGTGGATACATATGTGGAGACTGGAGAGGAATATGACCCCCATTACTTAAGTGACTTGGGAAAGTGGGGAAAATCTGGAGTAAATTGCCTTTAACCACAATAGGTAGAGCCAATTGGATAAAGATGATTTGGATGCCACCATTATTATATTTGTTACATAACTGCCCCATATGGTTGCCACGGAAATTCTTTAACCACTTGCCGACCGCCTAACGTATATATACGTCGGCAGAATGGCACGGGCAGGCAGAATCACGTACCTGTACGTGATCTGCCTCCCGCGGGCGGGGGGTCCGATCGGACCCCCCCCCGGTGCCACCGGCGGTCGGCATCTGACTAGGAGCGTCGGGAGGCGAGGGGGAGACCATCCGATCGTGGCCCCCCCCTCGCAATCGCTCCCAGCCAATAGGAATCCTCCCCTGCCTGTGTGTAGTTTCACACAGGCAGAGGATGTGATGTCATCTCTCCTCGGTCTGGCAGTTTCCGTCCCAGCGCCGAGGAGAGAAGACATGTAAGTGCACACAACACACACACACACAGTAGAACATGCCAGGCATACTTTACACCCCTGATCCCCCCCCGATCGCCCCCCGATCCCCCCCCGATCACCCCCCCCCGTCACAAACTGACATTAGCAGTATTTTTTTTTTTTTTTTTTCTGATTACTGCATAGTGTCAGTTTGTGACAGTTACAGTGTTAGGGCAGTGAATATTACCCCCCTTTAGGTCTAGGATACCCCCCTAACCCCCCCTAATAAAGTTTTAACCCCTTGATCACCCCCTGTCACCAGTGTCACTAAGCGATCATTTTTCTGATCGCTGTATTAGTGTCGCTGGTGACGCTAGTTAGGAACGTAAATATTTAGGTTCGCCGTCAGCGTTTTATAGCGTCAGGGACCCCCATATACTATCTAATAAAGGTTTTAACCCCTTGATTGCCCCCTAGTTAACCCTTTCACCACTGATCACCGTATAACTGTTACGAGTGACGCTGGTTAGTTCGTTTATTTTTTATAGTGTCAGGGCACCCGCCGTTTATTACCGAATAAAGGTTTAGCCCCCCGATCGCCCGGCGGTGATATGCGTCGCCCCAGGCAGCGTCAGATTAGCGCCAGTACCGCTAACACCCACGCACGCAGCATACGCCTCCCTTAGTGGTATAGTATCTGTACGGATCAATATCTGATCCAATCAGATCTATACTAGCGTCCCCAGCAGTTTAGGGTTCCCGAAAACGCAGTGTTAGCGGGATCAGCCCAGATACCTGCTAGCACCTGCGTTTTGCCCCTCCGCCCGGCCCAGCCCACCCAAGTGCAGTATCGATCGATCACTGTCACTTACAAAACACTAAACGCATAACTGCAGCGTTCGCATAGTCAGGCCTGATCCCTGCGATCGCTAACAGTTTTTTTGGTAGCGTTTTGGTGAACTGGCAAGCACCAGCCCCAGGCAGCGTCAGGTTAGTGCCAGTAGCGCTAACACCCACGCACGCAGCATACGCCTCCCTTAGTGCTATAGTATCTGATCGGATCAATATCTGATCCGATCAGATCTATACTAGCGTCCCCAGCAGTTTAGGGTTCCCACAAACGCAGTGTTAGCGGGATCAGCCCAGATACCTGCTAGCACCTGCGTTTTGCCCCTCCGCCCAGCCCAGCCCACCCAAGTGCAGTATCGATCGATCACTGACACTTACAAAACACTAAACGCATAACTGCAGCGTTCGCAGAGTCAGGCCTGATTCCTGCGATCGCTAACAGTTTTTTTGGTAGCGTTTTGGTGAACTGGCAAGCACCAGCCCCAGGCAGCGTCAGGTTAGCACCAGTACCGCTAACACCCACGCACGCAGCATACGCCTCCCTTAGTGGTATAGTATCTGAACTGATCAATATCTGATCCGATCAGATCTATACTAGCGTCCCCAGCAGTTTAGGGTTCCCACAAACGCAGTGTTAGCGGGATCAGCCCAGATACCTGCTAGCACCTGCGTTTTGCCCCTCCGCCCGGCCCAGCCCAGCCCACCCAAGTGCAGTATCGATCGATCACTGACACTTACAAAACACTAAACGCATAACTGCAGCGTTCACAGAGTCAGGCCTGATCCCTGCGATCGCTAACAGTTTTTTTGGTAGCGTTTTGGTGAACTGGCAAGCACCAGCGGCCTAGTACACCCCGGTCGTAGTCAAACCAGCACTGCAGTAACACTTGGTGACGTGGCTAGTCCCATAAGTGCAGTTCAAGCTGGTGAGGTGGCAAGCACAAGTAGTGTCCCACTGCCACCAAGAAGACAAACACAGGCCCGTCGTGCCCATAGTGCCCTTCCTGCTGCATTCGCCAATCCTAATTGGGAACCCACCGCTTCTGCAGCGCCCGTACTTCCCCCATTCACATCCCCAACCAAATGCAGTCGGCTGCATGAGAGGCATTTTCTTTATGTCCTCCCGAGTACCCCTACCCAACGAACCCCCAAAAAAGATGTCGTGTCTGCAGGAAGCGCGGATATAGACGTGACACCCGCTATTATTGTCCCTCCTGTCCTGACAATCCTGGTCTTTGCATTGGTGAATGTTTTGAACGCTACCATACACTAGTTGAGTATTAGCGTAGGGTACAGCATTCCACAGACTAGGCACACTTTCACAGGGTCTCCCAAGATGCCATCGCATTTTGAGAGACCCGAACCTGGAACCGGTTACAGTTATAAAAGTTAGTTACAAAAAAAAGTGTAAAAAAAAAAAAAAAAAAAACATACAAAAATATAAAATAAAAAAAAAAATAGTTGTCGTTTTATTGTTCTCTCTCTCTCTATTCTCTCTCTCTATTGTTCTGTTCTTTTTTACTGTATTCTATTCTGCAATGTTTTATTGTTATTATGTTTTATCATGTTTGCTTTTCAGGTATGCAATTTTTTATACCTTACCGTTTACTGTGCTTTATTGTTAACCATTTTTTTGTCTTCAGGTACGCCATTCACGACTTTGAGTGGTTATACCAGAATGATGCCTGCAGGTTTAGGTATCATCTTGGTATCATTCTTTTCAGCCAGCGGTCGGCTTTCATGTAAAAGCAATCCTAGCGGCTAATTAGCCTCTAGACTGCTTTTACAAGCAGTGGGAGGGAATGCCCCTCCCCCCCCCAACGTCTTCCGTGTTTTTCTCTGGCTCTCCTGTCTCAACAGGGAACCTGAAAATGCAGCCGGTGATTCAGCCAGCTGACCATAGAGCTGATCAGAGACCAGAGTGGCTCCAAACATCTCTATGGCCTAAGAAACCGGAAGCTACGAGCATTTTATGACTTAGATTTCGCCGGATGTAAACAGCGCCATTGGGAAATTGGGAAAGCATTTTATCACACCGATCTTGGTGTGGTCAGATGCTTTGAGGGCAGAGGAGAAATCTAGGGTCTAATAGACCCCAATTTTTGCAAAAAAGAGTACCTGTCACTACCTATTGCTATGATAGGGGATATTTACATTCCCTGAGATAACAATAAAAATGATTAAAAAAAAAAAAAAATGAAAGGAACAGTTTAAAAATAAGATAAAAAAATAATAATAATAAAGAAAAAAAAAAAAAAAAAAAAAAAAGCACCCCTGTCCCCCCTGCTCTCGCGCTTAGGCGAACGCAAGCGTCGGTCTGGCGTCAAATGTAAACAGCAATTGCACCATGCATGTGAGGTATCGCCGCGAAGGTCAGATCGAGGGCAGTAAGTTTAGCAGTAGACCTCCTCTGTAAATCTAAAGTGGTAACCTGTAAAGGCTTTTAAAGGCTTTTAAAAATGTATTTAGTTTGTCGCCACTGCACGTTTGTGCGCAATTTTAAAGCATGTCATGTTTGGTATCCATGTACTCGGCCTAAGATCATCTTTTTTATTTCATCAAACATTTGGGCAATATAGTGTGTTTTAGTGCATTAAAATGTAAAAAAGTGTGTTTTTTCCCCAAAAAATGCGTTTGAAAAATCGCTGCGCAAATACTGTGTGAAAAAAAAAAATGAAACACCCACCATTTTAATCTGTAGGGCATTTGCTTTAAAAAAAATATATAATGTTTGGGGGTTCAAAGTAATTTTCTTGCAAAAAAAAATTATTTTTTTATGTAAACAATAAGTGTCAGAAAGGGCTTTGTCTTCAAGTGGTTAGAAGAGTGGGTGATGTGTGACATAAGCTTCTAGATGTTGTGCATAAAATGCCAGGACAGTTCAAAACCCCCCCAAATGACCCCATTTTGGAAAGTAGACACCCCAAGCTATTTGCTGAGAGTCATGTTGAGTCCATGGAATAATTTATATTGTGACACAAGTTGCGGGAAAGAGACAATTTTTTATTTTTTTTATTTTTTTTTGCGCAAAGTTGTCACTAAATGATATATTGCTCAAACATGCCATGGGAATATGTGAAATTACACCCCAAAATACATTCTGCTGCTTCTCCTGAGTACGGGGATACCACATGTGTGAGACTTTTTGGGAGCCTAGCCGCGTACGGGACCCTGAAAACCAAGCACCGCCTTCAGGCTTTCTAAGGCCGTAAATTTTTGATTTCACTCTTCACTGCCTATCACAGTTTCGGAGGCCATGGAATGCCCAGGTTGCAAAAAACCCCCCCAAATGACCCCATTTTGGAAAGTAGACACCCCAAGCTATTTGATGAGAGGTATAGTGAGTATTTTGCAGACCTCACTTTTTGTCACAAAGTTTTGAAAATTGAAAAAAGAAAAAAAAAAATTTTTTTTCTCGTCTTTCTTTATTTTCAAAAACAAATGAGAGCTGCAAAATACTCACCATGCCTCTCAGCAAATAGCTTGGGGTGTCTACTTTCCAAAATGGGGTCATTTGGGGGGGGTTTGTGCCACCTGGGCATTCCATGGCCTCCGAAACTGTGATAGGCAGTGAGGAGTAAAATCAAAAATGTACGCCCTTAGAAATCCTGAAGGTGGTGATTGGTTTTCGGGGTCCCGTACGCGGCTAGGCTCCCAAAAAGTCCCACACATGTGGTATCCCCATACTCAGGAGAAGCAGCTAAATGTATTTTGGGGTGCAATTCCACATATGCCCATGGCCTGTGTGAGCAATATATCATTTAGTGTCAACTTTGTGCAAAAAAAAAAAAAAAAAAAAAAAATTTGTCACTTTCCCGCAACTTGTGTCAAAATATAAAACATTCCATGGACTCAAAATGCCTCAAAGCAAATAGCTTGGGGTGTCTACTTTCCAAAATGGGGTCATTTGGGGGGGTTTTATGTCATCTGGGCATTTTATGGCCTTCAAAACTGTGATAGGTAGTGAGGAGTAAAATCAAAAATGTACGCCCTTAGAAATCCTGAAGGCAGTGATTGGTTTTCGGGGCCCCGTACGCGGCTAGGCTCCCAAAAAGTCCCACACATGTGGTATCCCCATACTCAGGAGAAGCAGCAGAATGTATTTTGGGGTGCAATTCCACATATGCCCATGGCCTGTGTGAGCAATATATCATTTAGTGACAACTTTTTGTAATTTTTTTTTTTTTTTTTGTCATTATTCAATCACTTGGGACAAAAAAAATGAATATTCAATGGGCTCAACATGCCTCTCAGCAAATTCCTTGGGGTGTCTACTTTCCAAAATGGGGTCATTTGTGGGGGTTTTGTACTGCCCTGCCATTTTAGCACCTCAAGAAACGACATAGGCAGTCATAAATTAAAGGCTGTGTAAATTCCAGAAAATGTACCCTAGTTTGTAGACGCTATAACTTTTGCGCAAACCAATAAATATACACTTATTGACATTTTTTTTACCAAAGACATGTGGCCGAATACATTTTGGCCTAAATGTATGACTAAAATTGAGTTTATTGGATTTTTTTTAGAACAAAAAGTAGAAAATATCATTTTTTTTCAAAATTTTCGGTCTTTTTCCGTGTATAGCGCAAAAAATAAAAATGGCAGAGGTGATCAAATACTATCAAAAGAAAGCTCTATTTGTGGGAAGAAAAGGACGCAAATTTCGTTTGGGTACAGCATTGCATGACCGCGCAATTAGCAGTTAAAGCGACGCAGTGCCGAATTGTAAAAAGTGCTCTGGTCAGGAAGGGGGTAAAACCTTCCGGGGCTGAAGTGGTTAAACAAATAGATACCCTGTTTAGAGGTTTTATATGGAGAAATAAACATCCTTGGATCAGTTTGGAAACTTTGCAGCTACCTAAGGATAAAGGAGGGTTGACTGTCCCTAATGCCAGGTTTTATTATCTGGCATCCCAACTTCAGCAATTAAATGGATGGAATACTATAGACTGGGAGGATCCCATACAACAAATTATACTTTCCCAATTGCCGATAGATCCACTAGTGCAGTCAATAGTTTCTTACCATTTTTATAACAAACGTAGATATCCTACATTCTATTTGGTACATAGGATTTGGACCACTGTTTAACAAGAAACTCATTATGAGTGTTATACACAATATATGCCCATATGGAATAATCCACAACTGCCTGAATTGGTAAAACTTAAAAGTTTTGATTTGTGGAAAAAGCAGGTATTCTGTTTCTTGGCCAAGTTTATGATAATGATGTTTGGCAATCATTTGATAAATTGGCAACAAAATATCATTTGTCAAATACATTATTTTGTCAATACAGTTACGACATGCCTTGCAGACCCAAGCAAAAACCTTTTTATTACAATATAATCCTTCATCAATTTTAGCTTTGGCAGTAACTACAAGATGTGCTAAACAGAGACTAATGAGAAAGATATATTCTTCTATTCATAAGATAACTAGAATCAATTCACAAGAGGGTAGTTTTGGACTGTGGCATAGAGATCTAGAGACACTTAGTGATGAGAAATGGGGCAAGCCTTAAAATGTTTTTCAAGGTATCCTTATCCTTTGCACAGTGTCTGACTCAACTATTTATTATACATAGAGCTCACTATACTCCTTTAAAACTGTATTCCTGGGGTAAAGCAATTACACCCAACTGCCCAAGATGCACAAATGGTACACACACTTACACATATGTTGTGGCAATGCCCCAAATTGCACCGCTACTGGGAGTCCATATTTGATACTTTGAATTCCTTGTGTTCTACACAAGTACAGCCTGATCCAAAAATAGCATTGCTAGGGGTTATACCGGAAGATACTCTCCCAGTGGAATTGCACGTGATGTGGCTGAGAACTATGTACATGGCATGTAAACTTATTTTGCAAAAATGGGTATCAAACTGTCCACCAATGACAGATCAATGGATCAAAGCAATTAATCTTAATTTAAGACAAGGGGAACTCACCTATAAACATAGGAGATGTCCTAAGAAATTTGAAAAGATCTGGCATTGGTGGTTAGTGTCTAATCTAGTTGAGCATTTAGATGAGTATTTTAATGATATGGGAAATTAATTAGGAAATATAATACTGGAGCAAAATGAATATATATAAAATAGGTACCATCTTGGAATAATGTAAAGGAGGTGTTAGGGCTGGGCTCAGCCCTTCCTTCTCAGAGCAGGCACTCAGCTGTCTGTTAATTGCCAGCTCCAATCTCTTCCACAGTGACTCACTCGATAATGATATCCTGTTTGTCAGTCCTGCTGGTTACTTAAGCTGTTCAGTTCAGCTCCTCTCTGCCTTCGCCTTGGTCAACACATCCAGAGACGCTATCCTGTGTACCTGTTGAAGACTCGCTTGGCTGATGTCCCTTCTGGTTCCTGATCCTGCTTGCTGTTCCACTACGCTGATTCTCCGGTTTCCTGATTTCCTGGCCTGTCCTGAAGTACGCTGATCTCTGGCTCCCTGTCCTGGCTTGTCTGATTATCCGTTCCGGTTACCGAACTCTGGCTATAAATTGACTACATTGCTCTGTTTACTTTTTACTATTATTATTATTAAACAAGTGTGATTTTAACTGCACTTCTGTCTCGGTCTGATTCATGGTTTCTGACAGGAGGGAATTGAAATAGGGTCTGATGAATGCATATATAGAGGGGAGGTGTTTTTATTTTATTTTTTTCCCTTGCACAGATGTTGGGTGGGGTAATGTGATGGTAATGTCATAAGTGTTTTTCTTTTGTTGTATACTGTAAAAAAATTCAATAAAAATTAGTTGGTTGAAAAAAAAAAAATTGCAGTGCTCAAAATAAAATTACTCTTTCACCCCTGTGAATTATAATCAGTGTCCATACATCTCTACGACTGAGATTTCAATCATATCACTCATAGAAAATAAAGTCCCAAAATCATCCGTGAGAAAGAAAGTTATAAAAATATGGTTCAAAAGTATAGTCATTCAAGCCAAACCTTATCCAATCCTTCACCATAAAAGACTCCACAGTGCCATGCCTCTAATGTCTTGAAATGCACACTCACCAGATTGTGTTGCTGTCTATGAAATAGAACAGCTAAATGCACTTGATATTATAACTCCTTCCTTGAGTATTGTCTATGGACTGTGAAGCTCTTTCTCTCTTCAATCACATGTACCATGGTAACATTCCCGTCAAAATCGAATTACTGACAACAAAAAACAATGCTCATAGTGCAATATTTTTTGGTGACTCAAAGATGAACAGCATAATAAAAAAGGTAAAATAGATAAAAATATCTCCACAATTAATAAAAACATATTCAGCTGGTGTAACTTACATCTGTAGCTGTCAAACCAAGGGAGTGGCGGCAAGGATCTCAGGCAAAATAACTCCCTCTACAGCTGTTTCCTGTGACTGCGCATCTTCTGGAGCTTACATGTAAATAGGAAAGGAACAAATAGCTGCGCTAAAGGTTATGCACGTAATGGTGATAAACCAATGTGAGACAAGTATGTGAAAATGAGAAAAAATTAGATAAAATTGAATAGTGGTGGTATATGTGATAAATCCAAAATAGTGCATGACGGCCCAAAAAGTATAAGTGAATAAATAAAAAATATAGAATAAAAATAATAATGAATATTAGTGAAAATACAATTACAAAACACAATTAGTAAAACACAATATTAATATCTGATGAAAATGCTGTGACAATTATTTTTCTATATTTTCACTAATATTCATTATTATTTTTATTTTATATTTTTTATTTATTCACTTATACTTTTTGGGCCATCATTCACTATTTTGGATTTATCACATATACCACCACTATTCAATTTTTTCTCATTTTCACATACTTGTCTCACATTGGTTTATCACCATTACGTGCATAATCTTTAGCGCAGCTATTTTTTCCTTTCCAATTTGTATATATGTATGTATTCTATATATTAGTTGCTGCTATGTCTGCTTTTTAGGCCAAGCGCGGTATTAGCCTTCTTTTTATACTTACATGTAAATTGTTGACACAATGAAACACCATGAAGGCTTTGTCAGCCTTTCAACTGGACAGACATTTAATATCAGAGACAGAGACCAGGCAGGTTTTATCATTAAATAATTTATTATTAAATAATTATCATTATTTCTGAGACAAATCCAGTAATATTGTGCAATAGGTCAACCTTTTTACTAGGCTGCAATTTTAGACATAGACACCAGGAAGCTCTTAAGCAAAAAATAGTAAATAGACTGTATTTCACAGAAAGGCATAAATGTTGTGCAGACTCCATGCACACTGTAAGCACTTTTACTAGTCTTCAGTTTCAGAGGAAGAGACTAGGCAGGGTTTAATCAATTAATCCAAAGTAAAGTATAATATTTCACGGAAAAAAAATTAGGTATTGTACTGATTCCATCCACAGTATGTAAGTAATTTTACCGGGTTACATTTTCATCCAGGGTTATATTCAGGAAACTAAAATTATAGTGTACCATTGTACACTCAATGCACGGTATTAAACCATTTTACTAGGCCACAATTTTAGAGGAAGAGAACAGAAAAGTTTTATTGTGAAATAAAAATTAGCATACTGTAATATTTGATGAAAATAATTTAGCAGCAACTCTCTCTACCTGCAAATAATAAGTGATCTTTACTTATCTACTCCAAGACTCCAATATACCCTGACTGTGTATATCACTGATTGTAAACCAATCACTGTTTAGCAGCACTGTGTAGTACTATAGCAGCAACTATCTCTTCCTGCAAAGACTGTGTGATCTCCCCCTAACTATTCCAAGTTTCCAACATACACTGACTGTGCATATTACTGACTGTAAACATAGCACTAATAAGAAGCACGGTGTAGTAGTAGTATAGCATAAACTCTCCCTGCAAACATTCTGTGTGATCCCTCCCTTTCTACTCAAGTCTCCAATATACACTGACTAAGTCTATCACTGACTGTAAATATAGCGCTGTTCAGTAGCACTGTATAGTAGTATAGCAGCAACTTCCTCTCCCTGCAAATATTCTGTGATCTCTCCCTATCTACTCCAGGTCACTCCAATACAAGCTAAAGAAAGGCTGCTGGAAATTATGACTCAGAATGTCATAGGGAGAGAAATAAGAAAATCCCCATGATTGCGGATTCTAAGCCACATGACCACAGCTCCGAGACCAAGAAGTGTATTATTGGCAATTGGCTGCTATAGTGGTGAACAACCCCATTAGTTTGCTATTTTACTGAAATGCAAATTACTTGGGTTTGGGTCAAACTCATAGTAGATTTAAACTCCAAGCCAATGAGTGTAGTAAGCAATCTGTTTTCTTTCACAGCTGATGGCTGTAAGAGCATACTGTTGAAAGGCTGCAGACATGCAGCCTTGGTTTAAAATGGTAATTGCTGAGATTGGTCACAACAAACCACAATTTAATTGTCCCTGTAGCCTGCTCTGTAATCCACTGTGGCTCTGGGAGCTGCTCACGATTGATGAAGGAGGCCATATTTATATACACCCACATAGACATTCATCCCATGCAGCTGTTTTAATATAGTGGCCAGAGGGGTAGCAAGGACAGATAGAGAGAGTGAATTTCCCAAACAGAGGTACAGACAGCAGTAACAACTGAAAGCTATTCTATCCTATTCTATTCTACTCTGTTCTATCCAAAACTAAACAAAATAAAACAAAAAGTTTAGCCTTTTTATACTTTGACCACTTGTCGACCGCATAACTTAATTAACACAGCACAAGCAGATCATAAGGTACCAGCCAATAGATATCCGTTGACACCCACTGATCAGTGAGGGGAGACACAGAATAGAGCTTTGCTATGTAAACAAGGCAGAGCTCCATTCTGACAGGGGGAAAGTGATGGACTTTGTGTCCCTGCAAATGGAGAAAAATTCCATCACTTCCCCGCTTTTGAAGCGAACATACGATAATCTGATCGTTAGTACACATTTTTCGAGAGCCGATCACGACAGTTCATCCGATATTTTTCGATGGGAAAAGCACAAACATTTTTCTCGTGCGATACCAGATGATTTTCGTTCAATCAGTACAGTTGTCGTTCGAAAATACAATACAAATTTACTACAACACATTACATCACTTCTGAATTTTTAATCTGTCGTATGAGAATTTTCGTAACTTTAGTAAACTCTTCATTTTTGTTATGAGACTAGAATACAAAAAAAAAAAATGGATGATCATTTGTCCGATAATCTCATTGTGTATGCCAGGCATAAATGCATGACAAAACACATAAAAATGTGTGTTTTGGAAATGCGCTGCTGCACACGGGTTGTGCATTAATTGTTAATGGCACTCTAAGGCTCGGTTCACATTGCCGTAACTTGGGATGCGACTTGCGAGACCCCAAGTCGCATGACATGTGAAATCCCATGTTAGTTAATGAGAGGTGTCTTAATTAGCACTACTGAAGTTGCTCCGACTTTAGAAAAGGTTCCTGTACTACTTCAGGGCGACTTCTATCTGACTTGTGCCCATAGACTTTAATGGAAGTCGCCTCCAAGTTGGATCCTTATCTTAATTGATGTGATTTGGATCTGACATTATAGGAAGATTACACAGGCATTCTCTGAAGTTGCACCAAAGTTGTCCGGCATAGTTGCACTTTCAGGTCACAGCAGTGTGAACCGAGCCTAAGAGTGGGTAGCAAACACACGTCTTGCCATGCGTTTGTTGCGTGACAAAATGCTTAACAAATGTGCCAAAACCTGCGCTTAAAAAACAGACAACCCTCCGCGACCAAAATGGTTATGGAGCTACTTTGTTGCGTGTAGGATGACCCTATTACATGTCAGGCTTCATTCACACATGATCACGGGAGGAATCACTGCGATTCTGCCCCATGATTTCAAATGGCTGCAAATTCAGGATGTGTTTGAGATGCCATTACTTCTAATGGCACCCCAATTGTGCCGCGATTATCATGTGGTAAATCGTGTTGCAATCGCAGCAAAAGAAGCTCATGTTCCTTTTTGTGTGATTTACATTTAAAAATGCGAGGCAGAATCACTGCGATTTTGCGAAAAACAAAAAAAAGTGAGTTCCTGCTACACTCAGCTGTGACTGCATCCTGAGGCCTGGTTCACACCTATGCAATTTTAGTGCTTTTTGCAGATTTGCACTACAGTCCATTTAACATGGTTTCCTATGGAACACGTTCTGTTGTGCTAATCTGCAAAATGCCCTAAAAATGCATAGGTGTGAACCAGGCCTGAATGGTGGATGGGTGCTCAACCTGTGGCCCTGCAGATGTTGCAGAACTAAAAGTCCCATGATGCATTGCAAGCGACTGACAGTTACAAGTATGACCCCCAAAGGCAGAGGCATGACGGGACTTGTAGTTCTGTAACAGCTGTAGGGCCACAGGTTGAACACTGTGATGTGACATGTGAGGAATCCTGCGAAGGGTCACACCTGAGCAGGGTAGAGACCAGAGCGATACGTGTCCTGACCAGCAGGTGGCGTGCCTCCTCCCTGATCACTGACAGCAGCGCTGAGACGGAAGGAAAGGCAGCAGGCAGGCTCGGTGCGGCACCTCCGCTGTGCACGAAGGAAAGCTGAGCGGCGAGCAGCCCGTACTAACCTGTACATAGAGCTGGAGGTGGGGCCGCCTGTGTGGAGGCGGAGGGAGGGAGGCAGCTCCCCGGGCACCGTACAGACGACGAGATCTGATCACCTGTCCCCCTCACCTGTCCCCTGATCTAGTGTCCCGGACCCTCAGGAGGCGCCTATATGAGGACACGGTGGGTGCTTCTAGTTTCCTTATGGGGCGGGGGGGATGGGTAGACCTGTGATGGGTGGAGGTGGGTGAGCTGTCATGTAGTAATCAGTGCGGTGTGTATGAGGTGTCAGCCCTGTACAGGCGATGTGATCGGTGCTGAGCCCTCCTCTCTGCACTGCAGATGTTTGTGTCCCAGTCATTAACCCTTTGCAGTGCGGGGACATCTGCTGGCAGTGTATGTGTGTGTGTATGTGTGTGCTCAGCTGGCTGGGCTTCCGGGATGACATTGTGGCGGGGAGACGAGCAGATCACAACTGAAAAAAACAAGTCTTGTCTTCCCCGCCTACTACACAGGAAGCATGACTACATGACAGGGCTGTGTCCCCACACTCTGCCCGGTGTCACCTCACACATGACAGGGCTGTGTCCCCACACTCTGCCCGGTGTCACCTCACACATGACATGGCTGTGTCCCCACACTCTGCCCGGTGTCACCTCACACATGTCATGGCTGTGTCCCCACACTCTGCCCGGTGTCACCTCACACATGACATGGCTTTGTCCCCACACTCTGCCCGGTGTCACCTCGCACATGACATGGCTGTGTCCCCACACTCTGCCCGGTGTCACCTCACACATGACATGGCTGTGTCCCCACACTCTGCCCGGTGTCACCTCACACATGTCATGGCTGTGTCCCCACACTCTGCCCGGTGTCACCTCACACATGACATGGCTGTGTCCCCACACTCTGCCCGGTGTCACCTCACACATGACATGGCTGTGTCCCCACACTCTGCCCGGTGTCACCTCACACATGACAGGGCTGTGTCCCCACACTCTGCCCGGTGTCACCTCACACATGACAGGGCTGTGTCCCCACACTCTGCCCGGTGTCACCTCACACATGACAGGGCTGTGTCCCCACACTCTGCCCGGTTTCACCTCACACATGACAGGGCTGTGTCCCCACACTCTGCCCGGTGTCACCTCACACATGACATGGCTTTGTCCCCACACTCTGCCCGGTGTCACCTCACACATGTCATGGCTGTGTCCCCACACTCTGCCCGGTGTCACCTCACACATGACAGGGCTGTGTCCCCACACTCTGCCCGGTGTCACCTCACACATGTCATGGCTGTGTCCCCACACTCTGCCCGGTGTCACCTCACACATGTCATGGCTGTGTCCCCACACTCTGCCCGGTGTCACCTCACACATGACAGGGCTGTGTCCCCACACTCTGCCCGGTGTCACCTCACACATGTCATGGCTGTGTCCCCACACTCTGCCCGGTGTCACCTCACACATGTCATGGCTGTGTCCCCACACTCTGCCCGGTGTCACCTCACACATGACAGGGCTGTGTCCCCACACTCTGCCCGGTGTCACCTCACACATGACATGGCTGTGTCCCCACACTCTGCCCGGTGTCACCTCACACATGTCATGGCTGTGTCCCCACACTCTGCCCGGTGTCACCTCACACATGTCATGGCTGTCCCCACACTCTGCCCGGTGTCACCTCACACATGACAGGGCTGTGTCCCCACACTCTGCCCGGTGTCACCTCACACATGTCATGGTTGTGTCCCCACACTCTGCCCGGTGTCACCTCACACATGACATGGCTGTCCCCACACTCTGCCCGGTGTCACCTCACACATGACAGGGCTGTGTCCCCACACTCTGCCCGGTGTCAACTCACACATGACAGGGCTGTGTCCCCACACTCTGCCCGGTGTCACCTCACACATGACAGGGCTGTGTCCCCACACTCTGCCCGGTGTCACCTCACACATGACAGGGCTGTGTCCCCACACTCTGCCCGGTGTCACCTCACACATGACATGGCTGTGTCCCCACACTCTGCCCGGTGTCACCTCACACATGTCATGGCTGTGTCCCCACACTCTGCCCGGTGTCACCTCACACATGTCATGGCTGTCCCCACACTCTGCCCGGTGTCACCTCACACATGACAGGGCTGTGTCCCCACACTCTGCCCGGTGTCACCTCACACATGTCATGGTTGTGTCCCCACACTCTGCCCGGTGTCACCTCACACATGTCATGGCTGTCCCCACACTCTGCCCGGTGTCACCTCACACATGACAGGGCTGTGTCCCCACACTCTGCCCGGTGTCACCTCACACATGTCATGGTTGTGTCCCCACACTCTGCCCGGTGTCACCTCACACATGACATGGCTGTGTCCCCACACTCTGCCCAGTGTCACCTCACACATGTCATGGCTGTGTCCCCACACTCTGCCCGGTGTCACCTCACACATGACAGGGCTGTGTCCCCACACTCTGCCCGGTGTCACCTCACACATGTCATGGCTGTGTCCCCACACTCTGCCCGGTGTCACCTCACACATGACAGGGCTGTGTCCCCACACTCTGCCCGGTGTCACCTCACACATGACAGGGCTGTGTCCCCACACTCTGCCCGGTGTCACCTCACACATGTCATGGTTGTGTCCCCACACTCTGCCCGGTGTCACCTCACACATGACATGGCTGTCCCCACACTCTGCCCGGTGTCACCTCACACATGACAGGGCTGTGTCCCCACACTCTGCCCGGTGTCAACTCACACATGACAGGGCTGTGTCCCCACACTCTGCCCGGTGTCACCTCACACATGACAGGGCTGTGTCCCCACACTCTGCCCGGTGTCACCTCACACATGACAGGGCTGTGTCCCCACACTCTGCCCGGTGTCACCTCACACATGACATGGCTGTGTCCCCACACTCTGCCCGGTGTCACCTCACACATGTCATGGCTGTGTCCCCACACTCTGCCCGGTGTCACCTCACACATGTCATGGCTGTCCCCACACTCTGCCCGGTGTCACCTCACACATGACAGGGCTGTGTCCCCACACTCTGCCCGGTGTCACCTCACACATGTCATGGTTGTGTCCCCACACTCTGCCCGGTGTCACCTCACACATGTCATGGCTGTCCCCACACTCTGCCCGGTGTCACCTCACACATGACAGGGCTGTGTCCCCACACTCTGCCCGGTGTCACCTCACACATGTCATGGTTGTGTCCCCACACTCTGCCCGGTGTCACCTCACACATGACATGGCTGTGTCCCCACACTCTGCCCAGTGTCACCTCACACATGTCATGGCTGTGTCCCCACACTCTGCCCGGTGTCACCTCACACATGACAGGGCTGTGTCCCCACACTCTGCCCGGTGTCACCTCACACATGACATGGCTGTGTCCCCACACTCTGCCCGGTGTCACCTCACACATGACAGGGCTGTGTCCCCAATCTCTGCCCGGTGTCACCTCACACATGACATGGCTGTGTCCCCACACTCTGCCCGGTGTCACTTCACACATGTTATGGCTGTACCCCCACACTCTGCCCGGTGTCACCTCACACATGACAGGGCTGTGTCCCCACACTCTGCCTGGTGTCACCTCACACATGACAAGGCTGGGTCCCCACACTCTGCCCGGTGTCACCTCACACATGACAGGGCTGTGTCCCCACACTCTGCCCGGTGTCACCTCACACATGACAGGGCTGTGTCCCCACACTCTGCCCGGTGTCACCTCACACATGACAGGGCTTTGTCCCCACACTCTGCCCGGTGTCAACTCACACATGACAGGGCTGTGTCCCCACACTCTGCCCGGTGTCACCTCACACATGACAGGGCTGTGTCCCCACACTCTGCCCGGTGTCACCTCACACATGACAGGGCTGTGTCCCCACACTCTGCCCGGTGTCACCTCACACATGACATGGCTGTGTCCCCACACTCTGCCCGGTGTCACCTCACACATGTCATGGCTGTGTCCCCACACTCTGCCCGGTGTCACCTCACACATGTCATGGCTGTCCCCACACTCTGCCCGGTGTCACCTCACACATGACAGGGCTGTGTCCCCACACTCTGCCCGGTGTCACCTCACACATGTCATGGTTGTGTCCCCACACTCTGCCCGGTGTCACCTCACACATGTCATGGCTGTCCCCACACTCTGCCCGGTGTCACCTCACACATGACAGGGCTGTGTCCCCACACTCTGCCCGGTGTCACCTCACACATGTCATGGTTGTGTCCCCACACTCTGCCCGGTGTCACCTCACACATGACATGGCTGTGTCCCCACACTCTGCCCAGTGTCACCTCACACATGTCATGGCTGTGTCCCCACACTCTGCCCGGTGTCACCTCACACATGACAGGGCTGTGTCCCCACACTCTGCCCGGTGTCACCTCACACATGACATGGCTGTGTCCCCACACTCTGCCCGGTGTCACCTCACACATGACAGGGCTGTGTCCCCAATCTCTGCCCGGTGTCACCTCACACATGACATGGCTGTGTCCCCACACTCTGCCCGGTGTCACTTCACACATGTTATGGCTGTACCCCCACACTCTGCCCGGTGTCACCTCACACATGACAGGGCTGTGTCCCCACACTCTGCCTGGTGTCACCTCACACATGACAAGGCTGGGTCCCCACACTCTGCCCGGTGTCACCTCACACATGACAGGGCTGTGTCCCCACACTCTGCCCGGTGTCACCTCACACATGACAGGGCTGTGTCCCCACACTCTGCCCGGTGTCACCTCACACATGACAGGGCTTTGTCCCCACACTCTGCCTGGTGTCACCTCACACATGACATGGCTGTGTCCCCACACTCTGCCCGGTGTCACCTCACACATGACATGGCTGTGTCCCCACACTCTGCCCGGTGTCACCTCACACATGACATGGCTGTGTCCCCACACTCTGCCCGGTGTCACCTCACACATGACATGGCTGTGTCCCCACACTCTGCCCGGTGTCACCTCACACATGACATGGCTGTGTCCCCAAACTCTGCTGGTGTCACCTCACATACAAATTGTGCATGGACCTTACAGGGACCAGAAGGGTCCCCTGACACCCACAAAGTGCGCCCTTTTTCCTTTCATTTACCACTATGAAAATGGAAGGCCCTGTTCACATCTGTGTGCATTTTCTGAGATAAAACGCAGCTTCCCGTTACGTCAAAAGAGATTGAAAAATAGGGTCACCCTAGTGCCGGGAGACGTGTAACCGCTCACCTGCAGAAAAACGCACTGGGAACAGCATGGCACGTGTTTTCTGAGAAGGTTCTGGGCAATCCAACACAGGTTGGACTTGAAGGATTACATAGGTTGGACTTGAAGGAATTGTGTCTTTTTTCAACCTCACCTATATGTAACTATGTAAGGTGCAGGGACCTTTTCACTGCATTGTTAGTGGGTACTGCAGCCCATGTAAATGAATGGCCTGCTGTATCTGAGCAAATGCAGCCAGTGCCAGGACAAGGATATTTAGGGCCTGGGGATAACATACCAAATTGCACCCCCCCCAAGATGTATGAGTGTTATGTGTCAGCAAATATCCCCTAAGCATAAGTTCTCCCTTCTCCCAGTACAAATCCACCCTAACTCATATTCTCTCATTCTGCATGATTCCCCCTTCCTAGCACAAATCCTCTACCCCCCAAATTTCATTCCAAGCACAAATCCTCTCCCTTTTCCAGCACAAATTCTCCTCCCCAATCCCCCATCCTAGCCCAAATCTCCTCCAAGCACAAATCTTCTCCCTCCCACTCCAAATGTCCCTCCCTAATCCCCCATCCTAGCACAACCCCCCCCCCCCAAATATACTCTCCAAGCACAAATCCTCTCCCTCCCACTCCTAATTCCCCTCCCCAATCTCCCATCCTGCACCAAAAACACAACTGCAAGTGCGTTTTTGATCCGTTTCCATTTATTTCGATGGGAAGGTGTTTTTTTTTTTGTTTTGTTTTTTTTTATACTGCACCAAAAATGCACAGCTTGCAGGAGTTTGAAAAACTCAGCAGACCCACAACTGACCAGTATGAAGAGTTCCATGGGATTTAAAGCGGGGTTCCACCCAAATTTTGAACATTATCTCTATGCATTCTCTTCCTTGCCTAGATGCTGACATGCTGTGTAAAAAAATTTAAATCGCCGTAATTACCTTTTTTTTCTAATCTTCTTAGCACTTCCTGGTTTTCCTCCCATGGGAGTAGGCGTGTTTCTAGCCTCTCCCAGACCTCCCACAGTCCCCTGGGAGCTAGTCTCAGGCTTCCCAGCATGCATTGTGCAACAGCGTCATCACAACATCACGGTGAATGCTGGGAGCACAGCATTCACCGCATCCAGGAAATACATGCTTGTGGGCTTCAAATGCCCACAATGAAGATGGAAACCGCCTTCAGTGAATTTTATAAGTTATTCTTTACAACGAAATCGGACACAGGCGGACTTATTACACAGAACATGTGAGTAGATAATCATGAGGAGAAAAGTTTGTGAATGAACTCCAAAAAAAAAAAAAACGATAGATAGGTGGACCCCCGCTTTAATGGTCATATGTTTGTTTTTTTTAACGCAAAAACGGAAGAAAAACTGATCAGTGTGAAAGCAGCCTTAAACTTCTGCTAAAATAAAACGATGTCCCCCAAGAGCTTTATGGCATAATTGTACTGGTGTGCACAGCATATTAGAATATTGTGTCAGACTTGCCTGTCTAGCGCTCCCCTCTTTTTGGCTGTCATGGGCACTTCCATCCTCTTGCGGCGGACTTTCTAACGAACGGACTTAACTACACACGATCACACAAAAGTCCGACGGATTCATACGTGATGACGTACGACCGGACTAAGATGCGGAAGTTGATAGCCAGTAGTCAATAGCTGCCCTAGCGTGGGTTTCTGTCCGTCGGACTAGCATACAGACGAGCGGATTTCTGGGTCCAGTGGAGTTACGGCGTAAAGATTTGAAGCATGTTCCAAATCTAAAGTCCATCAGATTTGCGACTTGAAAAGTCAGTTGAAGGTCCAGTGAAGCCCACACATGATCGGATTGTCCGCCGGATTTGGGCCGTCGGCGTCCGTCGGACCAGTCCGGTCGAGAAGTCCGACCGTGTGTACGCGGCATTAGAATTCCACCCCTGCTCAGCCATCTTCTATGTTGTCATCAGGAGGCCCGCCAACTCTTCTGTCTTCAGCCACCATGCCTCACAATGACACACCACTAGGCCCACCCCCTCCTCCTTTCTCAATGAAGGCCTATGCCTTCTAGGATATATGACATTTCCCAGGAGGCACAGTGGGCATAATGCACACCATTTGCCTAAGCAAGGGACTTGCATAGGGGGGGGGGGGGGGGGTGGAACACAACTTTTACATTAAAGTGGTTATAAACCTCAGACATGAAATATGAACAAAGCACATCCCTCTATAGTGTGTACTTGTCTCAATTAAGAACATTAAGGGGGTTATTTACGAAAGGCAAATCCACTTTGCACTACGAGTGCACTTGAAAGTGCAGTCGCTCTAAATCTAAGGGGTAGATCTGAAATGAGGGGAAGCTCTGCTGATTTTATCATCCAATCATGTGCAAGCTAAAAATGCTGTTTTTTACTTTCCTTGCATGTCCCCCTTGGATCTACAGCGACTGCACTTCCAAGTGCACTTTCAGTGCAAAGTGGATTTTCCTTTAGTAAATAACCCCCGAAGTGTCATTTCTGTCTGCTGCTTCATTCCTCTGTTATCAGCAAGAGTAACTCTGACAAGTTTTCCTGACACCAAGAGAAAAATGGTGACAGGAGAGGCCTCCAGCTGATTGACAGCATCAGCTTTGTTCCTGTGTGCTGTGTGAAGTGGGGTCTGTGCCTTCCCTCCAATCAGCTGTCAGAGCTTTCCTCACTGAGCTCGGAAGTGTGTAACTTCATCTCCACCCTATTTTTTCTGAACTTTCAAAAAGCTTTATAATTTAGCCCTTTGAATGGATGTAGAGAAGAGTGCGGATAGACATGTATGACTTATGTAGACTGCAGATAGACAGGTACAATGTATGTAGGAGGTTTTGTTTCTTCTCTGTGTATCACCTGAGGTCAGTCACTTCACTGGGTGTATGTAAGAGTTTACAACCACTTTAAAAAAAAAGTGTGGTGTGTAGAGAGGAGGAAACTTAAACCTGAGGATGAGGATCCACTTAAGCTTAGGTTCACACTTCTGCGGGATTTAAATCGTGTGAGTTCAGCTAATCTCGCACAACTTCATTCTCGCATGTCAGTCTGACGATTTCAGAGATATCTATGCGGTTTTGTGCACAGATGTCTATTGAAATCGCACCTGAAATTGCCAAAAGTAGTACAGAAACTACTTTTGGGAATCGCTGCGGCACCGCAAAGTCAGTGTCACACCGATTCAGACGGTTCCATTGCGGGCAATAGCTGCCGAATTGGTATGCGATTTGACATGTCAAGTTGCATGCCAAATCGCATCAATGTAAACCAGGGCTTAAACCTCAACTCCAGGATAAGCAAATATTGTCTAAATACATTCATCATGTTTATTCTTACTGAAATCTTGGTATGCTTTGTAATCCAATGTGAAAGTTTACTTCTGTGCAGAGCTTCGGTCACTGCTGTTCTCTCTCCTTGTACAGGGTGACTGGTCTTGTCTCCGCCCCCTCCTGTAGTTTTCTGCAGGCAGCCTGTAGTGGGTGGGGCCTGCTGGCTCCCTCTCCCAACTCTGCTCTCTGTACAGGCAGTGTACAGCACAGTGATGATGTCACTGGTACTTTTATAAGGTAGTATCTTTGTTTGTAATCATATACGGTGCATTTAGAGATGTTTTATATCTTTTTGTGTCTATTGTGAAATATATATAAATGTAAGTGTATGTTCCTGAAGTTCACCTTTTAAAGGGGTTGTAAACCCTTATGGTTTTTCACCTTAATGCATAGATAAGGTGAAAAACTTTCTCTCATGCTGCGGCCCCCCAGACCCCTCGTTTCACTTACCTGAGCCCGGTCTTTCTCGCCCCAGGGACGAGCACACCAGCTATGGCTGGTGTCTCGTGTCTTGATTGGATAGATTGATAGCAGCACAGCCATTGACTCCCGCTGCTGTCAATCAAATCCAATGACGCGGGCGCCGGGAGGCGGGGCTGAGTCCTGCTTTTTGTGTCAATAGACGCAGAAGCAGGACACGGGAGTGTGCCCGCACTTCTCCGACGGGAAGAGGAGGAGCCACCACCAGCGGTGCTGAGGGACCCCAGAAGAGGAGGATTGGGGTCACTCTGTGCAAAACCAACTGCACAGTGGAGGTAAATATAACATGTTTGTTTTTTAAAAATAAAACAAAAAATAAGGGTTTAGTAACCCTTTAAGTGACACTAAACTCTGGTTTTAAAAGGAAATTCTATTCAAGTATTTGTTGTTAATTCAGAAAAGTACCTTCTGATGCTCTCAGCCACCTCCCAGATCTCCAAATTCCATTGTTTTTTGCTGCAGTGATCTGACTTCTGTTAGAGGGTGGCAACATTCGTTCTCTATTGTCGCACGTATGTAAGAACTCTTGCTTGCTCCTCAGATGAACTAGGGACTATGGGTTGTGTAATGTGCATGGAGCAGTACACATCACCACAACTAACATGTGCTACTTGTTCCAAACAAATGGAAGTGAGGGGGAAAAGGAGAGTTCATCAAGGATGTTACAAGGAGGCAGAAAAGCACAGTAAGGGCTTGTTTACACTAGTGTTAGCCCACTGAAGAGCGATCTGCAATGCTCTGAGGGGTGGATTGTTCCTCGGCATCCTCACGTCCAATCTAGGACTATGACCCTGCATTGGTCTTGATGATGTAAGAGCAGCTTGGAGGACCAAAGAAGAGGGGAGTAGAGGCCTTGGGGTTCTGGCCATGTAGAGGAGCCTGCATGAGCAGAGGATCAGGTAAGTGAAAGTTCTTTACCATCTCCCCTAGATAGAAAAAAGCATTTAACCCTTTAGTGCAAGTACAGCCCCATTGCAAGGGAGGATTTTTAGGCTTCCTGGATTTTAGCATTACAGCTGAATTCTAGATATGGTATTTATTGCATAGTTTCTTTGATCCAGCTTTGGCCATTATTAGGTAATCATATTCCATACCTGAGGGCCCGTCCGCGTTGGAAATGGAGAATCACTGTAGCAGTCGCAGCTACTACAGTGATCACTGCGGTCTTCTGGGTATCGTACCAAGTAGCTGCCCAAGCAAAGTGTTCTCTGATTGGATAAGGTGGAGATTGTGATGTTACTACCCTTTCACTGTCCATTCAGAAAACACTTTGGGGGGGGATTTACTAAAACTGGTGCACACAGAATCTGGTGAAGCTGTGCAAAGTAACCAATCAGCTTCCAGGTTTATTGTCAAAGCTTAATTGAACAAGGTGACGTTAGAAGCTGTGTATATTTTTTTTTTTTTTATACACTGCAGTAATTGAACAGGCAATGTCTTTCTTTTGAAGATGTGTTCCTATGTGATATGAGAGGCTGTAAATTGGTAACCTTTGCTCATGTATATAGAAACCACTGTCAGTTATGTATTATTCAGCTTTAAACAACTAACCAGTGCCCAATCAGTAAACACACTTTTCTGCAGTCTGTCCTCTGAGATCCAACACTCCCCCCTTAGCCCGCTGCCATCTTGCTTTTCACTCAGGATAAAGATGAATCCAGGCTGTCAGTTACAAGTCAGATACATCTACTCTTCCTGTGACAGCCAGTGGAATTGGTTACAGATGGAGATCGGGGCTTAGCTGGTGACTTGATAAAGATTAAAATCCAGTATCATTAAAATACATGTTTTGTATAATTAAAGTAGAACTCCAAGTTGGTTCTGCATTCTCTCACACCACTAGTTGCAGTAGTGATGACCGGTCCTCTGAAGTTTTTTTTTTTTTTTTCATGTTGCTCTCTGAACAGTCATCTGGCTGCCATTCTCGCTGATATTATCATATACAGCAGTGGCTGTCGGTCTTGCATTTTATGTGAGGATGTTGGATTGCCGGCTAACATTTTGGGAGAGAAAAGAAGTTTGGAGCATTGTGGGTTAAGGCAGTTAATAGTCCATATTAGATCCCCCATTTTATGGGCCAGCCCAGAGTTCTACTTTAAGCTACACATTTTGCAGGATAGGGGAGTGCACCAGAAAAAGCAGATGATGTGATTTATGAATGTCGCAAACCGTGATGTGGCTCATGTTCCCCTGTGCAATGGCTTTCCCTGGGAGTGAAGTCTAAGGAGTAGTTTATGTTCAACCAGGGACCTCCTCGCAGGAAAACAAGCAAACAAAAGAGGGCGCACTAGCCTAGTACATTATCCCAGTACCCGTTTAGTATAAAGAAAGAGAAATAAATCTACTCACAAAACTGTCAAGGCACATCAAAGTCTCAATATTGTTCAGTCCGCTCCACGTGTTCCTCAGCTTGGGAGAACATCTCCTGAATCCAACTGGCTTACGCGTTTCGAGGGGGCACCCTCTTCTTCAAGCTCTGAAGAAGAGGGTACTCGCTCAAAACGTGTAAGCCAGTAGTATCCAGGTGAGGTTCTCCCAAGCTGAGGAACACGTGGAGCGGACTGAACAATATTGAGACTTTGATGTGCCTTGACAGTTTTGTGAGTAGATTTATTTATTTGTAATAAATGGTTACTGGGATAATGTACAAGGCTGGTGCGTTCTACTTTTGTTTGATTGTTTTTCTAGTTTTGCCATTGGTACATCCTCAGTCCTCAGGGCAGCAAAGCGTGGTGTGTTTGCATCTCCAGTCAAGATATAATGTATGCAAGCATTGTTGTTAGACCACTACACTCATGCGCAGGAGGTGTTTGGTTCTGAACCTCCTCACAGGAGTTTGGCTTAGCCACTGGCTACTCCAGATCATGTTACAGGTAATTGCAGACGCAGAGAAGTAATTGCAGATTCGGGGTGACTGGGAACTGGAGCACAAGAAAGGCGGAGGCAGGAGTGAGGCTGGGGGCTTTGAGCACTGAGATGGACCAGTTTGGCTCAGGCTGTGGATGCCACAGGAACTGTAGTGGAGCATGCTAAGGCAGAGGCTTTGGGTGAAGCGAAAATCAGGATGGGGGCAGCAGATTCTTAGGCTTCAGGTGCACCAGTGGCTGGACTGTGAATCCAGGGGAGACCAGGCTGGGATGCAATGGAGACTTTGGCTGCAGGTGTAGCAATGGCTGGGCTGTGGTTACACTGGAGACCAGGCATGGATACAACCGAGACTTTAGCTGGGGGGGCAATACTGTCTATACTGAGGGTGCAGCAGAGACTTTGTAGGTGCAGCAAAGACTTTGTAGGTGCAGCATTGTCTAGGCTGTGGGTGCAGAGGAGGCCAGGTAGGGTGTAGCTAAGACTTTGGTTGCAGATGCAGCAGAGACCAGGCTGGGATGCATCCCACTGAAGTTTAAGTAGAAGAAGCAGTCTCATGGTGTGGGAAATGGAGGAGGTGCCATCCGTGGAAGGTAAGTGAGCATGACAATGAAGATACCATTACCGTGCCTTGAAAAAGTATTCATACCCTTTGAAATTTTCCACATTTTGTCATGTTACAACCAAAAACGTAAATGTGTATTTTATTGGGATTTTATGTGATAGACCAACACAAAGTGGCACACAGTTGTGAAGTGGAAGGAAAATGATAAATGGTTTTCGAAATCTGTTACAAATAATATGTGAACAGTATGGCGTGCATTTGTATTCAGCCCCCTGAGTCAATACTTTGTAGAACCACCTTTCTCTGCAATTACAGCTGCAAGTCTTTTTGGGGATGTCTCTACCAGCTTTGCACATCTACAGAGTGACATTGTTGCCCATTCTTCTTTGCAAAATAGCTCAAGCACTGTCAGATTGGACTGAGAGCATCTGTGAACAGCAATTTTCAAGTCTTGCCACAGATTCTCAATTGGATTTAGGTCTGGAATTTGACTGGGCCATTCTGACACATGAATATGCTTTGATCTAAATCATTCCATTGTATCCCTGGCTGTATGTTTAGGGTCTTTGTCCTGCTGGAAGGTGAACCTCGACCCCAGTCTCAAGTCTTTTGCAGACTTTAACAGGTTTTCGTCTACGATTGCCCTGTATTTGGCTCCATTCATCTTCCCATCAACTCTGACCAGCTTCCCTGTCCCTCCTGTTTGACGGTGGGGATGGTGTGTTCAGGGTAATGTGTAGTGTTAGATTTCCGCCACACATAGCGTTTTGCTTTTCGGTCAAAAAGTTCAATTTTGGTCTCATCTGACCAGAGCACCTTCTTCCACATGTTTGCTGTGTCCCCCACATGGCTTCTCACAAACTGCAAACAGGACTTCTTATGGCTTTCTGTCAACAATGGCTTTCTTCTTGCCACTCTTCCATAAAGGCCATATTTGTGGAGTGCACGACTAATAGTTTTCCTGTGGACATATTCTCTTACCGGAGCTGTGGATCTCTGCAGCTCCTCCAGAGTTACCATGAGCCTCTTGGCTGCTTCTCTCATTAATGCTCACCTTGCCCAGCCTGTCAGTTTAGGTGGACGGCCATGTCTTGGTAGGTTTGCAGCTGTGCCATACTCGTTCCATTTTCAGATGATGAATTGAACAGTGCTCCGTGAGATGTTCAAAGCTTGAGATATTTTTTTATAACCTAACCCTGCTTTAACCGCTTGACATCCGGAGGACGTCATATGACGTCCTCGACTTTCAGGGCTTATATCTGAATGATGTCTGAGGCTACAGACATCATTCAGATACCGGCATTTTCAGCCGGCGATTCCGTACACCATAAGAATGATCATAGCGGCTGTTCCGCCGCTTGATCGTTCTTACGGGTGGCGGGAGGGGACGTCCCCCCCTCCCGCCGCCCTCCGGTGCTACTACCGACTCACCTCAGCGATCGGTGAGTCGGATAGCGGATCCGCCGGCGCCGGATGTTCACCATAGAGATTTCCGGCGGACCAGATGGTCGCCGGAGTCTCTATGATCGTTCGGAGGCCGGGCGCGATGTTATGACGTCACGCCCGGCCTCTGCATTCAAAAAAACGGCGCCGCTTCGGCTGTGAAGCGGCGATCGTTTTATTTTTTTTTTTGATTTTAGGCTTCCCAGCCTAGAGGTGAGATGTGGGGTCTTATTGACCCCATATCTCACTGTAAACAGGACTGATCGTGTCATATTCCTATTACAAGGGATGTTTACATTCCTTGTAATAGGAATAAAAGTGATCAAAAAAAAAAAAAAATTTTTTAAAGTGTAAAAATAAAAATTTTTAAGTAAAATTAACAATAAAAAAAAAAAAAAAATTTTTAAAGCGCGAGCGAATACGTAAGTCCCGCCCACATATGAAAACGGTGTTCAAACCACACATGTGAGGTATCGCCGCGAACGTTAGAGCGAGAGCAATAATTTTGGCCCTAGACCTCCTCTGTAACTCAAAACATGTAACCAGTAAAAAATGTTAAAGCGTCGCCTATGGGGATTTTTAAGTACCAAAGTTTGGCGCCATTCCACGAGCGTGTGCAATTTTGAAGCGTGACATGTTAGGTATCTATTTACTCGGCGTAACTTCATCTTTCACACAATGCAAAAAAATTTGGCTAACTTTGCTGTTTTGTTTTTTTTTAAAGCATGAAACTGTTTTTTTTTTCAAAAAAAACACGTTTGAAAAATTGCTGCGCAAATACCGTGCAAGATAAAAAGTTGCAATGACTGCCATTGTATTCTCTAGGGTCTCTGCTAAAAAAACATATATAATGTTTGGGGGTTCTATCTAATTTTATAGCAAAGAAATGATGATTTTTGACATGTAGGAGCGAAGTGTCAGAAATGGCCTGGATGCGAAGTGGTTAAACTTCTCCACAACTTTATCTCTGACCTGGCTGGTGTGTTCCTTGGCCTTCATGATGCTGTTTGTTTACTAAGATTCTCTAACAAATCTCTGAGGGCTTCACAGAACAGATGTGTTTATACTGAGATTAAATTACACACAGGTGGACTCCATTTACTAATTACCGTATTTTTTGCTCCATAAGACGCATCTGACCATAAGACGCACCTAAGTTTTAGAGGAGGAAAACAAGAAAAGAAATATTCTGAACCAAATGGTGTACCAAAATATTTACCAGTGCCCATGAATTGCAGCCTGACCTGTGCCAAAGAAATGCAGACTTACCAGTGCCAATAAAATGCAGCCTGACCATTGCCAATAATGCAGACTGATCATTGCCATTATTGCAGCTCGACCTGTGCCATTATTGCAGCCTTACCATTGCCATCGCTCTGGGGCTGCTCTGTCTTCTATCTCGACAAGCCGGGAGATTGCCCAGCGCTCGCAGGGGCTTGGCATGTCTTTCCTCCGCTCTCCTGCCTCTCTTCCGGTATTAACGTGGCTTCGGCGGCGGGGGGGTGTTGCCGGCGTCGTCAGCGGGGGGGGGTGGGCGGTGCCTGATGTACATTCGGATCATAAGACGCAGAGACATTTTCCCCCATATTTTTTTGGTGAAAAAAGTGCGGCTTATGGTCCGAAAAATACGGTAGGTGACTTCAGGAGGTAATTGGTTCCACTAGATTTTAGGTAGGGGTATCAGAGTAAAGGGGGCTGAATACAAATGCCACACTTTTCACATATTTATTTGTAAAAAAATTTAGAAAACCATTTATCATTTTCCTTCCACTTCACAATTATGTGCTACTTTGTGTTGGTCTATCACATAAAATCCCAATAGTATACATTTACGTTTTTGGTTGTAACATGAGAAAATGTGGAAAATTTCAAGGGGTGTGAATACTTTTTCAAGGCACTGTATATGCTTGGAGAATGGAAAGATTTGCTATGAATATTAAGACACAAACAGCTAGGGTGCTGAAAATTGGTAATCTTTTATGGTTTTAATATTTTTTTTTTTTTAACTGTCTATAAAAGTTCTCAAGCACCCCATCAGTGGAATAGATTGTCCCAGCTCTTGTTAGAACATTTGGTAGGCACAGAAATGTGGATACACTTGTGAATAAATATATGTGAAAAAAATACTGAATCCATAAATGAACCAGTATTGGTTATCCAAATCTAATATTTTTTACGATTGCACTTTAGTTCGATATATGCAACCAATGCATCTCTATATAGAGAACAGCTGTGCAGTTTACACTTCCACTCTGCTCTCCGTCGTTATCTCGCCCTTGGTTGTTTTAAAAACAGTAATTGGAATTGACAAACCAGAAAAAAACTGTGTGCACAAGCCCAAATCTGTCACCAAAAAGGACATGTAGCTGTTCACTAGATAAAACAAGCCGTTATGTCTGCTGATACAATATTATATTTTATAACATGCCTCTAAATGTAATGTATTTGCCATTTTGAATACAGTACACATATCGTTAGTATTCCAACTTTGAGCAGGATTGAGAGCTTTTTACTCCATGTAGCTTATATTTATAGAAATACAAGAGCAAAACTGGCAGTCATCCTGTGGCTTTAACATCAGCAACACAGTAGCCATGATCATCCCTATCCTGCCCCCCGATATGAAGGAATAGGGGTTTTGGACCCCATTCACATTTGAGTTTGACCATCGGAGCATTTTTTGATATTTTCAGACTTTTTTGAGCGTTTTTGTTTTAGCAAATGGAGATCTAGTTACTAGGAAAAGGAGATGTGAGAAATCATACAAATCCGCTTGTTATGTTCTTTTTCAGGTGCTCCTATTGAAGTGTGTTCATGCCAAAAATGTGTGACTCTCCACCAAAGAAGCTCATGTACACTTTCGAGCTTTGAGTGACAGGCTTCAAGTGACACAATGTTCTGGTGTGAATGTCATGGGAATCCTAAAGCAGAAATAAAGCCAAAAGAAAACTTTATTATTTTGCAGCATACAATTCGTTGATGTGATGGCTGTATTTTTTTCTTTTTTTTAGGCTTTCTTTATTCCATTTTCACCTGGTGATTCAGCCAGTAAGTCTGTTGTTTTTCAAAAGGACAAGCTGTCTTCCAGATGTATCAGTATGCAGGAATGAGACAAACTATACACTAACAGGGGTGCTTACAATGATAGGTGAAAAAAGCTACTTTGTAAAAAGTTCTACAATACAAAGGTTAAAGTGTTACTAAACCCACAGCAGTAAAATCAGTCTGTATATACAGTAAAGCATGCTTGTTATACTCACTGTGGAACCTAAGGGGTTAATTCTCTGCATTGAGTAAGAAGGCCGTTTGATCATATTTTCTCTGATCCTCCCCTTTTACTGTCCCCAATCCATCTGCTGATGGCACAGAGCCTTTGGAGGCACTCTGCACATGCTCAGTTTGGTGTGTATTGCTAGAGATATTTTTTTTGGGGGGAAGGCTGCATGTGATTAGCACAGAGCCAATCAGCTCTGTCCAAACAGAGGGTCAGGGGTCATGCAGCCGCATAAGGCAATCAGAGGAGAATAAAAGCTCCTCCTACAAGCTTTAACCAGTGCTTGGCTGGACACTGATAGAAGTCACAAAACTGCTATATACTGCTGATGAGAAAAGGTATTTAGCAGTTTATATTTACTAAAATAATTGCATTTCCATGTTCTGTGTACTGTGGGAGACCAGATATAGTGACTGCAGGGTCCTGGGTTTAGTAACACTTCAAGTCTCTCTTGGACTTAGCTCTTTAATTTACAAGTGAAGCCTTTACTGAGTGCTGGGAGTACAGCTATTGCTATACTTCTGGTGCTCTGACACTGGATCTTCTGGTCTTAGCTCCAGCAGCTGCAGTGGTGTGTAACTTGTGCCTGCTCCTCCCCTCCTCCTACCTAATCACAGAACGTTATTCACAGACTACAAATCCTTCTGTGAATGGACAGCAGAGCGGAGGCCGGGCAGGCAGAGATGCTGTATATGACAAGACAGTGTCCCTTCTGTCAGAGCGCTGGGTGTGAAGAGACAGCTATACTCCTGGAGCTCAGTAAAACTGTTGGATGTGAATAAAAGAGAAAAGTCCAAGAGGTGGCATGCACCTTGTTGGACTTAACTCATAGTTAGCCAGCAGATTTTATAAAGTGGCTGGATTGCTGGAGTTCAGCTTTAATGCTGAGTGACAAAAAGGTGTGAATTTAGTCTTAGGAATAGCCTACACCAGGAGACAAAAGTGATCTCTTGTGATGTTTCCAAAGTACTTGTTATAGGTCATTTTCCAACTTACAACAGGTCCTCACAATATAGATGACAGGCAGATTTCTCTGCTCAACACTCTTGGAGAGAGATGTTCACATCATGTTTATTAACCTGACCCCATAATAAACATGCAGGCTAGGACTTCTCATTTTACTGGCTGTGTGCTTGATTTGTATCATCGCCTCACTCAATATTAAAGCCATAGGGTGCGTGTGGGAGCCAGAAACTTGAAATAAGTTCAAAAATAAGAACCTCCAGACCAGTTTAGTCCTCATTACACTGGTAGTTACACACATCCTCTTATAGGACACTTGTAACGCATATCAATCCATGGAATGGTATAATTCATACTATGTATTTAAGTGTGTGCAGTTTAGCTGCATTTAGAGAAATAGAATTCTCTGCATCAGGGCAGATTGGGTACTCTGAGCGCAGATAAACTCATGAATGCAAGAACATTAAACGCCAAATAACTTGATCTGGGATGCATAAGGTTTGTTTATATTTCCCAGATCATTTCTCCTGAGTTTAAATAAAATGCTGGAGGCTAGAGGGGATGTAGCCTTGAGGTAAACTGCTGTTTTTCACTGCTGGTTATAGTTTCCAGAAGCATAATAAAATAAGTGAACTTTTACATTGTTTCAAAATGTTCTACAATGTAGTGATGTACTTTCACATGTGGCGGTACTTCTGTTTTAGCAGGTGGTCTGTAAACCACATTTCCTTTCAGATCCCATGCTTTGTTTTGATAAATGCCCCTGTAGGCCTTTTTCTGACACTTGTTTACAAGTATAAGACTTCAGCCACAAGGCTTTGAAATCGTGCAACTTCACTTGAAATCGCACAATTTCTATACCGCATATCAGTGCAACTTCAGGTGCGACTTGGAAGACACCTGCGCAACTTCATGCACAGATGTTTATGCAAGTGAGCATGCACCTGAACTTGCAACAAGTAGTGCAAGAACTGCTTTTAAAATCAGTGCGACTACAATGGAGTCGGTGTCACACCGACTTGACCGCTTCCATTGCGGACAATAGGGTGCGATTTGTCATGCGATTTTAAACTGTCAAATCGCATGACAAGTCACATCAGTGTGACTGGGGATTAAATCAGTATTTTTTGCTAGAAAATTACTTAGAACTCCCAAATATATATATAATATATATATTTTTAGCAGAGATCCTAGAGAATAAAATGGTGGTCATTGCAATTTTTTATGTCACGCACATTTTGCGCAACGGTTTTTCAAACGCATTTTTTTTTGGAGAAAATACACTTTAATACATTAACAAAATACAAAACATAATATATAAACCAATTTTTTGTATAATATGAAAGATGAGGTTACGCTGAGTTAGATACCTAACATGTCATGCTTTAAAATTGCAGGCGCTTGTGGAATCGCGCAAACTACGGTACTTAAAAACGCCATAGACGGTGGTTTAAAATTTTTTACAGGTTACCAGTTTAGAGTTCTACTGCTAGAATTATTGCTCTTACTCAGGCGTGTGTGGTGATACCTCATGTGTGGTGCAAAAACTGTTTACATATGTGGGCATGACCTACGTATGTGTTCACACATCCCTTGCGATAACAATACAGCATGACAGGTCCTCTTTATGGCGAGATCTGGGGTCTAAAAGATCCTCTCCTCTACCCTTAAAAGCAAAAAATCAAAAACATTTTTTTGATCTTTTGCTTTGAAAAAAAAAAATAAAGCCTTGTTTACATGTGGCTGGTCACTCCTGTCCATGTCTATGCCTGTAGGGCATAGAGATGAGCAAAGGTCATCTTTCTTTCACTCATCTCTGTGCCCAGCCGCCAACAGAGCCGGATCGTTTTTGGGCTTCCTGATCTGACAGATAAGCCTGAAAACCACTGAAAAGTTGCGGGGGAGGGGGGATAACCCCTACCGCTGCTTCTAAAAGTAACCCAGTGGCGAATCTGCTGCTCGGGCCACTTTTATGAGAAAAACTGGTGCCTGAAAAAATGATACCGGGGTTATGGCATCTAGCTGCAACCATAACCCCGGTATTTAATGTCAAAGTAATGATGTGTTTTCCCAGGTAGGCAGTTGATACGTGCCCATAACCATTGACATATCTCATATACATTCTTTTAAGACAAACAAGGCTTTTTTTGGTGATTGTCTTGCAAAAATTGTTGTTTTCTTTCTTTTTTTTTTTTTTTATATAATCGTAGAGAAAAAAGGTAAAAAAATGTCACTTGATCACAATGACAACAAAGTTGTTATGAATTAATTCATTCATAACAGCTGTGTTTACTATGCTGTGATTGGCCCAGAGCTATTACATGGTACCTGGGCCAATCACAGCATCCTGTACCTTGTGATTAGCAAATAAGAGATCACTAGTGATCCCAGCTGTTATAAATGTAACCCATTCACAACGGTTGAGAAATGATTTTTATTGTAACAGCAAACAAAGTATAAAAATCCCTGATCATTACCCCAGAGTAGTACAGTGTTACTATGGTGACACTGAACTACTCTGATGAAAGTAAAAAAAAAGTAAAAAAAAGGGTTAAAAAATGTAATTAAAAATTATTATTGTTATTTTTTAAAACATACTGGGCTCTATTCACAAAAGGAACTCGCATGTGACATTTAGGTGTCAGGATACATATTGCTTAAATATCGCATGCGATCCTGAAACCTTGTTTCAGTAAAACAATTCACTCTACCGTTTTGCAGTATTTACCACAAAACTCTGAAGACACTTGGTAAATGCCACATGAAAAGGTGTTAAACTTCATTTATAGGAGGAAATAAATAATGAAATGCATGCGGAAATTAAGTAGTGGTCCAGGCATGCAGTATTTGTGGAATGTGTACTAGTTTTTTAACCTCTTCTCACCTGCGCTATAGCCGTGCATGTGCTGCCTGAGCGTCCCCTGCGGGTGCGGACGGCGCGCTTTGTGATCAGCAAGTCCATGAGACTTGGCTGATCACAGATCGGAGTAAGGGGCCGTTCCCGGCCCCTCATCATACGATCAGCTGTCAGCCAATGACAGCTGATCAGGTGATGTAAACAGAAGCCGTTAATTGGCTTTTTTTTCCTCACTCTTACAGTATGTAAATGGGACATCGGCCCTGCACACTCCACACCCACTGTTGCTAACAAGTGCCACCTATCAGTGCCCACCAATGCCACCTATCAGTGTTGCCAATCAGTGCCTCATCATTAGTGCCACCTATCAATGCCCACCCGTGCTGCCTCATCAGTGCTGGCTTACCAGTGCCTATCAGAGCACATCAATGAAGGAGAAAAATTACTTGTTTGCAAAATTTTATAGCAAACTATGAAAACTGTTTTGTTTTTTGTTTTTTTTTTCAAAATTTTTAGTAATTTTTTGTTTTGGCAAAAAAAAAAAAACCCAGTAATTTAATACCACCAAAAGAAAGCTCTATTTGTGTGAAAAAAAAAATGATAACAATTTCATATGGGTACAGTGTAGCAGGAAGTGCCCAGTAAGCAAGTGGTACATCCAGTAAACAACATGGTTAGTAAGGGGCTGGCGGTCGCCTCGTCCTTAACAGCCGATGAATCATCAGCTGTCAGCAGGGTTCCCTGGTGACAGCTGATTGTATAAAAAAAAGAATTTCCAGCAATGAAAAAATAAAACATCTGCCCGCTTCTTAACGTGCCATTTACTAATGGTAATAAATACGCTGGCTACCACCAGGTGTTACATTGCCGCCTGTTTTCACTACTAAAATACCGCATGACTTGATAAAAAAAAACTCATGCGGTATTTTAGTAGCATTTTTTAGTGTATGCCAAAAATATTTAGAAAAACGCAGAGCAGTGTCTTGCTGCATACTCGGATGCGTAAGATACCGCTTTGTGAATGGAGCCCACTGTCACAGTCAGTCATATGATGAGGTTGTACTGCACTGGTGACAGTGTAAAAAAAAAAAATGTGAAAAAAACAATGGTATTTCAATTCCTTCATTTTCAAAAAACTTGCCATGCCTCCTACTAAATGCCTCAGGCTGCCAACTTTCCAAAAATGGGTCATTTGGGATTTTAGGGCCCGAAGAAATGAGATAGGCCGTCAGTATCTGATCAGTTTTCAAATATCTTATAGTTTGTAGATTCTATAACGTTCACACAAACCAATTAATATACACTTGTGATTTTTTTTACCAAAGAAATGTAGCAGAATACATTTTAACCTAAATTTGATTTTATTAAATATGTTTTATAACAGAAAAAACCCAGCGATGATCACGAACCACCAAAAAAAAGCTCTATTTGTGTGAAAAAAATGATAAAAATGTATTTTACGTAGAGTGTTGCATGATCGCGCAAATGCTAGTTAAAATAGCGCAGTGCTGAATAGCAAAAAAATTCTCTGGTCATTATAGAGGAGATCTGCCCCCTCCCCATGAAAATTAAAAGTCAGCAGCTACAAATATCTGTCCCCCCCCTCCCCCTTGAAAGGTGCCAAATGTGGCACTGTAGGGGGGGGGGGACGGATAAGCATTAAAGCGGAGTTCCACACAAAAATGGAACTTCCGCTTTTCGGAACCCTCCCCCCCTCCGGTGTCACATTTGGCACCTTTCAGGGGGGAGGGGGGTGCAGATACCTGTCAAAGACAGGTATTTGCACCCACTTCCGGCATAGACTCCCATGGGAGTCTATGCCTCTTCCCGTCCCGACCGCGCTGTCTGCTGGGAACACACAGCTCCCAGCAGAGAGCGGGGACCACTAGGGACGCGCAGTGCGACTCGCGCATGCGCAGTAGGGAACCGGGAAGTGAAGCCGCAACGCTTCTCTTCCTGATTCCCTCACCTAGGATGGCGGCGGCAGCTGCCGAGAACCGAGCGAGTTCTCGGCGTCCCCTGCCGACATCGCTGGACCCCGGGACAGGTAAGTGGCAATGTATTAAAAGTCAGCAGCTGCAGTATTTGTAGCTGCTGGCTTTTAATATTTTTTTTTTTTTGGCGGTGTGGGTGAACCCCCGCTTTAAGAATCAATGGCACCCCAAATGTTTGATAAAGAGAAGTGTGTTTTGCCTGCAGGTTTTGGAATGCATGTGATTAGGATGCATTCCTCAGCCTGCATATGTGTGAACGTAGAAGTACAGTTGCTTAATCTGATAACAAAACTCAGTCTGTCCCCTAAGACCCAATTATTCCTCCACATCCAGGCTGTCGGTTACACAAGTCAGACACAACTGTCCTGTCTGTGACAGTCCTATGTCACAAGTGTCTGCATACATCATCGACCAGTGGAAGTGGTTAGAGATGAAGATGAGGGATTAGACTTTGACTTTCGATGAAAATTTGAAATTTGCATTTCAGTAACAGTATATAATTTGTATGCTTACTCCGGACTAGCCCAGAAAAATCTATTCTTTGGCCCCTTCCGTCCTAGCATATACAGATTATGAAGCTTGTTTTTTCTTCCAGTACTAATACAGAGTATTGCTTACCCCAACTTTAAGTCCTGCAGTCTCCCCCCACAGGTTTCATGACAACTAGGCCTTTTTTTTTTTTCTTTTCGCCATGTCATTGTGCAAAATACAGGTGCTACGGCCAGTCCTGTATTGTACATGATGATGTCAGAGGGCCCGCCCACCTTCTGGGACAGGAGAGGGGATGATCAGAGCACAGGATGCAGAAGGACTACAGGTTAAGGAACCTTCGTATTAGACCTCCTCTAGACAAAACAAGCTTTATATTCTGCATGGGTACAACCCTATTTTCTTTTTTTGCATCAGCCTGGAATTCTGCTTTAAGGCTGCTTTACACTAGCGTTAGCCCTCTGAAGAGCAATCCCTGGTAGATTACTTTTCAAAGGGCATTTCACAGGCAATGAGGAGGTGTACTGTTGCCTCCTCCAAAGCCTTTTCTAGACCCCAAAAAGCCTGTACACCAAGTGTAGTCAAAACAGCTGATGGACCAAGTTGTGGAGGTACTACTTTGTTTACATGCTTGAGGAATGGAAAGGTTTTCTTTGATTATCAACACAACACAAATGTAAGTGCTGTATTGTTTCTTATTACTTCCTGTCAACTGCTATAGTAACACTGCCATACTAGTGTGATCAGCATGTCTGCTATGGAGATGCACAGGTTTTGATTTACTAAAGGCCGACTGTTCACTTTGCATTTTCCCCAGAGCTTAGTGAATGAGGTGAAGCTCTGCTGGCTTTTATCATCTCATCACATGCATGTGATTGGGCATTCTTTGCAAAGGGAAACTTCACCACATTTACTAAACTCTGGGGCAAATTCCTTTCCAAAGGAAGCAGCCTGTCTGCCTTTAGTGAATCAACCTAATTGCTGTTAGTTGCTTCATTCTTGCTGTTATCCAGATGCAGCTTTTCATTCTTTTTTAGCTGTGGTGTGTCAGCCCACCATGGCTGCTTCTCATCAGTAATCTATTGATCTCATACTCCTGTTTTGCAATGCAGGAGCTGTATTCACAAACACACCTTGTAGGTTCTAGCTGCTTATGTAATTGAGAAAGCCTTATCTATCAAGGTAACAGTACTAAGATGTTCTCAGAAACAATATTCCGATTCATACCTATATTTTAAGTCGCATTAGTGAGAGATCATGCAATAAGAGAATGTTCCCAGCACAGACACCAGAAGGCCCATGTGAGTATATCTCTGAAATCTGCCTACACAGATACAGGTGACTGACTGCGTGTGTCTTTCATCTTATACAGCAGCCAAGGAGGCTTGAAACGCACGGACTCGAGTTAGGCAAATGTTGACCAGATTCTGCAGTCAAGAATTTTGTTCTGTTCACTCCTGATTTGCATAACAAGAGTGCACTATGCTTTCATGTATGATTATTTCCCCCATCTAGTACCTATTAAGTGACCTCTGTGTCCTTTTAAGGTAAATTGAGTAAATGTTCTGACTTTAGCACATCTACATGTTTTACTGCATTGGATTATTGGTTCATTTGATTGTACTTGCTATCTTGAATAACTGTATGACTGTGAAACTTTAAATCCTATAGATAGTAGTATATATAGAATCATTTATAGGAGGGTGGGACTGCTGTTTTCTCACACAGAGTAGTGGCCTGGCTCTCTTAGCGCTCCATCTCCCCCCCCCCCATTACTCTTGCTCCTTGAGCAGCGCTGTTGACACACTTGGAGAAGTGTTTGAGGTGATGGTGGTGTCCAACCTCTGGTGAGTAGAGGTTTTTCTTTGTACAAGAGAGCTGCGTTCTGATTCTGCTATGTATTACAGGAACAAGGTATTTTAACACATGCTGAAGCACGCAGCTGTTAAAAAAAAAAAGTAAAAAAGACCTTTATTTGTTAATGTATATGTAGCCTGACTGCATTACAGTAATAAATAGAAAGCCAAAACGTTTTGGGTAGAGTGGGGAAATATTAGAACCTCTTTCATTACTGTGATGTGCAGATTCGCTCTCTGTATTTGTCTTGGTGACCATCATTACTGGGATGGTAAGTGATGTGAACACCAAGGTTAGATTCGATCACTTATTCTTTTAGACCTGTAACTGTCCTGGAAACCAGTACACACTACTTTACTTCAAAGACAAGTATGGCTTTTAGCACCCCTTTCACACTGGGGCCACCCATGCATTAGCGGTAAAGCTCTGCTTGTTTTAGCGGCGCTTTACCGCTGTTTGAGCAGTGCTTTTCGGCCGCTAGTGGGGCGCTTTTAACCCCCATTAGCGGCCGAAGAAGGGGTTAAACACGCCCGTGTTGCGGCGAGTTCAAAGCGCTGCCCATTCATTGCAAAGGGCAGGGGCGTTTTGGGAGCGATGTATTCAGCGCTCCCAAACTGCCCCAAAGATGCTGCTTGCAGGACTTTTTCTAACATCCTGCAAGCGCACCACCCCAGTGTGAAAGCACTTGGGCTTTCACATTCTGGCGGCATGGGAGGTAGTTTTCAGGCGCTTTACATGCAATATTTCTAGCGCTAAAATGCCTGTAAACCTGCCTCAGTGTGAAAGGGGTCTAAGAGCGATCAAACACCGCTGATTGCTCAGTTCTCAGTCTTTAGTGAGCAGAGAGTGGTGACTGTCAGTCCTCTGTTTTTCCCCTCCTGCGCTCACTGGAGTGCTGGCCTATGGAGGGGTGGGAGCAGCTGGCTCAGGCTCTCAGCAGTTTGTCCAGGCATCCGGATGAATCATGACTGTCAAGGTCGAGATTGACCCAGAGCATGGACTGGCTGAATGAGGTCAGCTGACAGTGGGCTTTAGCCCGCTGTCGGCTGAAAATGGGTAGCAGGAGTAGCAGGCGTGCAGAACAAACAGCACTCCCATGAGATATAGGAGAGGTAGGGCCAAAAAAGCTTTGCCCATACTTCTCTAAGTATTTATTCCTATTAGACTCTAATGTATGTAAAACATGGGGCATATTTTACGCCAACACTAAGCCATATATTGTGAAATAACACCCATCTTATTGCCCATTTCTCTAGGTGTTCAGTTGGCAGGGAACTAAACACACCACATTTTTCTTCTTGATACCCTCAAGGCATCCCTATGAGGGTATCCTTATTATGTATACATATTTTGGTTCCTCTTATTTGAAATCTGCTTTTTATGCTGTTACAACTTAGGCTTAAAGTACACGGGACGTTTTTACAACCTCTCCTGAACGATTTAACTTGACTGATTGTAACCCACGTTTAAAACGTCTGTTTTGCCATGTTTACATGCCACATTTAGCGGCGTTTTGTAGCGTTTGCGTTTTTAGAAGGGTTTTGAAAAAAAATATTTTTTTTTTTTTTCAAAATAGCCAAAAATGTAAAACGCCTGTAAACGAAACGCGGCTAAACTTGAGTTACCACGTTTAACCGCGTTTAGAAGCATTTGGCACTTGAAATGCCTCTAAACTCGGCGTCTGAACTCATTTTTTTGCTTTCCAAAAAAAGGCCTGTGAACTCAACTGCTTAGAAACGACTATAAATGACCATGTGTACATGTACTGATAAGATAACATAGAGGAGAGTTCAGGAGCAGTTGAAAAAAATGCCCAACTGCTCCTAAACATCCGTTTACCAGTAGCAGTGTACATGAGGCCTTATATGCCTATTGTTCCAAAAGTGTTAAAATAGCGGCATGTTTCTGGATTTTGTTTTGAAGAAACCGGTCAGTTTTGTAGCTCATGCTTCTGTAGCCAGTCCTTCTGCAGCTTCCCGGTAACTGTGTAAGAACAGTATGGACACATTGAACTAGAGTGCTATGGGTTGATGGAGAAGTTTGGAATGGAGCCTTTAGAATGGTGCATCAGCAGAATAGGGTTATAATGGTTCTTTAAGCAGAATTGAGCAGAGCTTCCCCATCATAGTTGAGTGGAAGGTTACATTGTGTAGACATGTTTGGTCTGTTTTTGCTCATTTGAACTTATGAATAATTTCATAATACAACCTTGGTATTTTCAGTCATTGTATCTGAATAATATTCATATATCTTCTTTCTGTATCATTTGACACTTTCAGTGTTCTTGCTAATAACCGACTCTTGCTGTATCTATTACTCTCACTGGTCTAGCACATGCAACTCAGGGGAAGGGTGACATAAGTGTTGAAATTGATTGATTCATAATTACACATTCTGGGTTTTTGACTAATATAGTGTAATCTTTGGGGATTTGTTACTGATAGCTAAAGTGTCATGTTAATCACTACAGTTTTTTTTACAATGAAAACGCAGCCTTGTAATGTAACAGATATCTAAAGTATATTCCCCGTCATTCCTTATATAAAAGGATTGAATACATTTTGAAAAAATTCCATCAAGGGAAAGCGGACTTTGTAGGCATGTCATGAGGCGATAATTTATAAAGTTATACATTTTATTACAAAAAGATTAAAATAACATGACACAAACAACAACACTCTATAGCTTAACAAGATCAACAGATACCCAATAACAGTTACAAAAAGAAATAATGTATATATACACTGAGCAAAATTATAAACGCAACACTTTTGTGTTTACCCCTGTTTATCAGGAGCTGAACTCAAAGATGTCACCCATTGAGCATATTTGGGATACTCTGGATTGGCTTTCACACTGAGACTGCAGGGGAGCCGTATTTCAAGCGCTTTACAGGCACTATTTTTAGCCCAAAAGAGCCTGAAAAATGCCGGTGTGAAAAGGATCATAGAAAGCAGCCACAGCCCCTGCAGAGGTCTGACTCGCCTGCTGTGATTTAAGCTCCAATCACTTCTCCAACCAGCAAGAGACATAAGCTTTGCTGATTGCAGTTACAGCTTTGACTCAGCAGTTCAAGTTCAATTGGGCTTTAAATCCCAACTCGCGACGCAATAAGCTTACCGAAGTTAAATTAGTTGAACACTTCAATTCCTCTAACGCTACCTGCTATAATGTACTCTTTAACCAAAAAATGTTCTTGTTTATGTGTTGGTGGAAGTACAGCTTCCTGCCCTCTTGGCTGAAAGCATTGCAGGTCTTATAGGCTTCAATGCTACAGTCACATTTCTGCCTCCCCCTCCTCCATTCACAGAACGAGTCGTAGAGCTGTGTGTTTTGTGAATGGTAGAAAGGAGAGGAAGGTGGTAGTGTGACTGCAGTTCTGGATTCTGGCACTTACACCTGCAGCGGCCATGAAGTGCAGCAAACGCTGTAATCACACCTGCACGTGAATAACAATAATTGCGTAATGAAGAAGAAAGTGTACATTACATCAGGGGGCTTTAGAGGGACCTGAATGTGCAACTAATTCAACTCTGGTAAGTTTATTGTGTTTGGGCTTTAAGGAAGCCAATGGGGCTTATTCAGCCTGCCAGACTCTGCCTGTAAAGTTGTCAATTTTTAGTGGGCTGAAAATTAAAAGTAAATAAATCCCCTCAATTCACCTTAATCTGAAATAATACATTTTATTGTAGCCATATTTCACATGAATTTCATAGAGGTTCAGGGTTGCACTGTAGTGTGTTATGTTTCCATACCTCCCTCTGTAAGTGCTACAAATGGCAATGGTCAGAACCAGGAAACATTTAGCTGCTATTTCAGTAAGTTCAGTTTTAAAGTGATTTGTAAAACGATCACCTTGTAAAACAACCTATTCAGTTTCAAATTGAAATGAAAGGCAAATATTTGTGTGTAGATATAAAAAAATATATAAATATCTTTTCACATTTTCTTTGTTCCTTCTGTTGTCAACTGCATAAGAGCTAGGGGCAGGAGAAGCAACAGCACACTCATCTTCCCAGTGAAAGGCTGTGCGGGGGGCGTGTCAGGTCTGATCATTGGAGGGGAGCAGGCTGAGTTCCCAGCACAGCTAGAGGAGGAAAGCAGAGAGACAGGAACACCAGGGATTTCACACAAAAGAAGCAATACAAAGACAACGGGATGCTTTTTCATAGAAGTACATGGTGCAGCAGGCACATATCAGGAATTTGAAATGCTGGGGTAACAAACGCTTTAAGGCCTTTTGGAAGCCTAAAGTGTTTGTAACCCCCTCCCCCCCCAAAATAAATCCTGTTCCATTAAAGTAGGTATAACAGCACAGTGCTTGTGCTGTGTAATTTAGCCCCCTTGTTTAATCAAAAAACCTGGCTGATCCTGCCTGGTTCTGCACCCCACCCCATAAACTGACCACAGTTTATCATGGCTGCTGAGCCCTGACACCGTAGTCAGTTTACGTGCCTCCGTCATCTGCAGCTCTCTTTGTTCTACCCCCTTCCCTCCCTGCCTGTCAGCTAGTCTGTGCCACTCTGCTCCCCACCCCTTCCCTTCCTGCTGCTATAATATCTGTATAATAAACAAACCATCCCCTCTGTTATCTAACGATGTGTGTCCTAGTGTCTGTGCTGAAAAAAAAAAAAGCCAATTTATACCCTGTGTCAGAGTGTCTCCCGGCATTCACATGACTGCTCAGCTCTCTCCCCGAAAGCCGAGGAGTCACGTGAGCGCCGGGAGACCCTCTGATATAAATAAGGTATAAATTAGCATTTTTTTTCAGCACAGACGCTGGGACACATATCGTTAGCTAACAGAGGAGATGGTATATTTAGTATACAGTGGCTTCACAACCACTTTAAAGCTGATTTCCATGACTAATTTTGCATAGAATAATTCGTCCAGCATGGACCATTGTAAGAATGCATGTGCCGATCTCTGAGGAAGCGAAACCATCTAACCATACCTGGAATTCACCTTTAGGAATAATAACTTACAATTTGAATTCCTGATTGTCATTGGAATCCACTCAGTTGGTATAATATGCCATCTGACTAGGTTTAAAGTGGAACCAAACTCTCTCAATCAACATTAACAATTTTAGGCTACTAGTATTAGTAAATAGATAGGAAAGTATATTATATTTACTTGTTTTAACATTTTTTTTTTACATTTCAGTTGCTTTATGGTTTCTGACCTAGGCCAAAATGATGCCATACACCCCGTGAGTCTTCGTGGGCATTTATTTTCTTTCACCTGGAGGAGGGGCTTTCTCAGCTAAGCACACTCTCCTGCCTGCACGTCTGACCTAAGGGCAGATGGATTCCAGGAAGTAAATGCTACATGAATCATTTGCCCTTGCTCAAGATGACCACGGCTATAAGTGCTAGGGAGGTGTTTTTCAAAGTGATTTCTGAACAAATAAAGCATGAAGGGATGGATGGGTGCGTTTGCTTTAAATAATAACAATGAGTTGAGTTCAGTTTGTGGTGCTCAGATACAGTTAAGTTTTGCTTTAAGTACAAACTTTTTGTGCTTTGTGCCCCTTTAAAGGGAAAAGTGTGATCATGTACTTCATCTCATTTTCTGTGGGAGGATAGACAGTATGATATACTATGATATTTCCCAAATGTTATCTTTTTCTTCCCCTGAAAGTTTGGTAGACCGTACGTGGGCAGTATGTTTCTGTCTATCCTTTTGTATTGGTAGTAGTACTATTAGTAACATTTGTGCAGAATGTAGGCTGATCTGTCTTCCTGTTTTATCTACATATCAAAGAAGAAGAAAGGAAGTTATTAACGTAGGTGTGTATACATTATAAGGTGTCTAGTTTTCTGGTTAGACACATTGGAGTGTCGTTGTACCAGGCTGGCTGTGTGACTGACTGGAATTGAGGAGTGATAGGTGAGTCAAACAAATCATGACGTCATTAGCTAGTTGATTGTTTTATTTTTTTGCATAATCTGTTTCCAAATGAAGCTTTAGTTATATTTTAAATGGACTTATCAGTACAGGTTCAGTGCGTGTGTAGACAACAAACATATTATCAGATAATTTCTGAAGTACGAAGAAAGTAATGATGCTGCTTTACTGTCGGATTGACATGCTGAGATGCAGGGTGGATTTGATTTAAATCAAGTCGATTTTAAATCGCAATTTAAGTCACTGGTAAAAAGGCTTGATTTAAATCAACTTGATTTCAATCATAATTGTTAAAGAGTAACTGTCATCTTTGTCCCGCAGCAGCTCCTCCTCTGACCCGCTGTTGACTCACCGACAGTCCCATTCACTTTAATGGGACGGCTGGTGATGCGGCAGTGACACAACAAGGTGAGGGACGTGGCGACAGCAGGTGAGTGGATGCCCGCTAACAGGCGCTGCCATGATGGATCTGAAATGACAGGTGCTCTTTAAATGTAAGGACTTATTCTTGCTGGTAGTTAGAATCTTTAATATTTACAAACAAAATGAAGGTTTCCTATTTAGAATAATAAGCTGTCAGGTTAGTAAAATAATGATATCCGAACCGGTTCATTCATACAGATTGTAGTGTACATAGATTTTCAAAACAATGGGATAAAGGAATATTCGAGAACTTTACTGTTAAATTGGGTGAATGCATCAATGCAGTACATCTCAGCTTGCAGAGCTTGGATTCTTTGAATGAGTTTACCAAAAATGTAAATATTGCAGAATATACAGCCTCAAGCTACATAACTAAGCTCCATTTCATGTTGAATAAACTAAATTATTAATGTATACTAAATAGAAAACTATCTTTAGATAAATAAATTTGATAAAAATCAAAAAAATCAGATTTAAATAAAAAAAAAAATCAGATTTTTTGGATTTTTTTTTTTAAACAAAATCATTGATTTTTATCCACCCTGCTGAGATGTCATCCAAGCAGATCACTGACCATTTTCTCCTACAGTCAGTGTGGAGCGATGCTTGGAAAAATGAAATGCCATGGCGAGTTTTTTTTTTTTTAATTTTTTTTTTAATTTTTTGTGACCAAAATGACTACATATGGACAGATATCTCTATGGCCTGATTCACACCTATGCATTTTTAGTGCTTTTCGCATTTTGCAGATTTGCACTACAGTCCATTTAACATGGTTTCCTATGGAACACGTTCTGTAGTGCAAATCTGCAAAATGCAAAAAGCACAAAAACTACATAGGTGTGAATCAGGCCTAAGGGGGTTATCGGGAACAATTAATCAAAAAATAGAAAATCTGCAGTTTTTTGCATTTGAAGGGAAAATCCAGTAATTGTTGTTTGCTATTGGCAAGGGCTGTTACATATGTGCACCTGCAGTACATAAATGTAAAGGTGGTTCTAAAGGCAAAAAATTCATTTTTAACTTAATGCATTCTTTTCTGTGTTCAGCTCCCCCCCCCCCGCCCCCCATCTTATTCTTACCCGTGCCCCATCTCTATCCAGCACTGCGCCCGAGAGCAGCGGCTCTCTTCTCTCTTTCCCTCCTCTCAGGACATGGAGGCAGGAGCGGGAACTATTGGCTTCTGCTGCTGTCAATCACAGCCTGTAAGGAGGGGGTGGGGCCAAGCCACGCTGTATCTGTCAAAGGACACACAAAGCTCGGATCAGGATCAGGCCCACACGAATGCCCCAATAGCAAACGACTTGCTATTGGGTCGCTTGGAAAGGGGGGAGGAGCCAGAAGGGCCAGTGGGGGACCGCAGAGGAGGTAAGTATGACATGTTTGTTATTTATTTATTTTTTTTATTTACAATTACTTTAGATATAGCTGTTTTATATAAACATATATTTTAAGTGTGCCGGCTCTTTAGGATGACATGGCTTTTAGTATTTTGTTTACTTGTTTCAAGCTACTTTATCTTGCCCCAGTTTTTTTTTTTATTCACTGTGTTGTAATATTACATTGTTCTCTTGTTACCTGCTAAAATCTTTATATATTGTATTCAAGGGTAGTAAACGTCATCTGAGTCATATGAATGTCACATCCTGTGGTTTGATTACTGAGATTTTCTCATGTGTCACTTAAAATGTAAATAGGTGTGTGGTATTTCCAGTGTTCTAAAATTATTAATGGTCCAGGTGCTGTTTACCAACCGTAGCGTGTTTAAACCTTACACTTCATAAAGGGAACCAATCTCTTTGCGTTCCTTATAAGTTTACTTCCCTTAAAAACGAAGATAAAGTTTTAAAATGCATGTAGAGAATACAGCCTATCTATTGAGGCTTGCCTTGGATGTTTGAATCTGGTTATACTGGAAACAGGTGACAGAACCTCTTTCTATGCGTGTGTAACTAGTGGCCCTTGAGGAGCATCTGGTAGTTCCCCTGTGTGAAATTTGTCTCGGCCTTATTTACACTTGCTTCAGCTTCAACACACATTAAAGCGCCTACCGCTTCAACATGCTTTTTTTGATGTGTTTTTGATGCTTCTATGGTGCTTCAGTGGTGCTGCAAGCGAGCTTTGTCATATACGTCTATTGAGGCTTTCAAAACGCTTTAAAGCACCACTGAAGCGACTATAATCTTTGAAGTGAAGCAAAAGCAAGATGTAAACAGGACTGTAAGCTAACCATTTTATTTAGTGACAGGGGCTTCGATTGGCGTTCAGAGAGCTTTAAAGTGGTTGTAAACCTTTAAAAAAAAAAAAACCTGCAAGACATAGGCATAATGAGCTAGTATGCATAGCATTCTAGCTCAATATGAAATATTTACCTGAGATCAAAGCCCCCACAGTGGTCCTCGTTCACCGCTTCGGCGGCCGGCATCTTTCCCGGGGGTTACTTCTGGGCATCGCGGCTCTGTGATCGGCTGGAGCCGCAATGACGTCACTCCCGCGCATGCGCGTGGGAGCCGCCAGTAACAGCACAGTATAACTGAAGCAACGGCACGTACTGCCATTGCTTAAGTGCGCATGTGCCGATGACGTCATAGGCACATGCAAATACAGGGATATCCCCTAAACCGTGCAGGTTTAGGAGATATCCAGTGTAGCTACAGGTAAGCCTAATTATAGGCTTGCCTGTAGTATAAAGGGTTTACAACCACTTTAACAGAGCGTGTCCGAAGCCTTGTTTTAAAGCAAGTGTAAACTAGTCCTCAGAGTTTTAGGTCTCATGCACACTGGATGTTAAAATAACGTTATAAAAACGGCAGTAGCTTTGCAGTGAGTTTTTCATTGTTTTTCCAATAGCGGTTTTTGCGTTTATTAGCGTTTTTCCGTGTTAGCGTTTTTTAGCGTTTTTTTTTTTCAATGGATCAAAAACGTCAAACGCTGGTGTGCCACATTTTTGTGTTTATCAGCGTTTTTTGATGTTGAAAACAGCTGAAAAACACCTCTCAGAACCCACTAATTTTCTTTTTTTTTAAAGCCAAAAAACGCCCCGGCCAAAAACTGCTGATAACAGCCTATGTGTGCATGGACATATAGGATAACATGATGGGGAGTTTATTGACTGTAGAAAAAATGTCTGAAGCCAAAAACAGCTGCTGTAAAAATGTCCAGTGTGCGTGAGGCCTCAATGTTGGAGGGAAGGTTTATGAGGGAAGCCTCAGTCCATACTTGGTGCATAGAGTTTAAAGGAAAGTTGGAATTTGCTGCTTGAATATTACTGACATGTCACCTCATACAAATGTGTACATTTTAAACAGGCTGTAGGGTACTCCTGAGGTGTTTTCCTTGTGAGAGAGAAACCAAATTAACCACTTACGGACCGCCCGCCGCAGTTTTACGTCGGCTGTTTGAAGGAGGATATCGTTGTTATGGCAGCAGCTAGCTGCCATAGCACCAGCACTAGACCTCCTCTGTAACTCAAAACATGCAACCTGTAGAGTTTTTTAAACATCGCCTATGGAGATTTTTAAGGGTAAAAGTTTGTCGCCATTGCTGGCGCAATTTTGAAGCGTCACATGTTGGGTATCAATTTACTCGGCGTAACATTATCTTTCACAATATAAAAAAAATTGGGCTAACTTTACTGTTGTCTTATCTTTTAATTCAAAAAAGTGTATTTAAAAAAAAAAAAAGACCGCTGCGCAAATACGGTGTGACAGAAAGTAACAACGACCGCCATTTTATTCTCTAGGGTGTTAGAAAAAAAAATGTATAATGTTTGGGGGTTCTAAGTCATTTTCTTGCAAAAAAAAACAGTTTTTAACTTGTAAACAACAAATCTCAGAAAGAGGCTCAGTCCTTAAGTGGTTAAGAGCCCAGTGGGTAAGATAGGGATCAAGAGCATTTCCCTTGTGTGAAGGATTCCAAGGGACTCAGTGCCTCTTGATATGAGCAGTGCAACCTGGTCTGGCTGAGGACTGGGAGGGCAGAGAGCCCACGGTGTCAAGCAGGTGTCAGAGTAGCACTATGGGTTTGGGACTTCACGGTGTGAAACAGCCATGACTAGAAATGCTTTTTTCTGTACTGCAGCCCAAGCACTAGGTCTTTTGGCTGAGACCAAGGCAATTTTTTACCAGGCCACATGGCCTAGCCACTGTATTTTACAATGACACATTTTATTTATTTTATTCTTAAATTATATCACTGCACTTATTTGTATCTTTTTCACATACAAGTAGAGTGTGGTTCTTTGGGTCTACCCTGAAGTCTAGGGGGGGGGGGGGGGTGAGTGGCCTTTAGATTCCTTTGTTCTCTGTCTTGGGGGTCACAACCTAGTACGTGGTGGTCAGATTCAACTGATCATCAGGAAACGGGTCCACCAGGCATTTTAACTAGGTGGACCAGATTGTTTGCTTCTATCTGAAGCTTTGTGCCCTGGGGGGTCAGGAACGGGTCCTTCCTCTTCGATAGGGGACAATAGAACACACCCTAGTGCAGGGGTAGACAACCTGGGGCCCTCCAGCTGTTGTGGAACTACAAGTCCCATCATGCCTCTGGGAGTAATTGTAACTGCCAGCCTTGCAATGCCTCATGGGAAATGTAGTTCCACCTGTCCAATTGTCAAAAGATTTTGGGAAAACATATTCCGCATGATCTCGACATTATTTGCAGTGTCCATCCTTCCTGATCCCTTGATTGCGCTTTTGAATTTAAAAGTGATCAATTCTCTCTAATAATCAGTTCAAGCTAATGCTGCATATTTCTACAGCCGCGAAACAAACAATCGCTAAAGCCTGGAAAACTCGTACCCTGATATTAACTGAAACTAATTATAGAATTAATCAAGCCATGGTTCATGCCAAAACAGAGGCTATAACGCATGACAAAATTCCTAAATTCAAGAATATATGGCTTCCTTGGACGACACATTTCCTGCCTTCTAATTTCGATGCAACATTATTGATGCCTGGGTAAATTTCTCATGTATTTTCATTTTCTCATATTTAATATATGGTTGAAAACACGCCTTACCTCGGAGATCCCTTCCCTTTCATTTCCTTTCCTCTCTCCTCTTTCCTTTCTTTTCTTTTTTTTTTTCTAGTAATTATTTTTTCCTTGTCAAAAGAAGTTTATTGAGTATACAATGTTATAAAGATACATAAAGTAAGTTTACAAGGATCTATAAAGTAAGCTCATTGTTTTACAGTAGGGTTTATATAGGTAAATATCATGAAATTTCAAATATTAAACATTGGGTTCACGTAAACCTAAATTAAAGATATATATCATTTCCTTAGTTACTTTTGTAGGTATTTAAATGATTTATACCTACTATACATATTGTTTACAAGTAGAGTGTATATAGGTCAAATAAATTCTGATAATGAGCTTTAATCGTAAGGTGGAGAAAAGGAAAGAGAAAGAAGAAAAAGGGTTGAAATGTAGAGGTATGGTCCACAAGGTTGTCCCGCTCGTCAGTTTATTATTCTTTTTAGTTCTCTTTGAAGCCTTAGAATGGGTGTCTCTGTAAGTCATTTAATCTGTTACCATGGCAACAGGACAGAGTCATTGAAGTTTGACAGGAACTGTTGTTTTATCCAAGGATGCCAAAGTTTTTCAAATTTTGGAATTTGATTTTGATCGATGGCTACCATCTTAGCATGGGACATTGTATTATTCATTCTGTGAATTGTTTCTGCTAGTACCAATGTAGGAGATTTCCATGCCTTGGCCACTGTTTGTTTTGCAGCCGTTATTAGTTGGATCATAAGTTTGAATTGAGAGAGTGTTAACCATTCCGGTTTTAGATTAAGTAAAGTTAAATATGGATCTGGTTGTATTATTTTTTTAAATATTTTAGATGCAATCACGAAGACTTCCTTCCAGAAGGTTTGGATTACTGGGCACGTCCACCATATGTGTAAATATGTGCCTATTTCTGGGCATCCTCGAAAACAAAGAGCTGAGGTATTAGGTGAATATTTTGCCACTCTAGCGGGTACAAGGTACCAGCGAGTTAGGACTTTATAATTTGTCTCCAGTGCTAAGATGTTGGGTGAAGATGACTTAGATGTGAGCCATATGTTAGACCAGTCCGTGTCTTCTAAAGTTCGTCCCAGGTCCTCCTCCCACCTATGAACGTAAGAGGGTCTATTAAGATTTGCTACTCCATATAATTGATTATAAAGTGATGAAATTGTACCTTTAGCAAATGGATCTTTTGTACAGATTGATTCAAAAATGGATAATTGGGATAATGGTGTATCCCCCTTTAGGAATGGTGTATAGAAATTTTTGATTTGGAGATATCTAAATATCTCAGAGTTTGGTAGATCATATTTTTCTCTAAGCGATGGGAAAGAAAGGAATGATTTAGATGCTATGAAGTCATTTAGTGTCTGAATGCCTGATGTTGTCCAAGCTTTAAAAGAATTTGGGTAGATCCATGCCGGATAAAAGGCCGGATTTCTGATAAAAGAAAGGAGAGGATTGTGTGGAGATTGTAACTGATATTTGGTTTTTAGTTTATCCCAGAGAGATAAGAAGTGTTTAGTTATGGGATTATGAATTTTAAAGCGGTCTTTAGGATCAAGCCATAATAAATTTGATATTAATAGAGGGTCATTTTCTGAAGCCTCTATAAATACCCATAATGGGATTTCCTGTTTTGCATGGTATTTGGACAGACTGGCCAAATGTGCTGCTCTGTAGTAGTTAGTAAAATTAGGGTATCCCAGGCCTCCTTTATTTTTGGGAAGATGTAGTGTGTGTATAGGTATACGTGGTTTAGAAGAGCCCCATATAAACGAAGTTGCTCTTTTTTGTACTATTCTCAAAAAATAGGAAGGAATTGGAATAGGGAGGACTCTGAATAGATAAAGCAATTTAGGTAGAATAGTCATTTTGATTGCATTAATCTTCCCTATCCAGGATAAAGGAAGTTGCGACCATTGTTTTATTAGATTTGTGATCTGTCTTAATACAGGAGGATAATTGGTTGAGAATAAGTCAGAATGAGATGCTGTTAAATGAATTCCAAGATATGGGATTGATTTTTCTGCCCATGTGAATGGGAGTGCAGCCCTAGCCGGGATCAATTCCATGTTTCTGAGTGAAATATTAAGCACTAGGCATTTCTTAGGATTAATCATAAGGCCGGATAGGGCTGCAAATCCATCAAGAGCTGGTATTAAGTTAGGACCAGAGACCTGTGGTGATGATAGAAAAAGTAATATATCGTCTGCAAATATACATAATTTGTGTGTAATACCTCCTACTTCAATGCCAGTTATAGTTTGGTTTGTTCTGATGTATTGGGCCATGGGTTCGAGTATAAGGGCAAATAATAAGGGAGATAATGGGCAACCCTGTCGGGCACCTCTTTCGATATTAAAGGCTTCAGATTTGTATCCAGCATATTTTATATAGGCTTTGGGTTTATTATATAATGCTTTGATCCATGTTAAAAAGTGGGGTCCAAAACCCCATTTTTGTAATGAATATTGCATATATTGCCAGGATACTGTGTCAAATGCCCTCTTAATATCGAGAGATAGAAAACATAAAGGGATTTTCCGTTTTTTAGCAATATGTGCCAATAACACTGCCCTGCGTATATTATCGCCTGCCTGTCTATTTGGCATGAAGCCTACTTGATCTCTATGTATTAATTTTCCTATAATGCTATTGAGGCGTTTTGCTATTATTTTTGCTAATAATTTAATATCGAGGATTAACAGAGAGATAGGCCGATAATTCACACAGGAAGTATCATCAGAAAGGGGTTTTGGGATCATACAAACAATTGCCATTAGTGTTTTTTGCCGAAAAGAATGTCCATCTAGAAGTTTGTTAAAAGTTTCAGTGAGAATGGGAGAGAGTATTTCTGAGAATGTTTTATAGTATAAAGCCGAGTAGCCGTCTGGGCCTGGTCTTTTGTTAAGTTTTAGGTCTTTTATGGCGTTAGCAACTTCATCTATAGTTATAGGCTCATCCAAACTGCTTTTTTGATTCTGAGATAACTCAGGTAAGATTATTTTTGAGAAGAAGGATTCAGCCTCTGTAGGATTAAATTCATTGTTTGTCTTGTATAAAGTTGCGAGATGTGAGTGAAATTTATGGACTATTTTAACTGGATTACAAGTGTAAACATTTTTTGATAATTTCAAACGTATTGGTTTGAAAGATTTGTTAGTTGAATTTAATGCCCGAGCCAAATATGTACCTGGTTTGTTTGTATTCATGTAGAAATTGTGTTTGGAGCGTTTGAGGGATTTATCAACTGACTCAGTGAGAAATAGATCGTATTCCAATCTAGATTTTTCCAGATGAGATTTTGTACTCTGAGATGGATTATCTTGAAATGATATGTAGGCTGCATTAAAATTGAGTTTTAGTTTTTTTGCTAGATTTTTGCGTTCCCGTTTAAATAGTGCCATTTGTCTTTGTATTGTACCACGCAAGACAGGCTTATTAGCTTTCCACAGTGTTATTGGGGAGATGTCTGTTGTATTATTAATTGATATGTATAGATTTAAAGCTTGTTCAATGGCCATCTGATGTAGTGGGTGTTTGAGCATTATGTCCGGTAAGTACCACGTTGGGTCATGCGCTTTTGGTATGGCTGAGGCTATAGTAGTGTATACTGCATTATGGTCAGACCACGGAATCGGAATTATATCTGATGCAATAATTTCTGGTATCATTCCTATTGTTAGAAAAATATGATCTATTCTGGTGAAGGTTTGATGAGGGTGCGAGAAATAAGTGAATTTCTTTTTCATTGGGTTACTTTCTCTCCATGAATCTACCAGATTGTATTTGGAAAGAAGTTGAGAAAAAGGTAATCTAGAGGTTATTTTGGATGGTGTAAAAGGTGATTTATCTAGAAATGGGAGGAGGACCTGGTTCGAATCCCCACACATTATCACTGTTCCTATTTTGTGTGTATTAATCACTTGTAATATATGTGAGAGGAATGGTGTAGGTTGTTTGTTAGGAGCGTAGTAGGAAATCACCGTGATTGCTGTATCCATTATATAACCCATGAGTATCAGGTATCTACCTTCTGGGTCTTTAATTTCTGATGATAAGGTGAATGGTGTGGATCGGTGAAATGCAATTAGAGTTCCCCTTTGCTTGGTACAGGCAGAAGCCGTGTAAATTTGTTGATAAAAAGGAGAAATATATTTTGGAGTAGAATCTTTGGTGAAGTGTGTTTCTTGGAGGCATACTATGTGAGCCTTCTTGTTATGGAAAGTACGGAAGGCTTTGGTCCTTTTTTGAGGGACATTTATTCCCTGAACATTCAGGGAAAGTATATTCAGTGGTGCCATGGCAATAGATCAAATAGTTTTGACTTACTTTTTGTTATGCAGAGCTGACTGCGCAGATCAACCTGTGTGGACTGAAGAGATGAATAGATAGAAAAGAAACCAGTGAATTCTGGAGTAAAGAGTAAACAACAAACATATGAGATTAGATGATACATTGTATAAATTATTTTTTGCAAGTAATCACAATTTACCCGTGAAAGAGAATAAATATCTCTCTCAGGGGAATAAGTGCCTTCGTCACACTCCCACATAATATGGTTGGGAGAATGAGGAGGGCTAATGGGGGTACACGGATCTTCCGCTTACAGGAGAGAAGTGCTATGTCAAATGACATCAAAATGATGTTTCATTAATTGGAGTGCAGAATATAGTTTTTGTTGAAATTATTTATTCCAGGGTGGTTGTATATGGTTAGTCTTGCCCTAGGCTAAATAATTCAGTTAGAAAGGTACTGTTAATAACTTTGGTATTGATGAAGATAGTTTGAATTATTTTGGGATTTTAACCCTTTTAGAGTAAACAATTACATATTTTATTCATATGTAACTGTTTAGATATGTTAACTCATAAAATTGAGGTTGTATTGCTTCAGATTAGAATAAACAAAAACATAATTCTAGGAACTAGTTAGGTAATAATATATTTGTTTAAGAAAAGAAAGAAAAAGCTTCCATTACTTCTGGATTATTGAACATATTTGTCCTAAAAAGTAATAAATCTATTGTTATTACCTGATAATATATAACTGAACAAGAATTTCCTTATTTCACTTATATACTCTAAGGCTATATGAATCAGAAGTAATAAGAAATATAACTGGAATGTAACATGATCCCACACAGTGTGTGACTATCAGAATGCAGTTACATTCAGTTATAAATATAGGTTTTTTATAGAGAACCATCTCTTAGTATAATAAATGAAGAGATATCAGGAATTAGGATGTCAATCCATTGAATCTTCTTGGTCCATGGATGATGTGGCATAACGGCCTCTTTTGTGAGAATGATGATTCCCATTTTGTTCTGAAATTTTCTGAGTGCTGCCTGAAGGTGAAGATGATGCCATTCTTCTGCGTGTGGGAGTGTTGCTGCTTGTGGGTTCTGTCAGATTTAATTTTAAAAGGGTTTGTTGTAGTTCATCTGCTGATCTGCTTCTGTAAATTGTACCTTGGTAGTTAAATCTGACTGAAAAGGGGAAGCCCCATTGATACATAATGTTGTGACGTTGCAGTTCCATTAGTTGGGGTTTCATGGATCGTCTTTTAGTAATAGTAAGTTGGGATAGGTCAGCAAAAATTTGATAATTGTGTCCTTGAAAATTAAGTTCCTTTTTTTCTCTTGCAGCAATTAGTATTTGTTCTTTCGTTCTGTAATAATTAAATTTTGTGATTATATCACGTGGGGGTCCATCTTTCTTTTTGACTGTGAGGGCTCTGTGTACTCTGTCCAGTTATAAACGTTCAATAGGGATATCTGGCTTTAGTTCTTGTAATAGAGCAGTAATAGTAGATTGCAGGTCTGTCACAGTTTCAGGTATTCCCCTTATGCGCAAGTTTGAACGTCTGGCTCTATTTTCGTAATCTTCGAGCTTAGTTTGAAGTATTAAATTCTCTTTTTTTAATTGTTCCAATTCTGTTATATTTTATTGGGTTGTAATTTCAATTTCATCTATTTTTATTTCTAAGGCTGCGGTGCGGTTTCCCAGCTCTCTTATTTCTTTGGTTAGGCTTTTTGTTATTTGGTCTGAGGTTTGTTTTAAAGCCTTAATAATATTACTGGGGATACTGAGGAGGCTTGTGGAGAAGTTTGTGAGAGGATTTGTTCTGTATCTGACTCAAATGGAGAGTCTTGCTGTGACATTTTCTGTCTGTGAGAGCGCCCTGATGCTGTATATTGTGAGGTGACTGGAGCTGCTTCAGCTGCAGTGAGTGCCTGTGAGCTCTTTGTGAGGTGATTTTTATTTCTGCCACGGTTTCCTCCCAGTACCATATTTCCTGCCCAAACTTTCACAGTTTGTTCCCTGGGGCAAAAAGGTTCAAATGGATACCTTTTGAGCCTGCAGGCTCCGCTTTGTCCTTCTCTTCTCTCCTCAGCGGCGTGGAGCTCTAACAATGCATGTCTGCTCCGCTAGGCTCCGCCTCCTGCCCCCTCTTTCCTTTCTTTTCTAATCCTTTCGCTATCCTACCTTTCTTTTTCCTTTCTTATACTCCTTGCTCTTCATCAGGTTCATATGGCATCACTTTTAATTATATTTCATGTTTCTATGACGTTATTAACCATTGGAACTTCCTCTTACTTGAAATATGAGAGCGACAATTCCTTAAGGCTTCTTTTATTTAAAACTTTAGATATTCTCAAATTATAATTTTATTGAGATTCCATTATTCTATCATAGTCTATGTTTAGACATTTTTGCTTTCTTAAAGTGGTGTTCCACCCAAAAAAAAAAAACTACATGAAAAATCCTAAAAAAAAATACAAAAAAACATTTGGATATTTTTTTTTTTTTTTACTCACCTCTAAATGCCTGTTGCTAGGGGGTCCCTCGTAGTCTGCCTCTTTCAGTGCCTGGGCTGGTGACATCACTTCCGTCTCGGCACAGGAAGGACTCTGCTCTGCTCCTTCCCTCCTGTCAATCATCTGGGACCCATTACAGGTCCCAGGTGACTGAGCGGCCAATCACGGCGCTCGGCTCCACTCGCGCATGCGCAGTGGGTGCCAGGCTGTGAAGCCACAGCCCGGCGCCCACAGTTGCAATGCCGGCGCCGCCGAACGGAGGGGGAGACAAGCGGGGCTTCGATCCACTGCATCGCTGGACCCTGGGACAGGTAAGTGTCCAATTAAAAGTCAGCAGCTGCAGTATTTGTAGCTGCTGACTTTTAATTTTTTTTTTTTTAGTGGCCCTCCTCTTTAACACTATAGGAAATGTCTCTCTGAGTTGACAATTTTTTGTTTAAAGTAAGAGACAACTTTATCTTTTGTCATATTATAATGTTATACTGTACCTTACTATTGTATATTCCTGTATTGCTTTTGAACCTGTTCCCTGACTTATAAAACTTCAATAAACAAATTTGACAAGGGAAATGTAGTTCCACAACAGCTGGAGGGTCCCAGGTTGCCTACCTCTGCCCTAGTGCACCTTTTTGTGTGTTCACATGCACTATTTTGGGTCACTTTTGTGTTTAGTTTTTGTGCAGTGTAAAATGTTATCATTAGCCTGTTGCAGGAAGAAGAAATACTATCCCACAGTCTCTCCTTCCACAGTGATCACTCAGACTGTACACTGGAACTTTGTTGCAATTCACAATGTTGCAGAAAGCAGTAATAGGCTCAAGGTCAGGAATCAAACAAATGTATGTGAAGTGCATGTGAACACCTAGAAGGAAGTATCATTTCTTTGTACACTGTTAAAGAGCACAGGAGGTCACTTCTTTTACCTCCTCATAGGTAGTCACCCAAACATGTTTTGTGACTGTCTGGCCCAACATCTATACTCCATTCAGTACGCATTGCACTCAAGTTTCTGTGAGGCCACTGGAGACTAGGATCACACCCACACTCTTGTTTATGTTCTTTTTATGGGGGGGGGGGATTTGCTAAAACTGTAGAGTGCAAAATATGGTGCTTGTCTGCATAGAAATCATATCGGCTTCCAGGTTTTATTGTTAAACCTTAAAGCGGACTTCCAGGTTCCTTCAGAAAACAAAATAAAAGTCAGCAGCTACAAATACTGTAGCACTTTGTGAATGGCCTGGCGGCGCGTGAAAGAAGAGGGGGGAACCGAGCTTCTGGCAGAGTTTGCCACTGCAAACTTACCCGGAAGTGGGAGCAGATGCCTGTCAAAACCAGGTATATGCTCCCCCCTCCCTTCCCAGAAAGGTGCCAAATGTGGCAGCGAAGTGGGGGGAGAAGGCAGACAAGCGGAACTTACCCTTTTGGGTGGAGCTCCGCTTTAAAGTGTTTGTAAACCTTAAAAAAAAATTGTGTTACAGGCTCTTTAATGTATATTAATGCGCTACTTAATGGCACAATTGTTTTCAGGCTGTGATTGTTGTGTAATACCTGGTTGATCCTGCCTGTGCCCCTCCTCCTAAAAGAAAACTGACCACGCTACCATGGCTGCCGATCCAGATTACGTCTTGTGTTATCCCACTGTTTGTACCTTCCCTAGTCAGTACTTACCTGCCACCCCTTGCTCATTACTCCTGGATTGTGTTACTTTGCATTTCCCTCCAGCTGCTTATCCCCTCCTGTGTAGCCACTGGCTGCGCTTGCATTCCATTGCCTTGGAAACACTGACACCCAGCGGGAAACGTCATTTTCTTAAATGACAATCTATGCCCCACAGTGTGCACACTCACCAGCAGGTCCGTGATTCCCTTGAGAGCAGAAATCGATCATGTGACCTCTTTTTTCAAATCCATTACAGGCAGGTTAAAAAAAATAAATAAATGCACTCAGATTAGGAACAAGGCTAGATGACTCTTCTAACTCTCCTTAAAAGAGAAGTATGGGGATTTTTAAAATTTTGTAATCATACTTACCTAGGCGGATGCAGCATTGGTCCCCTGCCGGCTCTAACACTGAGAACTGAGCAATCAAACACTGTCAATTAAGCTATCCCTGAGCAGAGAGTCGGTGACTGTCAGTCACCGTCTCTGTGCTCTGCCCCCCTACGTTCAATGGACCGGTGGGCTGTAGAGGTGGCCGGCTCAGTGGCTCGCTGGGAGGCTGAACCGGGTGCTGGTCCAGGGATGTGGGTGGATCCCAACCATAAGGTTGCAATCTTTCCTGAGCCTGTATCGCTTTGTGACATCAGCCAACAGTGGGCTTCAGGAGTCACAGGAGTACAGAACGAATGAGCTTTGACTGTACTTCTCCTTTAAGGTTACATCTGCTGTAATTGAACAAGCTGGCTACCATGCAAAGCTGCACCAAATTCTGAGTGCTCCAGTTTTATTAATCTCCTCCGTGTGTACTTCTATGGAGCTGTCATTCAGTAATGTTCCTGTACATAAGCTCTTAGTGTGCCTTTGTTTATAGAGGAAAGACCAGTTGTGTAGTCGCTCCATCGGGTAAGAAGAAAACCAGTTGATAAAAAAATTGTTCTACAAATTGTTCCTTCTTTGGGTCCCTTGGGCTTTTTATCTTTCTAAACAGGTTGATTTACTAAAGGCACTCTGCTCCCGAGTTTCGTAAACGTGGTAAAGCTTCACTTTACAAAGAATATCACATGCATGGAAAATTAAAGAAAAAAAAGCATTTTTGCTTGCACATGATTGGATGATGGAAGTCAGAAGAGCTTCCCCTCATTTATTAAGCTCTGCGCAACTGCACTTGCGATGTGCACAGTCTTTTTGCCATTAGTAAATACAGCCCATTCCATTTCTACCTAAAGGGATTTAAACCCTCAAGGTTTTTCACCTTAATGCATTATATGCATTCATGTACAAAAAAAAAAAAAACTTCTGTAGTGCAGCAGCCCCCCCAGAGCCCCCTTTTACTTACCTGAACCCGATCGTTCCAGTGACGGGGGCGGGCACAGCAGCTTCAGCGGCTGCCTCGGGTCCTCATTGGAAGATTGATAGCAGCGGGAGCCATTTGCTCCCGCTGCTGTCAGTCCATTTCAGTGACATGGGGGCAGGGTCGAGTCCTGCTGTCTGTCAATGGACGCAGCAGCAGGACTCGGGAACACACCCGCACGGGTGCCCCCATCGAATGCAGCTCTCCGTGGGGGTACTCGATGCAGGGAGGAGCCAGGAGCGCCGCTGGGGGACCCCAGAAGAGGAGGATTGGGGCCGCTCTGTACAAAACGCTTGCACAGAGGAGGTAAGTATAACATATTTGTTATTTAAAAAAAAAAAAAACAAACCTTTACAATCACTTCAAGCAATTTTTTCTTTCTCTTCTCTATTACCACAATGCTTGGCCTATTCATCTGTATTAAAGCTCATCTTTAGGCTTCTTTATTTCTGCTGTTCAGTGCTCTCTTAAAGTATTTGTGAACACACTTCATTAAGTCTAGGTTCAAACTGCTGCGGGTTAGAAATCTGAACTCGCACGATTTCAAATAGGCAATACAGTCTGACTTCGGGGGCGATTTGACAGACATCCGGGTTCCTGCACAGATGTCTATTCAAATCCCCCCCGAAGTCCCCAAAAGTAAAACGGGAACTACTTTTGGGAATCAGTGTGGCGCCGCACTGATTAGGATGGTGCCATTGCCGGCAATAGCCGCTGATTTGGCATGCAATTTGACGTGTCAAATCGCATGCCAAATCAGCCCAATGTGAACGTGGGCTAAAGGGCAGTCCTAATGGCTCAAAACACATGAAAATAAAACTATAGGTAAAATCTTTTTTTTTTTTTTAATTTTGGATAGAGTAAAAAAAATTGTGTGTGACATAATCCTGCCCACTGCCTGCCTGCAGTGTAAACCACAGGTGAGGACAAATCCCCAATGTGTGTGTAAGTAAGCTAGCCACACACTGATCGTGGGAGATACAGGCATGCCGTGCGTTAGCATGGTGCACTGTAACTCCCAGCAGTGATCACTGGAACACAAACTGATCATGGACAGTTTGAAGCAGGAACACAGAAGAACTTGCAGGTTCACCAGGATTTTTAAAGTGGGCAGTTTGAAAACCTGCACACTTTATTTAAAAAAAACAAACCTTGCAAATTTAAATGAAATACTAGGTTTGTTTTTACTGCACCCTCTGTGGTCTACCACGGAACAAACCTCCTATTTTTATTGTTTAAAATGCTCCGATTCAACTTCTACACCATTCCACCCACTCATCAAATACTTCTTACTATTGCTTACACAAAGTAATGTCTTAACAAAATCCACCATCTTAGTTAATCTTCAAAAAACTAACAGCATTGTTGGAAGATCTTATCACCCAAAAAAAAACTCATTTCTGATATGTGTCTGTTGCATCGTGTGCTTGTATGAAAAAGTATCGTCGATGTCTGTAGAGGTAGAGATTTTAGTGTTAGGGTGGACACTAAAGTAAGTAGTTATTAAAGTGTTTGTTATCCCAAATATGCAAAACATTGCCAGCCCCTCTATTTTAGGCAGGCATAGCACACTGTATATGTATTTTATAAAAACGAGGCATGCAAATAACTTTTTAGAGAAATATTCAGGCTGGTCACGTGACTTGTGATTGCTGTACAGGCAATACATGGCTGCAGCAGGGGGGGCAGAGATCTCCCTCTGACATCAGCCAGGGAGGTCACGTGGTCTCTCAGCCCCTCCTGCAGTAGCCCTGGAGACCGGCTGCGAGTCACGTGACTGGCCTGACGATCGCTCTAAAACGGTATTTACATGCCTTGCTTTTATAAAAGACTTATACAATGTGCTATGCCTAACTATAATACAGGGGCTGGCAGTGACCTTCTGTAAAATTGTATTTCTACTAATGGGGGCAGAGACAGAGACACAGAACATGGAGCTGACAGGCAGGTAAGGAAGGAGGGGGTGAGGGGGAGAGAGGAGAGCTGTGGATGATGAGTTACTTATGCTGACCATGGTGGTCAGGGCTCAGCAGCCCTGATTATCGTGGTCAGCGCAGAGAGGGAGACACAGGAACTGGTAGGATCAGCCAGGTTTATTACAGTTTAAAGAGGGGCAGATTACACAGCACAAGCACTGTGCTGTTTTTTTTTAGAGCTAGCGGTTAGCTCTCTCATGATAACAACCGATGCGGCTATTGAGCCGCTCAGTCGTTATCATAAGGAGCGGGAGGGGACATCCGCCCCACCCGTGCCTGCCGTCGCTCTGTTCGGGTCTCCTGTCCCAGTGGGATACCCGAGTGACCATCCGGTACGTCTGCCCGCTGTGTGAAGACCCGAACAAAGCCGGAAGCGACTTCGAGCGGGTCTCCGATGTAAAAACCCATAAACAACGTCACAATGTCAGTATTCCTATGAAGATTTTTGTAGTTTGTAGTTTGTCACCATTACACGAGTGTGCACAATTGCATGTGTAACATGTTAAGTATCTATTTACTCAGCGTAACATCATCTTTCACAATATGCAAAAAGAAAAAAAATGGGCTAACTTTACTGTTTTCTAATTTTTTAATTAAAAAAAAAGTGTATTTAAAAAAAAAAAAAAAAAAAATTGTGTTTGAAAGACCGCTGCGCAAATACTGTGTGATATAAAATATTGCAACGACTGCCATGTTATTCTTTAGGGGCTTTGCTAACAAAATACAGTAAAACCTTGGATTGAAAGTAACTTGGTTTGAGAGCGTTTTGCAAGACATGCAAATTTTTTTTTAATAAATTTTGACTTGATAAACAAGCGATGTCTTGATCTACAAGTAGTGTCATGTCACAACTGAGTATAAAAAATCTATGTCTATGGTTACATTTAATGTACCAACATAAGGTAAGGTACAACATTTAGCAACTCACATGGTTGATAATTAAAAGAGGCACATCTAAGTATGCAGGCATCCGGGGTAAAGCTGTCCACATAGACCGTCCTCTACACCACCATCGGTGTCATCCCTTCCACGCTGCTCTCCACGAGCGATTCAAGCCTCACTTACAGATCACTCTACTGCTGGGTAGTCTTGCAGACTGACAGCGGTGAGAGCCAGTGGTGCGGAGGATGGTCTGTGTGGACAGCTTTACCCCGGATGCCTGCATACTTAGATGTGCCTCTTTTAATCATCAACCATGTGCGTTGATAAATGTTGTACCTTCATTAAATGTAACCATATTACTACACTTCGAGGTGCCTCTCTTCTCTTTTTATACTCTGTAGCTCCTGGATTTTGCTTCTAATCCCCTTGTGAAGGCTTCATCTGTGGATGGACATTTTATGGTTACACAACCTATCACATCGCTATAATCTTTTTATAGGGACTGTAAACTGAAGGACTTTTGAATAAATGGTTGTGGAACGAATCATCTGAGTTTCCATTATTTCTTATGGGGAAATTCACTTTGATATAAGAGTACTTTGGATTACAAGCATTTTTCCGGAACAAATTATGCTCTCAAGCCAAGGTTTTACTGTATATATAATGTTTGGGGGTTCTAAGTAATTTCTAGCAAACAATACTGATTTTAACTTGTAAGAAACAAGTGTCAGAAGTAGGCTTGATCCAGAAGTGGTTAAGGGAACAGGATCTCTATTTTTTTGGGATTAACAAACACTTTAATGATGTACTGCTCTTTGCATATAACAGCAGCTTGACACCCACATTAAAACACAAAACAATAATACAGATATTAACACAAAATTTACAGCAGCATGGTGCACCAAGAAATAGACTGAAAAATATATGGCACAAATATAATCAGCAAGATGACTTGGCTGTGTCTTGTGGCAATATTTCTCTAGGTTACACCGCAATGGAAGTTATGTTGACACTTCTGTCCTCTCAGACCTAAGCATTAGTGGCCAATTAGATCTTTCCTGTTGGGCCTGGCTGACTAGCATGTGATTGGAAAGTCTTACGGTATATTCTCTGATGTAAGGTTTTTGTGTCCGTATCCCCCTGCTCTAGTGTTTTTTTTATCGTCTTATATCACTAGCATCTAGCACTCCTAGGGCCATATCCCACTGGCACTTAATAGATTTTATATCTAGATAGAGGAATATATTTTTTATTTGTTTTTTGTTTCATACGTTTTTATTGATGTTAAAGAGGCATACAAGTAACATATCAAACGTTATGACATTAAGGCCTCATGCACACTGGATGTTTTTGGACGTTTTTACAGCAGCTGTTTTTGGCAGTAGACGTTGTTTTCTACAGTTAATAAACTCTCCATCATGTTATCCTATGTGTCCATGCACACATAGGCTGTTATCAGCTGTTTTGGGCAGTAACGTTTTTGAGCAGTAAAAAAAACCCAAAACTAGTGGGTTCTGAGAGATGTTTTTCAGCTGTAAAAATGCACTAACGCTGATAAACATTGATAAACGCTCAAAAACATCGCTCACCAGCGTTTATTAACGCTTTTAAACCATTGGGAAAAAAAAACGCTAAAAAAACCCCAATAGATGCTAAAAAACGCTATTGCAAAAATGTTGAAAAACTCACTGCAAAGCTACTGATGTTTTTTTAACGTAATTTTAACATCCAGTGTGCATGAGGCCTCATACATCACAAGGTAATAGGTAGGTAGACAATTGGATCATATGTGGGAAGAACATAAAAACGCACATACAGAAGAACATTCTTATTTGTGTTCAAGCATCTCTGTTAGTGGGTCTAAATTTCAAGGTAACCATAGAAGAAAACTGGCATATTGGTGTCTGCATAGAGTCTTTATATATGTTAACTTTCGGGAGAAATTTCTAGCTATAAGGATATTGTGTTTTATTTATTATTATTTTTTTTTTTCTTTATTATTAGGAGAAGCATGTGATGTAAAGGAAAAAAGGGGAGCGGAAGGAGGAGGGGGTGAAGGCCAGGAGGGAGGGGGAGAAAAGAAAGGGGTGAAGGAGAAAAGGAGGTGAAGAGAAAGGGGGGAAAAAAAGAGGGGAGGGGGCAGTTGGATTCTCTTCTGTCTCTGCTTGAGCTATATTAGGCATAGTAGTGGTTTATTGGGTTAATCGTTCATTCCGATGTGTAATGGATGGTCCCTATATACAATTGTGTCACACTAGGGACCAAGAGGAGATAGTCGGGTTATGAATTTTCTGATTTCTGTTTCTATCAAGCGGTTATGTGAACTAGAGGTTAACGGACATTTTCTGCATATGCAGATGTTGTCTTATAGTGTTGCCAACAGTACCATGTTGATGCGAATTTGGATATAATTTCTGTGAGATACTGAGAGTTCTTCAATTTCTTCTATATTGTTGAGCCTGTGGTGCCATTCCTCTTTCGTTGGGATGGCAGAAGTGCGCTAATGGCAAAGTATGCAGTGTTTGGCAGGGTTTATCATAAACATTGTTAATGATTTGAGGTAACATTTCTTTGTAATATTCATATGATGAAGTAGGCATTGTGCTGGAGAGAATTTGACTTTCTCTAACGTAACAGAGAGAATAGGGTCATGTACCACTTTCTAAAATGGTTGGATCTTAGGACATGACCACCCAATGTGCATCATTGATCCATCATTGGCATCACATTGCCAACATCTATTGGGGATCAGGGTATAGTATTTTTTGATCAAAGCAGGGGTTTTGTTCCATCTCATAAAAATCCTAAACCAACATTCTTGTGTGGTGACGTTAAGGGAACCTTTGTGTGTATAAGAGACTCCCATTCGGGAATGGTAAAGTTTGTGTTTAGATCGCGTTCCCATGCTAGACAAGAGGGGCTAGAGAAGTGATCTTTAAATAAAGAAGAGTATAATTCAGAGATAAGGTGTCTTTGGGGATTTTTTTTTTAGTGCATAGGGATTTAAGAGTAGGTAGATGTTTTTTCCAGTGGTGGGCAGTATCCGGCCTAGTCAGGAAGTGTTTAATTTGCATATAGGTCCAAGATGGAGGAGCTAGCTTGGTGTTGAGGGCTTCTAATGATAAGAGAGAACTTTTGTGAAAAAGGTGAATTGCCAAAGCTTCTCTGCGGAGCCAGATCTTGCATAAGAAGTTGTCATTTGTGCCAGGGAGGAAATCTGGGTTGGCCCATAGTGGGGTTAAAGGGCTCAACCATGGAGTTGGGTTTGCATTTCTGTTAGAAGTACGGAAGACTTCCAAAGTAGGACCAATTAGTAGATGGAGTTTGATTTGAGAGGCGATGTGTTGAGGGTGAATCCATGGTAAGGATCTCAGGCATTGAGAGGTGACTATGTGCTCTAATGTAATCCAGTCTTTTACCGTGTAATGTATGTTCCAATCTACTACTCGGGCTAGGTGGCCCAGTAATAGCGGCGTAAGTCGGGAAGTGTGATTCCCCTTTACTCTTTGGAAGGGTGAGGCGGTCAAATTGAATTCTAGGAGGTTTGCCTCTCCAGATGAAGGATGAAAATGCTTGTCGAAAGGAGGAAAAGTAGGAAGTAGGTATTCGTATGGGGATGGTTTGTAACATGTAAAGAAAGCGAGGTAGGATAGTCATTTTGAGTAGGGAAGCCCTGCCAAACCTCAATATGTTGAGAGCGTTCCAGCATTTTAAGTCTTCCCTTGTTTCCTTTAAAGTAGGGGCAAAATTGAGTTGAAAGAGATTTGATAGGGCTGTTGGGATTTTGATCCCGAGATATGCTATTGACTCAATGGTCCAAGTAAAAGGATTTTTTTTTTTTGGCATTGTGAGACCGTATCTGGGGATAACATTATATTCAGGGTATTAGATTTTGAATGGTTGATTTTTAGATTGGCGAGTGTCTGGAAATGTTTTAGGTCTTTTAGGAGGTTTGGTAGAGATATGTGTGGGTCAGTGAAAAAAAAGTAGGAGGTCGTCCACAAATGCAGCGAGTTTGCATGTCTGGTTTTTGATAGTGATACCTTTTTGATATCTGGGTTCGTACATATTTTTTCAGAAGGAGTTCGAGGGTAAGGACAAAGAGTATTGGGGATAGTGGGCATCCTTGTCTAGTTCCATTATGAAGATGAAAGGCGATTAGCGCATACTCCTGCTGTAGGGTCTGAGTATAGGGCTCTTATGTATGATTGCATTAGGTCTGGTAGGCCAATGAATTCAAGAACTGCATCCATGTAGTCCCAGGCCACTCTGTCAAACGCCTTCTCTGCAACTACAGAAAAGAAAAAGCCTTGTTTTGTATTGTAGTTCAGCCAGTGGTGGAGGTTTAGGGCCTTAATTGTGTTACCTTCTCTTGGGTATAAATCCTACTTGATCAAGGGAGATTAAGGAAGGAAGAAGTAATATCAAGCGGTTAGCAAGGATTTTGGCATATATTTTAACATCAACGTTAATGAGTGATATTGGATGATAGTTTGTGACAAGGGTCTTTTCCTTATTTTGGGACGACCGCTATGTGTGCTTCTAGAAGCTGTTGGGAGGGCTGAGTTTTGGATTGGAATGAGCGAAAGGCTAATAGAAAGCGATATTAAAAAAAAAACAATTCTTGAAGGTTTTATAAAATTGTAATGGTAGACCATTAGGGCCGGGTGCTTTGCCTACTTTCATATCTTTGAGAGTCTTTTCAAATTCCTCCTCAGTGATGGGGCGTCAAGTTAAGTGAGGCATCCGTGGAGATTGGTGAGGAGCCATATTTTGTAAGAAACTCTTGTATGATGTGAGCCCTTGTTTCAGTACTGTAGGGGCATTTGGGGTTGGAGGGGATGTTGTATAGCTCTTGGTAATATTTTTCAAATTGCTTTGCTATCTCTTTATTAAAGGAATGTAGATTCCCCTGTTTGTCCTTTATGTGGTGGATTGTAACACTACTCTTTGTTTTGTATTGCCCTGGCAAGGAGCCTACCACTTTTGTTTCCTTGTTCATAGTAAATTTTGTGTCCTAGAATATACTGATGTTTTATATCTGTATCCCTTTTGACAGTCATTTTTTTTTCCTTCATTTTTCCCCCTTGGTATTTAGTGTGTATTCCCCATCGTCTAGTGGTTTTTCTGCTTATTGACATATGTAGTGCTTAGCGGCTTCTGTTTTCTTTCCCAGTATTTGTAAATCCTGGCTGGGCAGTCATAGGGGTCATGGTGATTTGCTGGGATGAATTTTTCCCGGCTGACTGCTTATGCTTTCTTCCTAGACAGTGCTTTATTCTCCTGTCTTCATAACACCAATTATGAAAAGTTTGGCATTTGCCCACTGGCTCCTAGCTTATACTGCCCAGCTCCTGAATTGTGAATTATTTTGTCAACCTTAATAACTTGAAAATAGTCTGTTTATTGGCAGAGAGTATTCTGTTATCAGAAACATGATTATAATGGAAATATACCAACTACAGTTATTCAGCAAAGTTTGGCCAGCAGGGAGGAATATAATAATGATAATTAAAGGGCAAACCCCAGTTAGAAAGAAAAAATGTAAACATTAAAGGGGTTTTAAACCCAAAAGCAAACATTTATTATACTGCAGCTTACGAATTCTTAGAGGTGGTGGCTGCATTCGTTTTCTTTATTTATGGCTTGATTTCTCATATTTTCACCTGGTGAACTGGCCAGTCTGTTTTTTTGAACAAACTGCCTTGCAGATGTAGCAGTTAGAGGATGAAGACAAACCATTTTCCACTGACTTACAATGATCTACTTTTATTTATTTATATAAAACCTTTATCCCAAAAGGGAAAAAACTGCTGTAACTGCCTATAACGTGTTGTGTGAGGAAGGGTAACCTGTTGGTTGCTATACTCGCCTACCCCTGGTGTCCCTTTGTCTCTTTTAGCCCCCCCCCCCTCCTCGCTTGTCTTTCCCACCTCCTCCCCACTCCCCCCCCCCTCCCTTTGTTTTTTGCTGCTAATTTCTTTATCAATGCTGCTATGCCTTGCTGGACTATGTATGTTTAAATATAGTCTGTGTCCTCTATATTTGCATTGTTCCATGTCAAAGTGTTTTCGGTTCTTCCATGTATTGCTTAAATACTTCAGAAAACCGCTCCTGTTTTGTAAAAAAAAAAAAAAAAAAAATCTGTACAAAGTACATCTAACACTCCCCTCCCTCCAGATTAACAAAGTTGCTGCCCGAAGGTGCTCATTCATGCAGAGTGGGGGCACTCTAATACAGGAGGTGTGTTACTGACCAGATCAGGTGAAAACAGAGGGGGAAAGGCCTAGAAAAAGGAAACTAATGCAATCCCCATATCTGATTGGTAAGCTGCAATATATTACATTTTTGGTTTTGGGTTTAATGCTGCTTTAAAATGACCATTACGTATGGTCTAAAGGCTCAAATTTGTGGTATATTTAGAAGTACCTTCCAATTATGGGCCAAGCAATCTTTTGGTACTTGTGGCATGTTCCAAAAGATTGCAGGGAGGAAAGGGGAGAGGAGGAGTCACCTAGGTGGCACGAGCGGAAGTAGGAGCTGGGTACCTGTCAAAACTAGGTACCCACTTTGTACTCCTCATCTGGTTGCCATCACACAAGCTTGACACCATCTGAACCAAATAAGTTTATCTTGGTCTCATCAGACCACAGGTCATGGTTAGAGGTCGACCGATATATCGGCCGATATTTGGCTTTTTTTACTTAATCGGCATCGGCCGATTGTGCTGATAAAAAAAGCCGATTATAACTTCAGCGGGACTTGCAAATGACTTCTGTAATAGAAGTCAATTGCAAGTTGTCTGAAGGTTTCTTCTCTCCTCCTCTGGGCAGCCTGCCAAATCTGATAAGAAGATACATTTGTATCTCTTTGGCTTCTTTTATCAATAGACTGAACTCCATGTGTAGAAGTTCTCAGTTTAACCATTTAAAGACTAAATCTTTTTTGACATTTGTTGCTTACAAGTAAAAATTCTTTATTTTCTGCTAGAAAATCACTTGGAACCCCCAAACATTATATATATTTTTTTTAGCAGAGACCCTAGGGAATAAAATAGCGGTTGTTGCAATATTTTATGTCACATGGTATTTGCGCAGCGGTCTTTTTTAAAATAAAATACACTAATTAAAAAAAAAAAAATAAGCAGTAAAGTTAGCCCATTTTTTTTCGTCCAAAAGTTTTGATTACCTGTTTTTGTGTATTTAATATTTAAGATATAGTTATTTTTTTTTTTAATCTAAATTATACATACAAGTGAACTGATTGGAGGTTTGTTTTGTTCAATAAATGTTTAAATGTAAAAAATTTTCTCTATCGCTTATTACTTAAGGTTGCTTTCACACTGGAGCGGGCATGCGTTGACGGTAAAATGCTGTTAGTTTTAGCGGCGCTTTACCGTCATTTTAGCGGCGCTATTCGGCTGCTAGCGGGGCGCTTATAACCCAGCTAGCGGCCGAGGAAGGGGTTAAATGCGCCCCTGAAGTGCAGCTGCCAAAACACTTTGCAGCCGCTTCGGCAGCGGTGCGCATTCATTTCAATGGGCAGGAGTGGTGGAGGAGCGGTATACACCACTCCAAAGACATCCTGCCAGCGCATCGCCTCAGTGTGAAAGCACTCGGGATATCACACTGAGACTGTAGGGAAGCCGTTTTACAGGCACTTTACAGGCGCTATTTTTAGCCCAAAAGCGCCTAAAAAAACGCCCCAGTGTGAAAGGGGTCTAACTGTTAAATTTTATGAGATGAAGGGGGAAAAAAAAGAAAAAAAAAAATCGGCCTAATATATCGGCCCAAAAAAATCGGCATCACATATCGGCCATCGGCCACCGCGATTTCTAAATATCGGTATCGGCATCGGCCAGAGAAAAACCCATATCGGTCGACTTCTAGTCATGGTTCCATTAATCCAGGTCCTTAGTCTGCTTGTCTTCAACAAACTGTTTGCAGGCTTTCTTGTGCATCATCTTTAGAAGAGGTTTCCTTCTGGGACGAAAACCATGCAGGCCAATTTGATGCAGTGTGCAGTGTATGGTCTGAGCACTGACAGGATGACCCCCCACCCCTTCAACTTCTGCAAAAATGCTGGCAGCACTCATACGTCCATTTCCCAAAGACAACCTCTGGATATGACGCTGAGCATATGCACTCAACTTATTTGGTTGAACATGGCAAGGCCTGTTGAGTGGAACCTGTCCTATTAAACCACTGTATGGTCTTGGCCACCTTGCTGCAGCTCAGTTTCAGGGTCTTTCTTATAGCCTAGGCCATCTTTATGTAAAGCAACAATTCTTTTTTTCAGATCCTCAGAGAGTTCTTTGCCATGAGGTGCCATGTTGAACTTCCAGTGACCCTAAAATGATAACCCTGAAAGTGATTGTAAAGGCTCGTGTTTTTTTTTTTTAATAACAAACAAGTCATACTTACCTCCACTGTGCAGTTCGTTTTGCACAGAGTGGCCCCGATCATCCTCTTCTGGGGTCCCCCTGGTGGCGCTATCAGCTCCTCCCCACATTGTATATTCTCCCTAGGAGAAGCACTCTCCCAGGGGGTTACCTTGCAGGATCGCTCTCAAGTCCAGCATTTGCATCCATAGATGCAAAATGCAGGACTCTGCCCCGCCCCTGGCACCTGCTTCATTGGATTTGATTGACAGCAGTGGGAGCCAATGACTGTTCTGCTATCAATCTATCCAATCAAGAGCCGAGAACCCCAGGCAGAGAGGTACAGTGCTTCTCCGCCGAGGGATTGAAGGGCTCGGTGAGTAAAATGGGGGGGCTGGGGGACCGGTCACTGTCAGAAGTTTTTTCACCTTAATGCATCCTATAGGATGCATTAAGATGAAAAAACACAAGGGTTTACAACCCCTTTAATAATAAACAGGATGAGATGGAGACTCATGTGCTCAGATAGCCCCAGTACTCAGACATTCAATTGTCCAATCAAAGAGAAAAAAACAATCTGGCAACATGTCTCAAAAATAAAACATGTGCGATCTTATTAGATCCATCCATAAAAAGGAATCAATACCTGTAATTATTGATTCATTTCAGCCTCTTACATAGGCTTTAGTCATTGACTAAGGCCTATGTAAGAGGCTGAAACGCATCAATTGCAGATATTGATTCCTTTTTATGGATGGATCTAATAAAATCACATATGTTTTATCTTTGAAACATCTTGGTGCCGGATTTTTTTTTTCTGTCCCTAAAGTGGGCCGCCCGGCCAAACTGAGTGATCGGGAGAAAGGCCTTAGTTAAGGAGGTGACCAAGAACCCGATGGTCACTCTGACAGAGCTCCAGCATTTCTCTGTGGAGAGAGGAGAACCTTCCAGAGGACCAACCATCTCTGCAGCACTCCATTAATCAGGGCTATATGGTAGAGTGGCCAGACGGAAGCCACTTCTCAGTAAAAGGCACATGGCAGCTCACCTAGAGTTTGCCAAAAGACACCTGAAGGACTCTTAGCCCATGAGAAACAAAATTGTCTGGTCTGATGAAACAAAGATTGAACTCTTTGGCCTAAATAGCGGGTGTCATGTTTGGAGGAAATCAGGCACTGCTCATCACCTGGACAATTACATTCCTACAGTGAAGCATGGTGGTGGCAGCATCATACTGTAGGGATGTTTTTCAGTGGCAGGAACTGGGAGATTAGTCAGGATTGAGGGAAAGATAAATACAGCAATGTGCAGAGACATCCTTGATGAAAACCTGCTCCAGAGCACTCTGGACCTCAAACTTGGGCGAAGGTTTATCTTCCAACAGGACAACGACCCTAAGCACACAGCCAAGATAACAAAGGGATGGCTATGGGACAACTCTGTGAATGTCCTTTAGTGGCCCAGCCGGAGCCCAGACTTGAACCCGATTGAATGTCTCTGGAGAAATCTGAAAATAGCTGTGCACCAACTCTCCCCATCCAACCTGATGGAGCTTGAGAGGTCCTGCAAAGAAAAATGGGAGAAACTGCCCAAAAATAGGTGTGCCAAGCTTGTAGCAGCATACTTAAAAGACTTTAGGCTGTAATTGGTGCTTCAACAAAGTATTGAGCAAAGGCTGTGAATACTTATGTACATGGGATTTTTTTCATTTTTTATTTTTAATAAATTTGCAAAGATGTCAAACAAACTTCTTTCACATTGTCATTATAGGGTATTGTTTGTAGACTTTTGAGGAAAATAATGAATTTAATCCATTTTAGAATAAGGTTGTAACATAACAAAATGTTGAAAAAGTGAAGCTCTGTGAATACTTTCCAGATGCACTGTAATATGTCCAGGCAACTGGCAAAATGCATCATTAGACGTTTATTACTGGGGTTATGGCTGCAGCTAGATGCCATAACCCTGGTATTGAAATCTTCCAGGCTTTTCGATTAAAAGTGATCACTTTTAGAAGCGGTGGGAGGGGTCGGTTCCCTGCTGCTTTCCGGTAGTTCTCTTGCTTACCTGGTGGATCGTGAAGCCCGAGAACTGATCTGGCACTGGCCGCGGCTGGCCACAGAGATGAGCAGACAAAAAATGGCCTCCACTTATCTCTATGGCCTAGATAGAAGGACTGGAGCAACATCATGACATCACTTCCAGTTTGATGTAAACAATACCATTTTTTTTAAAGCACTAGATTAAAAAAATAAAATAATTAATGTAATGCTTTCCATTGTAGAGGAGAAATGGGGAGTCTTATTGACCCCAGATCTCTCCATAAAGAGAACGTACCATGCTGTAGTGTTGTCACAAAAGATGTTTACATTTCTCGTGACAGCAATAAAAGTGACAAAAAAAAAAGAAAACTAAAGGGACAGTGTAAAAATATTTTTTTTTTATAAAATAATAATAACAAAAAAATAAATATGTTAAAGTGCCCCTGTCCCGCCATGCTTGCGCACAGTGGTGACCGCTTATGTAGCTCACACCCACATATGTAAATGGTGTTCGCAATACACATGTAAGGTATCACCGTGAACATCTGAGCGAGAGCTATAATTCTAGCTCTAGACCTTTTAGGTGCCGATAATTTGTCGACATTCCACGCAAGTGTTCAATTTTAAAGCATGACATGTTCGATATCTATTTACTCAGCGTAACATCCTCTTTCATATTTTACAAAAAAAAATTAGTTATTGTGTGTTTTTTTTTTTTTTAATTCTTTAAAGTGCATTTTTTCCCAAAAAATTGCATTTGAAAAACCGCTGCACAAATACTGTGTGACATAAAAAATTGCAGCAACAACCATTTTATTCTTTAGGGTCTCTGCTAAAAAAAAATATAAATACCGTATTTATCGGCGTATAACACGCACTTTTTTCCCCTTAAAATCGATCCCCTGCGATCCTGAGCTGACAGATCCAAAAAGTCGCCGACCGCGATTTGAAAATGGCGCCGAAATACACAGTGCCGGTCCTCGGCTCTTCTCGGCCACTTTCGGCTTTACTCGAGCGCCGCCCGAACCTAGCCGAGTGTACTCGGCTAGGTTCGGATAGCTCCGCTCACAGTCACGCCCATTCCGGGCGGGACTACGAGTGGAGCCGAAAGTGAACGAGAGCCGCCGGGAGAGCCGAGGACCGGCACTGTGTATTTCGGTGCCGGCGGCGCCATATTCAAATCGCGGTCAGCGATTTTGAAGCTCAGCGAGCTGCAAGGCTGCACTGGGATAAGGCTGCACTGGGATAAGGCTGCACTGGGATAAGGCTGCACTGGGGCAAGGCTGCACTGGGGCAAGGCTGCACTGGGGCAAGGCTGCACTGGGATAAGGCTGCACTGGGATAAGGCTGCACTGGGATAAGGCTGCACTGGGATAAGGCTGCACTGGGATAAGGCTGCACTGGGGCAAGGCTGCACTGGGGCAAGGCTGCACTGGGGCAAGGCTGCACTGGGATAAGGCTGCACTGGGATAAGGCTGCAATGGACACTGGGGAAGGCTGCACTGACAAGGCTGCACTGACAAGGCTGCACTGGGGCAAGGCTGCACTGAGAAGGCTGCAATGATGGGCATGTAAATGTAAGTTTTTTTCCCTTCAACTTCCCTCCTAAAAGTTTTTTTTTCCTTAAAATTCCCTCCTAAATTGGGGTGCGTGTTTATACGCCGGTGCGTGTTATACGGCGATAAATACGGTATATGAGGATTGTGGGTTCTAAGTAATTTTCTAACAAAAAAAATACTGATTTTTACTTGTAAACAGAAAGTGTCAGAATAGGCCTTTTTCCAGTCAAATTTGAGTATTTGTATGTTATGTGTTCCCATTCACATAGCATACCAAAAAAATGTTTTCTTTAACTATGTAGTATTTCTTACCTTTTTAGATGTTTCTCAAGATAAGCCCTGTTTTCAAGAATTTTTAAACAGAAGTCAGAGTGAGTCTGTCCTGAGGACAGGTTGAGATTCCTTCAATCAACAAACAATTCAAGAAACCTATTTTCGAAACCTTTAACCCTTTGGTAGGACAGACTGTGTTAAAATCTAGTTATCAACTGTTATAAAAAGTGGTTGTAAACACGAAAGGGTTTTTGACTTAATGCATTCTCTGTGTGAAGATAAAAAAAACCTTGCCTCGTCTGCCCCTCCCCTCCTTAACACTCCTGTATTGATCCAACATTGTGCCTGGCTGCAAGTCTTCCCTGCCTTCTTCCTGGTCTCACAAGCTTTGCTTATAGCTGCAGGAACCATTGGCTTCTGCTACTGTCAGTCAAATCCATCAAGCAGAAAGTGGGGGGCAGGGCCAAGTCACGCTGTGTGTGTCCATTGACGCACGCAGCCTGGCTCGGGATTGAGCCACATGTCTGCCCCCATAGCAAGAGGCTTGCTATGGGAGCAGACACAGAAGAGGAGAAGAAGGGAAAAAAACAGCGGGGAACCCCTGAAGAGGAGAATTGGGGCTGCACTGTGCCATACCATGGCACAGAGCAGGTAAGTATAAACCAGTTTTATTATGTTAATCATAAAAAAAAGGCTTTACAATTACTTTTAAGACCTGTCTGCAGAGTACTTTCAGGGTTACTGGAATTCTCCAAAACAGAACTTCTAAAAAGAGATACGCTGCAATTTTTAAATATTTTTAAGTTCTACTATAATAGGAACATGTAACAAACATAAAGTAGGCTTTATCCCTGTTTAACTCCAAAAGTGGACATACTTTACACGTTCAGGTGGACACATACGAGATTTCTTTTGTTCAGTCTGCAAGCTGGATGAAAGAAATCTAACCGATTCCTCCATCCACTCAAATAACATAGATGAACAAATCCCCCTGCCGGGCTATTGTATTCTAGTAACCATGGACAATGGCTGTCAGAATACCTGCAGCTCTCAGTCTGTGGGCACTGTTCAGCTAACAATTTTTGGCCCAGCTTCTTTGACAAAAGTCGATTGAGTAGTTGACTTACAGCGTTTCAAGTGGGCAGGGCCACACACTGTTGGAATTTAGAGCAGATTACTCTGGATCTGCTGAAAATAGCACATGGCCAGCTTTGGATTTATTGAGAGCAATGGACTATAAATGTGGCCTGTCCTGTAGTTGTTCTTCAGGGGTGTTAAAGTGATATTAAAGGTTCAGTGGTTTTTATTTTTTTCGTTAATAATAATAAACCTGTCATACTCACCTGTGTAGTGGTTTTGCACAGAGCAGCCCCCATCCTCCTCTTCTCTGGTCCTTCACCAGTGCTCTTGGCTCCTCCCTCCTGATGAGTGCCCACAGAGCAAGCAGCTTGCAATGAGGGCGCCCAAGCAGGCTCGTTCCCGAGCTACAGCTCTGTGTCCATTCCCACACAGAGCCACAGCTTGGCCCCGTCCCCTATCTCTCTTCATTAGCTTACTGGCGGTGATTGACAGGAGGGAGAGTCCCCAGACAGCCGAGGCTCTCATGCACAGCGCTGGATGTGCATGAGAGCTCAGGTAAGTATTAGGGAGGCTGGGGGCACTGCTGCTGCTGCACAGAAAGACGATCAGATGTTGTCTCTTCCAGGGTATGGAGACGAGTGTGGGGAAAATGGCCTCCACCTGTCTCCATACCATTGCAGGGCGGAAGTGACATCAAAACGTCACTTCCACCCATAGCTTTTAAAGGGCCTTTTTTTTTTTAATTGCATTTTAGTGTAAATATGAGATCTGAGGTCTTTTTGACCCCAGATCTCGTATTTAAGAGGTCCATACATCCTTTTTTTCTATTAAAGTGGAGTTCCACCCACTTTTACAACTCTTCAGCATCCCTCACTAAACTGTGCACTGTAAACAAATTAGATATTTTTTTTCTCAGCACTTACTGTATATCTGCTGTATTCATTTTTCACTTCCTCCTCCCTGGCCGCGGCCCATCGCATCATTTCATGTTTGCAATGCCTTCTGGGAAGGGGCGGCAACTTCCTCTGACACTGCCGTTGCTATGGAAACCTGACCTGAAACCTATTACACTGCTTGGGCTGCACTGAGCATGTGCGAGATCTACAAGGATGAGATCCAGGAAGAAATACAGTTTGGCTTCAGATGCCCACACTTAAGATGGCCACGGCCTGCTGTAGGTTTATAAAATAACAAACTACTGCTATAAACTAACAAAACAGACCTTAGTTTACAGACTAACTTTACTAGAATACATTAGGCTTGTGTATTATAGGGGTATTTTTATTTAAAAAGTATAATTTCGGCCGGAACACCACTTTAAGGGATGTTTACCTTCCTTGTAATAGGAATAAAAGTGACATGATTTTTTTTTTTTTTTAAAGAACAGTGTAAAAATAAAAGGTAAAATGAATAAGAAAAAAAAAAGAATTTTTTTCTAAACGCGCCCGTCCCACCAAGCTCGCGTGCAGAGGGGAACGCATACGTGAGTAGCGACCGCATATGAAAACGGTGTTCAAACCACACATGTGAGGTATCGCCGCAATCGGTAGAGCGAGAGCAATAATTCTAGCACTAGACCTCCTCTGTAACTCAAAACATGCAACCTTTAGAATTTTTTAAACGTCGCCTATGGAGATTTTTAAGGGTAAAAGTTTGTCGCCATTCCACGAGCTGGCGAAATTTTGAAGTGTGGCATGTTGGGTATCAATTTACTCGGCGTAACATTATCTTTCACTGTATAAAAAGAAATTGGGCTAACTTTATTGCTGTCTTGTTTTTCAATTCAAAAAAAGTGTATTTTTTCCCAAAAAAAGTGCACTTGTAAGACCGCTGCACAAATACGGTGTGACAGAAAGTATTGCAACAAATGCCATTTTATTCTCTAGGGTGTTAGAAAAAAAATGTATAATGTTTGGGGGTTCCAAGTAATTGTCTAGCAAAAAAAAAAACAGATTTTTAACGTGTAAACAAAAAATCTCAAAAAGAGGCTCGGTCCTTAATTGGTTAACCGACGCGGTTGTGCGACGCTGTACCCAAATAAAATTGAAGTCTTTTTTGTTCCCACAAATAGAGCTTTCTTTTGGTGGTATTTGATCACCTCTGCGGTTTTTATTTTTTGCGTTATGTATTTGGATAATACATATCCAAAAAAAAACCCAAATTTCTTCATCAGTTTAGGCCAATATGTATTCAGCTACATATTTTTGGTAAAAAGAAATCCAACAAGCGTATATTGATTGGTTTGTGCAAAAGTTATAGCGTCTACAAACTACGGAATAGATCTATGGACTTTCAATTTTTTTTTCTTTTTTACTAGTAATGGCGGTGATCAGCGATTTTTAGCAGGACTGCGACATTGCAGCGGACAAATCTGACCCCAAGTGACGCTTTTTGGGGACCAGTGACACCAATACAGTGATCGGTGCTAAAAAAAATGCACTGATTACTGTATAAATGACACTGGCAGGGAAGGGGTTAACATTAGGGGGCGATCAAAGGGTTAAATGTGTTTCCTGTTGGTGCTTTCTTACTGTGTGGGGGGAAGTGCTGACAGGAACAACACGGAATCACTAGAAACAGCAGATCTCCATGTTGTCCCCTGTCAGAACGGGGATCTGCCTTGTTTACATAGGCAGATCCCCGTTCTGCTCCTCGGTGAAGCAATCGTGGGTGACCGATGAACATCGGGTCCGCCAGGCACGCCATCGGCTCCTCTCTGCAGCAGGCGCGTGCGCCCACACTACCGATACGTTGTTTTGCGCAATAGACCCGCAGTATATATGCGGTGGGTGATCTTTAAATGGTTAACTCACTGCCCGACACACAGGTGGCCTCTAGAGGGAAAATCTACAAATCTGTGTAGTCATGGAAATGTGTAATAGCACGTCTCTGTAATATGAAAATCACATGAAGATTTTACTTTTAGAGTTCTATTAAGTTAAAATGTTTCTTCTAAATATATTCTAGTGCTAGGGTCTGTGTCGTGAAGCAGCTGATGCTTGGCTTTCTTAAGTGGGTCAAATAAACTGCTAACCATATTGGTTCACCTTCAACACTTCCCAACTCTCTCTGGAGCAGTGTTCCTTTTTATCAGGCTCATTTTGTGTGATCAACAGTCTAGATAACTTGACTGTGCACGTTCCCTCTGAAGAGTGTCTAAAAGATCCAGCTATTACTGGAGCATGAGCAAATCAGGGCTGACAAACCATTTGTGGTGAAAAGTGGCTTAAGCCTCTCGCCCACTGGGAATGAAACCTTAATGCAGTGTCCATAGCAACAGTCAATATAAATTGATCTGTCCAAGCTGCTATAGCAACACTGTCTGCTTTACGCCAAGACTTTAGGGATGCGTGTCACTTGTGTCCTGTACATTTATCACTCACTGTGCATTAGATTTGCCACAAATTGTTGCTGAACCAATGCGTTACCAGCCTCAGGTCTCTTTTACTTAGATTCTTTGGATAGAAATAGGCTGGGAATTGTTTACTAAACGCTTGCTCTGATTTCGAGCTATGCTTTCTGCATTTTCTTAGTTGCCGTCAGTGAATTGTGCTGATAGCTTGAACATGCAGGATAGGAGGTTTATATAATATGATTCAGAGACAAATGGTTGACCCATAATTACTGGTTTCAGATAAGATGCATCATTTAGAATTGGCTCTTGTGACTTAAAATATAGTGGGTATAGAAAAGAATCGCCCCCTTTTAAAATGATCACATTTTGTGGCTTTGCATCCTGAAGTGAAGACAGACACAGTTTTTGTGTTATCCAGCTATATTTACTAATGCAACATATAACATCCAAATGAAAGCTATAACACCAACATGTCAGGAAAAAAAAAATTCAAAAACAGAACCACTGAGTTGGAAAAAGGATCACCCCCTTATGTCAGTATTTTGTTGGACCACATTTTGCAATAATCACAGCCTTTAGACTGTTGGGATTTGTCTCTACTAACTTTGCACATCTAGACTTTGCAATATTTGCCCACTCTTCTTTTCATAACTGCTCAAGTTCAGTTACATTTGATGTTAACCGTTTGTGGACTGTAGTCTTCAAGTCATTCCACAGATTTTCAATGGGGTTTAAATCTTTGCTCTGACTAGGCCATGCAAGGACATTCACCTTTTTCTCCTTCAATCAGTGGTGATTTTTGCTGTGTGCTTTGGGTCATGTTGGAAGGTAAACCTTCTTCCCATTGACAACTTTGGGGTTTACACACACAGATCCCGGTTCTCCGTGTGTCAGCGACGATCGCGGGAGACCGCGATTGGCTCAGGGGGCAAGCGGGGGGCGCGCCCCCTAGTGGCCACAGGGCCATGCCATTCTTCCGCAGTACAACTGCGGCGGCTGGTTGGCAAGTGGTTAATGCATTCCTTGCATTAAGGTAAACAATGTTTAGGCATCAGCATCCCCCCTCTACTTACCTGAGCCCTCATTTGATCCAGCACGATGCACGTCTGTAGCTCTTTTCTCCTCTTACTTCTGGGTCTCTCTGGCTTTGCTGGGGCACAGGGAACCATTGGCTCCCAGTGCTGTCAATCAAAGTTAGTGACAAGGGAGTGGGAGGCGGAGCCGAGTCCTGCTGTCTGTGTAAATGGATGCAGCAATGGGGCTCGGGAGCTAGCATGCACGTATGCCCCCATGGGAAGCCACTGGATGGAGAGAGGAGGGGCCAGGAGTGACAGCGGGGGACCCGAGAATTTCTATTGCACAGAGCCGGTAAGTATAGACATGTTTGTTATTTGAAAAAATAAAATGACCTTTTCAATTGCTTTAAGGGTGCGTGGTAGGGTGTGCTGAGCGTACTTTGGAGCTTGGCGGAGCATTCTCTCTTTAAATTATGAAGTACATCTCATACTCCACATGGCTCCATTCTTCATGCTGTGCTCTGTTATACTTTGTACCTCTAATCATTACGTTGTTGTCATATTAATAGAAAGAAGTACTACAGGGTTTTCCAAAGGACCAAATCCGGCGGACAATCCGATTGTGTGTGGGCTTCCCCGGACTTTCACCGGACTTTTCCAGTCGCAAATCTGACAGACTTTAGATTTGGAACATGCTTTAAATCTTTACGTCGTAACTCCGCCGGACCCAGAAATCCGCTCGTCTGTATGCTAGTCCGACGGACAAAAACCCACGCTAGGGCAGCTATTGGCTACTGGCGATCAACTTCCTTATTTTAGTCTGGTGTACGTCATCACGTACGAATCCGTCGGACTTTTGTGTGATCGTATGTAGGCAAGTCCGTTCATTAGAAAGTCCGCCAAAAGTCCGTCGAAAGTTTGTCGGACGGGCTGTCGGACTTTTGTAGCTGAAAAGTTCGACCGTGTGTACGCCACATTAGGCTTCACTAAAGTAACTACTTGAGTACGAGTCCTGCTGTCAAAATGCCTCTGATGTGCTACAGATACTTTATTCTGAGATGCATAAAATATCTGACCATATTTAACAACAAAGGGGATAATTTGCAGATAAAGCTGTTTCTTTTCTGTATTCCTCGTTGGAAAATGATTGCTGAAGACATGGGAAACTGCTGATAGCAAGTGAAATACATACTGGAGAGATTATGAAACAAAATCCAAAGTAGAATCATGTGAAGAATTATTGAAGCCAAATGCTTTTGACCTTGAACAAGCTATCCACGAGTGCCTAAAAGCAGCTAAAGTGTAATATTCCTTAAGGCAAAGATCTGCACCTGTAACATTTTGTACTGATGTGCTGCAGTCTTTACAATCTTGGGAATGCAGAGCACCATTTATATGACTAGGGAATAAAACAGAATTTAAATTAAATTTATTCAATGGGAACATGATTGGTCAGGGGGTGTTCTTTAACTAAAGGCCAACTTAATAGCTGTTTCTTGGAAAGGATATGGTAATTTGTTTTTTGTTTGGTATATTATACTTTAAAACTGTAAGAATTTAAACAAAATAATCTGGAAGAACATCCATGATGGCTGTAGCGTCCAATCTAGTGTAATCTTTATTTTTTCACAGCATACATTTTCTCTAGATGTATACTGATACATTTTACTGTAGCGTTTATGTGAAGGGGCCAGTGATGTCAACCACCTGTAAATGGAGTAGTGTGCAGTGCTTTTCACCAGATTTCACTCAACGGTAAATAGTGGGGTAGAAGGCAGGACCAGATTTCCCACTAGGTACTGTAGGCATGTGCCTACAAGCGCCCTTCCTAGAGGGGCGCCTGTCTATATGAGGTGTGTTTCGTTTTTTTTTTTTTTTCTTTTTTTTTTAACCCTTTTGCTGCCAGCCACACAAGCCAGTGGCTGCAGCCACTGGGATTTTGCGTGAAACGGACAGGCAGACTCTTTTCTGTCAGGTGCAAGCATTCGGGCAGCTGCGCTGCCACCTGCTTGCTATTACACACCCCCAATACGGGAAACCCACCCCATGTATTCTGGGCTCCGCTTGCCCATCTGCGGGACTGGGGGAGCAGGGAAGGGTGTGCTGCAACCCAGAAAGTGACGTGTATGAAGTCACTTCCGTGTCATCCTGTCACTTTCCCCGGCTAGTGTAACGGGAAGGGGTATATTGCAATGCAATGTGCATTGCAATACATTCAGTGGAGCCAAGAAGAAGCCCTGCATGTCTCATTAAAGAGAACCTGTCACCTAAAAATCATCACATAGGCATAGGGGACTTTTTTTGCCCTATGTGATGAAAGAAAAAAGTTAAGCAAAAAAAAAATGGTTACACCCAAACACAATAAATTTTGAGGCCCCCACCCCCACATATACGCATTTACGAGCGTAAATGCACAAGCCACAGGCACCTATACGTGAAAACATTGATTTCAATACTCATGATACATATCGTCGCGCATGCCAGAGTGAGAGCAATAATTCTAGCACAAGACCTCCTTCGTAACACTAAACTGATGACCTATAGGGGGCTTTTGAAGCGTAACCTATACAAAATATAGGATCCTGAAGAATGTCGCCATTTCAGGTTAACATAAATTTAAGGTTTGACATGTTGGGTATCTATTTTCTCAATGCGACCTCATCTTTTATATTTTATCAACAATTTGGGTAGTCTATTGCGTATGTTTGCCCTAAAACTAGGGGTGCACCGAATGGAAATTTTGGTGCCTAAACCAAAAATGAAGGATGCACGAGGCCGAAACCGATACTGAAAATTACAGTTTTTAAAAAAATATTTATATTTTTATATATAATTGTATTGTATTCAACTTTTTAATTAATATCATCAGATTAAATTAATATGAATTTATTGTTGGCCATTATTGACATCTTTAGTGCAAGAAAGGTCAAGAAAAATGCAGTCTCTAACATCTCTTGTATCATGTCTGCAATCTCTTACTTAAACTTAAACACACTGCTAATTGTATTGGTAAAATTTCCATTCGGTGCACCTCTAGCAGACATGATACAAGAGATCAATGCAGCCTCATCAGTGCCCATCACATGCAGCCTGCCTGTGCCCAGCAGCCTCACTAGTGCCTGTGCCCAGCAGTTTCACCAGTGCTCATCATATGCAGCCTGCCTGTACCCAGCAGCCTCACCAGTTCCTGCCATATGCAGCCTCGCCAGTGCCCATCATATGCAGCCTGCCAGTGCCCACCATATGCAGCCTCACCAGTGCCCATCATATGCAGCCTGCCAGTGCCCATCATATGCAGCCTGCCAGTGCCCATCATATGCAGCCTGCCAGTGCCTCGAAGCCTCACCAGTTCCGTCATATGCAGCCTCGCCAGTGCCCATCATATGCAGTCTCACCAGTGCCCATTGTATGCAGCCTGCTAGTGCCCATCATATGCAGCCTGCCAGTGCCCAGCAGCCTCACCAGTGCCCGTCATATTCAGCCTGCCAGTTCCCTAACAGTCCCACCAGTGCCCATCATATGCAGCCTCACTAGTGCCCATCATATGCGGCCTGCCAGTGCCCATCATATGCAGCCTGCCAGTACTCAGCAGCCCCACCAGTGCCTATCATATGCAGCCTGCCAGTGCCCAGAAGTCCCACCAGTGCCCGTCATATGCAGCCTGCCAGTGCCCAGCAGCCTCACAAGTGCCCATCATATGCAGCCTGCCAGTGCCCAGCAACCCCACCAGTGCCCATCATATGCAGCCTGCCAGTGCCCAGCAGCCCCACCAGTGCCCGTGATATGCAGCCTGCCAGTGCCCATCTTATGCAGCATGCCAGTGCCCAGCAGCCTCATCATTGCTTGTCATATGCAGCCCACCAGTGCCCATCATATGCAGCTTGCCAATGCCCAGCATCCCCACCAGTGCCTGCCTGTGCCCGCATCAGTGGCAATCTCCGTGTGTCACGGAGTTGGATTTGAACTGCCCGGCCGTAGTAACAAAGTCCCGCCTCCTGAAATCACTTCACGCTAATTCAATGTCCCGCCATTGGATCAGTGTGCCGTCTAGCACAGGAGGCGGGTCATTGTTACTACAGCCGGGCAATTCAGCTCCGTGAAACACAGAGATCGAGGGGAGGAGGGGGAGGAGGAGGAAGTGGACTGGGCGGCACCCGGGCGGACCGCGCCCCCTTTCGGTATCGGCTGTTTTTTTTCATTCGGCCGAATGAAAAAACACAGTTTTCAGCCGCTAATTATTGGCGGCCGAAATTTCGGCGCACCTCTACCAAAAACTAATTTTAGTGGTTTTTTTTTACTGAAATTTTGCTGTAATTCAGCAAGAGAAAAAGAGTCCGTTCTACTGTCTCTTCAGAATTTTCCTTTCCCGAATGTAAATCTGGCCCTGTTAGCAGGTGGGCTTCAAAAGCTGCAAGTTTCTTGCCATTGTCATTATTTTTTACTTCAATATATCTGTATTCAGAGGGGCTCCTGTGTAGCAAAAATGCAGGTTGTAGAACAGTTTACTTTCATACATTAGCCCTAAAGTATTTGCTGGTCTTTTAACATGTGACATTGGCTGGGAAATGACTAGATGTTTTTTTTTTTTTTTTTTTTTTTTAGAGAACTGTGAATAGTTGTGTTAGTTCCATGCCTACACCCTCAGAGTTTGCAGAAGTCAGTGGATTATTGAACCTGCATGATTTTTCTCTAGGGTGAAAGTACTCTTTAAAGTTCTTTTATCTGATACATTTTTAGAAGTCTGCGTACTTTTGTTTGGCATAGTATTTAACTGACAGAAAACTAAAGGCCCTATATGAAAATATTCGCCAGCATTTCCATATGCCCTTGCAAAATCAATGAACACTACTGTATGCTCTGTTCTAGCTAAGAAAATGGTGCATTGTTGCAACATTAACATCCAAAATATATGTTTGCACTTTATACTTATACTACTTTCTTCTTCCATGGAAAGGTCTTGAACCTGTTGGTGGAGCACCATGGGAAATCAAGTTGGAAAAAAAGACCAAAGTGGTGAACACAATGCTAATAAGGTAAGCTTAAATTTCTCTATTCTTCCCTAGGAATCTGGTTGATTGGCTGTGAAAATGTAAGCATTTTGTAAACATGGGCGATTACATATATTCATATTTATAGCACCCTCCCTATATTTTTTTTTCCCAAAATCCAAAAAAGAGGTCTGTCTGTCCAGCTGTTGCAGCCATTGTAAGCGGATCCCACTTAATGTCTGCGGAGGACAAGAGGCAAAGTGGGATATGTTTATCATGGCTTTTGTATTTTCACCAGAACTTTATCTGTTTAGGATCTGCAAAGTTTAAACTCCTTTAATAATTTCATGGGTGCTTTTACAGCATTAGGTGACAAGAAGAGAAATTTGAGAACTGTTTTCACAGGCTGTTCTCCATACACAAAAAGTCAGAAATTGTAGTTTTTCAAAAAATGTATTCTACACACATAATTTATTTTAAAAGGGCAACCTTCTCAGGAATATGGGTACATGTACTTTTTTCCCTTGCACTTTCTTCTGGTCAGAGAAGAAATGTCGGCCCATTTGCCAGGTCCCAATAAAGATTGACTCTTCTTGTGTTTGAGCTCAGGGATAATAATTGACACTGACTAGAGAATAGAAGGGGTCAGAGAACAGCCTTGGCAGGCTATGGAAAGAGGAGGAAGAGGAAAAAGATTAGAGTAGGTGACACTGAAAGAGTGCTTAGATAGGCAGAAGGAGAACCAGGAAAGAGCAGAGTAGGCCAAGGAAATGCAGTATTTTGAGGAGAAGCGGGTAAGTAAAAGGCAGCAGGATGTTCTAATAGTATGGGTAGGGAATAGTGACCATTTGTTTTTGCAGTTAGTAAGTCGTTAATGGGTTTTAAAAGGGTAGTTTCTGTGTAGCATTGTGGGTTAAAGCCAGAATGTAAAGAGTCGAGAAGGTTATTGTCAGTGAGGACACAGCTCAGACGGTTGTAGACTCAGCGTTCTAGGATTTTGGAGGTATTCCAGGAAGCACCTTTGATACTTCTTTTTAATTCTGTTATCAGCACAGGGCTCAGCTAGCTACCAGTGTTAATTTCGTCAACAATAACGTCATAATTTACGTCAGCTGCATTTTTGCAGTGAGGAAAACTAAACGAAAAGTACACCACATTTTCGTCCACTGACGAAAACTATGACAAAAATCAATTTCGTTTTCATTAACAAATGAAACGAAAATGTGAGGCAGTTTACCCTCGGAAATTCAATTTTTCACAGAGCTCCGCCTCCTTCCGCTGGATGGAACCCACCATTTGTAGATAGGAGGCTTTCCGAGCAGATAGACCATCAATGGCTGTTATCTGCAGCCTGAAGAGGTATGTTCTATTAGGATGGCAGCGGCTTGGGTGTGTAGTTAGCCCTCTCACACACTGCCTCTGTAGATATACGCCTGCAGGGCTGATTGGATCTCTACTAGTCCAGTGAGGTGAAGGCTGTGTGTCCCAGAAGATGAAGTACTCTAATCACACTACAAGGATTGTGGGCTCTCCACTGTCTGTCGACACACTCACACTTTATACTGATATATAGAGCCCCCCTGTCTGATCTGTGCAGGATTAACCTTTTTTGCCACAGAATCAAGTAGCACAGAGGATCTGTATATGTAGAGCAGAACACCTCATAATGTTGAAGACACGAGAGCCCTATAGGGATTTGATCAGGTGTGCAGGAATTATTTAGAAAATACCTTAGCTTAGATTTACTGTTAAGTAGTAAGGGTCTAATAATCTATACTGGGATTCTTTTTTCCATTTTTTTCTCTTTGAATTTTTTTTTCTTTGTGAACGTTTGTGACTTTTCTCGGACAGCTGGGTGACAAATTAAATATACCTGTATATAGTTCCTTGAAACGCATGCAGTTCCTCACCAGTTACAGCAACTCTGTTAAACACACAGAGCAGCCTGTGAGAATCTACTTGGAAGGGCACATACAGTGCGGAAAATATTTATTTGATCCCTTGCAGATTTTGTAAGCTTGCTTACTTACAAAGAAATGAAGGATCTATAATTTTTATTATAGGTGTATTTTAAATGATCGAGACAGAATATCAACCAAGAATCTAGAAAAAACACATGATACAAATGTTATAAATGGAGTTGTAGTTCAGTGAGTAGAATAAGTATTTGATTCCCAAGCAAAACATGACTTAGTACTTGGTGGAGAAACCCTTGTTGGCAAACACAGAGGTAAGACATTTGTTGTAGTTGGTTACCAGGTTTACACACATCTCAGGGGGATTTTGGTCCACTCTTTTTTACAGATCTTTTCTAAATTCTTAAGGTTTTCTGGCTGTCGCTTAGCAACTCGAAGTTTCAGCTCCCTCCATAAATTTTCTATAAGATTAAGGTCTGGAGACTGGCTAGGCCACTCCATGACCTTAATGTGCTTCTTCTTGAGCCACTCCTTTGTTGCCTTGGCGGTATGTTTTGGGTCATTGTCATGCTGGAAGACCCATCCACGACCCATCTTCAGTGTTCTGGCTGAGGGAAGAAGGTTCTCATCCAAGGTTTTATAATACTTGGCCCCGTCCATTGGCCCCTCAATGTGACAAATTTGGCCTGTACCTTTTAGCATTGAAACAGCCCCAAACATTTCCACCTCCGTGCTTGACTGTAGGGATGGTGTTCTTGGAGTCATAGTCAGCAGCATTTATCTTTCTCCAAACACAGTGAGTTGAGTTAATGCCATATAGCTCCATTTTGGTCTCATCTGACCACAGCACTTTCTCCCAATCCTTCTCTGAATCATTTAGATGTTTATTCGCAAACTTTAGATGGACCTGTACATGTGCCTTCTTAAGGAGTGTGACCTTGCGGGCACTGCAGGATTTCATCACATGGCGGCGTATTGTGTTACCAATGGTTTGTCTGGCGACTGTGGTCCCAACTGCATTAAGATCATTTACAAGTTCCTCCCGTATAGATCTGGGCTCATCCCTCACTTTTCTCATGACCATCCTTACTCCTTGAGGCGAAATCTTGCATGGAGCTCAGACCGAGGGCGATTGATATTTATTTTGTATTTCTTGCATTTGTGAATAATTGCTCCAACAGTTGTCTCCTCGCCAAGCTTCTTGCTGATGGTCTTGTAGCCCATACCAGCCTTGTGCAGGTCTACAATCTTGTCGCTGATGTCCTTTGATAGCTCTTTGGTCTTGCCCATGGCGGTGAGGTTTGAATGGAAGAAAGATTCTGTGGACAGGTATCTTTTATACAAATAGCTCACATGAGCACATGTGGTCATGTGATACACAGATTAGTCCTGTCAATTTAAGAAGGTGCTCCTAAGGACAACTCGTGTTTTTGGTTGATATTCTGTCTCTATCATTAAACATACAACTATGATAACAATTATAGACCCTTAATTTCTTTGTGAGTGGGCAAACTTATAAAATCTACAGAGGATCAAATAATTATTTTCGCCACTGTATGACTAGCTGTTTCTGACCAGGACTAGGTTGGCCTTTTATGGCCAGAGATGACCAATCCCCCCCCCCCCCCCCCGGCTTCCCCGCTCTGGAGGATCTGGCCAAACTGTGAGGAACATGCTCCAGAGGATACCCCTACTCCCTCCCAAGACAGTATGTGTACTCTTCTGTACTGTTACTGTGGGAATGTGTGGAGCCTAAACATTGGGAAGAATTTCGCCTGAGCTGACCATCCATATGATCTTACAGGGTTGCCTGCTCACCTGGTCCTTGAGGCCGTGGCTAACCTCAACCCATCTGCAATTGAGGCCACAGCTTCTGCAGCATACAAGCGGCTGTAGCCAGAATCCAGGGCCCCCATTTTACTGAGGAAATTTTTGCCCTTACTGTACTTCAGCCTGTTCCTATTGGGATGACCACACATAGGAAGAAGTGATCCTTGAATTTGGAAGGAAGGTTGGCAAACTTCAGGTACTCCTGATGGTGGCACCAGCTGGTGCCAGTGGCCATATTATGAATGGGCAGCCAGGGCAGCCATACTATGAATGTTTGGGCACTGCCTGGTGACTTCACATCTAGCGCTCTTCCACTGTCCCTGGGATACAGAGTGGCCTTCCTGCTGGCACTGTGGAGAGTACCCAGTATCCCCTCTCAGCTCCTGCAGCATACATGATGAATGTGGTGAGTCTGTTGGGCCCCACCTTCCTCACTGGTTGTAGCAGCATCTTGTTATCTACACCTACTGTATGCTGGCTATGCTGTGTTTGATGTTTGAGACAATTGGGGGGTCTGGATGGCCCACTTTGGGGAGGCTCTGGGTATTGACCATTACCCTCTGTGTCTGCTTCAAAACCCACCCATTGCCCCTTATTATACCATATGGAACATGCATTTGCATGTTAGTCAGAGCAACTCTCAGATGGTGGAGGTTCTGTGCCCCACTTGCCAGACACAAGTCTTTCAGACAGCAGTGTAATGTTTCTGCCTTTGGGGAGTTTTTAGTTTTTTTTTTTTTCACACCCCTCATGAGGCACTGCTTTTGGAATTTCCCAGCAATCGAGACCTAAAAATTAATGAACTGAAGTGAAAATGGTTTTGTTCTTACTGTAAAATCTTTTTCTCTGCATTCATTCAAGGACACAACACCCTCCTTTGGTTGATATGTCTGTAACCATTTGTTTTCTATGTATTTCTTTGTGGTTAATTGAGCTGCCTTTAGCAGATGGCGAGGATTTGGCCACCAGCAGAGGCCACCCCTAGGCTGCGCTTTATGTTTTGTGCCCAGTGTTCTACTCTTGCAGGTTGAACTATAGCCCAACGGTCATATAAAGATGTGTCCTTCAAAGAACGCAGGGAAAATACGTTTGCAGTAAGAACAAACATCCATTTTGACTCCAAAAATGCAAGTTTTGCATATTTGGCACTGTGAGTTTTGGGGCTGAGAACTTATGTGAATGTACATGCAGGCATTTGAGGATGCCAGCATGTTTTATGGTGCTAGTTAAGGTGATGTTAACAGATTATTTTTATGCACTGACAGGTTTACTTAATTCTGCTGAAGATGTACATAAAAAAAATCTTTGAATATACATTGTTAATGACCAAATAAATGTTCAGCAAAGAGCTATATAAAAGTCTGTTATTCTATAATTATGATATACTTCTGCTTTTTATGAGGTGACACTCCTTGTACAGCTTTTTTAATGCACATGTGACATCTCTGCTTCCTGTACTACTAATTGCCGTGTTAATCCATCCGTCTACTCTTTTAGTCTGACTTTTTGCATAATCCGCAATGTTGTTTTCCCTGCCAAAATTTATAAGCTCGCCCAGTGGAACAAGAGTGCAGGTGAAGCCGTTTTGCCTGGTTGCTCAATCAGTGGGCACTGGAAGTTTATCACAAACATAGGAACATTGTCATGCAGGTTAAGAACTATGGAGGCGTAATGTGTACTTTATTAAAAGGTCATTAAACCAGCACTCGGTGGGCTACATGTTTAATAGTTGGATAGAGAGCTCTCTAGTTTTAATATAAAAAAAAACCATTAAAAGTGCCATTATCATATGTCTGTGTGACTCATTTAATTATGGTATATTAGGAGAAGGAAATAATGAAGTGATTAAAAACAAACAGAAGAGAACATTTATTATGTGAAACACACAGATCCTAAATATTCTGGATGGTAATTCCTATTTATGTGCATTCCGTGTACACCATTATACTTGGCATAATAGATGTAACATCTCACTGCTTTTTTCTAATAAGAACGTTTAAACTGCAGTAACTAATAGCAACCCATTTTATTTCACGTTTACATAATCTAATGAGAAAGATATCAGTTGTCCAGAAGCTACTTCACTTTTTTATATAGTCATTGTTCTTTTTACAAAGCCTGTATATGTATGTATGGATTCTCTTTTGCAGATCATAAGAAATGTAATAAAAATTAGGGTAGGTCACAGTTTTCATTTATGTCATAAGAATATACATTTATATTCTCATAAGTTTATGTGCTCATAAGTTTTGGATCTTCTGACCATACACAAAATTCTGTAGTAATTGTCCATTGAATACAGTTTGGAATAAAAGAGTGTGTGTGTGTGTATGTGTGTATATATATATATATATATATATATATATATATGCATTTTGGCATATATCAAACAAAATCCGGATATGACAATGTCTGTGTTTGTTGCCACACCAGCTATTAAAAATAATGACTTTTTTAAAATTATTTATTTATTACAGGTGGGCCAACAATTTACACAGCACTTTACCTATACTGTACATTCCAATCAGTCATTTTATCTTCTTAAAGCGGAGGTCCGTCCACCGCTGCAAAAATAAAAGGCCATCAGTTGCACATACTGCAGCTGCTGATTTTTATTAATCGGAAACTTACCTGTCCTGGAGTCCAGTGATGTTGGCACTGCAGCTGATGTTTCCATCAGCTGTCGGGTGCATGCTGCCTCCATTGTGAGTAAGGGAACCTGGCAAAGAAGCCTTACAGCTTCACGCCGGGAACCCTACTGCACATGCGCGAGGCTCTGCTCCTCTCTCCTACTGGCCTGGCAGCCGAGGAGGAGGGAGCCCAGGCAGTGACGTCAATACCTGCGGCTGAGGCTCCTGGAAGTTGGAGAAAGACAGTTATCCTGCCCCCCCTCCCCCCTATAAGGTGCCAAATGTGGCACCGGAGGGGGGGAAGAACTACAGTGAGGGATAGTTCTACTTTTGCGTGGAACTCCGCTTTAAGCCCAGGTTCACACTGAGCTGCGGGATTTCGGCCACAATTTCAGAGACATCTGTGCAGGTTTCTGCACAGATGTCAAATTAAATCGCAGCCCAAAATCACAAAAAGTAGTACAGAAACGGCGTAGTAGTGCAGATGCGGCGTCGCACCGATTAGGACGGTGCCATTGATGGCATTTGTCGCAGATTTACATGTCATATTGCATGTCAAAATGCTGCAGTGTGAAGTGAACCAGGGCTAAAGCAGTATTATTACCCCCCCCCCCCCCCCCCCCAAAAAAAAAAATGTTGCATCTTACCAATTCTTATGAGGTGGCTGCATTCATTTTCTTTTTTTAGGCTTTTTTTCCTTTATTTCAGCTGATGATACAGCCACTACCACTTCCTGTATAGGGTATCTGCATTCTGAATGAAATAGTAAAGCAGATACCTTTGGACAGCATCATTGTCAGTTTGTGGGGAGAGAATAGTGTTAGGATGGCCATACTGTACATTATACAATTTTTTTGTACAATTTTCCTTTAGATTTACCAAAACCATATAATATGAGGTCAAACCTAAACACTTTTAATTTGTATGCAGTCAGGCAGACCCTTGCACTGCATAGTTGATGGTAAATCTAAAAGAAATTGAATAAGAAAATTGTATAATTTATGGCCAGCTTTAGACTAGCAGGTTTAGATGGACTTGACTAAGGCTACTTTCACACTGGGGTGTTGGGGGCGTCGGCGGTAAAGCAACGCTATTTTTGGCGGTGTTTTAGAGGCCGCTAGCGGGGCGCTTTTAACCCCCACTAGCGGCTTTGCCGGAGGTTCGGCAGGCACTGGCCATTGATTTTAATGGGCAGGGGTGCTTTAGGAGAGGTGTATACACCACTCCTTTAGCACTGCAAAGATGCTGCTTGCAGGTCCTGGGCTTTCACACTGGAGTGAGAGGAGAGGCTCTTTACAGGCGATATTTTTAACGCTATAGTGCCTGTAAAGCGCCTCAGTGTGAAAGCAGCCTAACAAATTGAAGCTGAACTCCAGCTAACGCTTTATAATTAGTTTCAGAAAACAGTTTTTTTGGGATAAAGATTTTACGTAAATGAATAAAAGCTGATCATTACAAAGCAGCCATGTCAGATGAAAGATGAAAATAAAAGAATTACTGGCTGGATCACTAGGTGAAAATAAAGAAAAACTCCTATGAAAAGAAAACAAATGCAGCCATCACATGTGAGAATTGGTAAGCTTCAATGTAATACGTTTTTGTTTTTGGGTTTAATATGGTTTAAAACGAAAAACCCAAAAACAAAAGTTTAGTATATTACAGCTCACCAGGTAAAAATAAAGGTAAAAAAGCCTAAAAAATTAAAACGAATGCAGCCACTGCAGTAAGAGTTGGTAAGCTGCAATATAATAAAGTTTTGTTTTTGGGTTTAATCCCGCTGTAGTGAGCTAATCAAAACCTGCAGTCTTTGATAACCTTGAGCCTAGGTTCACACTGATGCATTGTAGGACAATGCATGTAATTCACACAGGAATTACAGCACATTCCTGTGCAAAGTACATGCAGTGTCTCTGGGGTGCAATTTGAGCCATGGATTTGTATGGCTCAAATCGCGCACATTCGCACCATACTTGTGCAGAACCCTTTTTTTGCCCGCACCACAATCTGACCGCATGGGTATTCACACCCAAGTGATCCAATTCTGCAAATCACACTGCATTTTGAAAACCGTTTACACTCCGGAATCGGTTCGTATGAACGGGTTGCAATTTTGATGCGGTGCGGAAACCGCTGCGAATTGGCACTGCATCTAATGTGAACTGAGGTTGAGTTAGTGGTCCATATGTGGTCCAGGCTTCCTAAAAATAGGGCTGCAGTCCAGACATCCATATCCTAATATTATTTCTATGTAACCACAATTTTATCCTGAATGTAGTTCTCCTTCAATATATAAGAAAGTCAATGAAGGGGAGAGCCACATTTAATGGCACCACAAGAGACCCTGGAACAGTTCCTGCGGTTGGTTCATTTCTAAAGTCTGTAACATACAACTGTCCTTAAAGAACTCCCGGTTCAGTCCGTTACCCCCCCCCCACACACACATTATGGCATGTTCCTTTTTTTTTTTTGTATCTCATTATGCAAAGGAGCCCCTTTTTCTGGAATTCACAAGCACAATAATTAGCTGTTGGCATATGAGTTTCTGCTTTCTGGGAAGATGAAGGGAGGTGCGTTAGTTCAGGTACCCCCTTCGCCTCTAAGGCAGATTTTGTTTCTGGAAGTGCTGCAGATCGTATATTTTATGCACAGTACCATCTAGTGGAACAAAAGATCAGATTCACATCTGGGAATGGAGGGATGTCAGTTTCATCAGTTTCATCTATGCTTTGTGTAGCTTCAGGCTGCCCTAAGTGACCTCTAGGGGAAGATGGGAACCAAACAAAAGTTTGATTTTAGTCCTACTTTTAAAAACATTTTGATGTATTTTTGTTCCACAACAAAAAGTTTCTCCAAGTACCCCACCCCACTTAGCCTTGTTTTAACACCTTTTTATTTTTATTTGTTGCAATTACCATTTTCATTGTATTGCTCTGATAATTTAATATCTAAAAAGAGGCTGAGAATAAAATAAACATTTTATTATGATATATACTAAAAAAAATCCAATTAGAAAAATGTATGAATCCTGGGTGAACTTTATATTAATCTTTTATTACAAAAAAATAATGAGACACCTAAGTGTAGAGTGGTGCACTGAGATTTGAATGAGGGTTTGTTATGGATGTAAACACTGCTTCCTGGGGTCCCATCTGTAAAAAGGATGTCATTTTGGTAATGGAAAATTTTGAGGTCATATGCAGTGACAGCACAAGCTTTTTCTTTGGAAAATAAAAAAGCATTGGCTCAGTATAAAATGAAGCAGGCAATGTAGGAAATGTAGCAAAAATACACACACCAAGCAAAACATTGTCCTTTAGAAAGTGTATAGATTATTCAATCAAAAACTTTCTCTATTAGGATATGACAGAACATTTTTCTTAGCTAAAGGGCAAGGGCTCTGAGTGAAATGTAAAATATTACATTTGTAAACATGAGATGTAAATCTGAGATATTCGGTGTTCTGCGGGGATATTGAAAATAAACAAGACTCCTAAACTAAAGTACCTTTCAGTAGCAGGAAGAAGAGTTCATCTAGGGCTACAAATCTTTCACCTGCTAATGATTAGTACATTTATCTGCTCCATCATGTCCTCCTGCAGACTGGGGCGTCGTGGACTTCATGCTAAATGGCTCTGCATTATATCAGTGGCTTATATTATTTCTGTATTTTGTCTGACACCAGAGCCTGCACAAGGTCAGATAAGAACATTTCCCTTACTCATCATCATTTTCAGAGCATTGTCTTGAAAGCTATTTAATTGTGTCCCTTATTTATTTTCTTCTGCATTTTATACAGTTTACAAAATTATGCATGTCAGTTATCTTTTTGTCTTTTTTTTATAAAAGCAAGATGATCCTTTTTGTTGTTAAAAATGTTCAGTACTTATAATCATTTTTCTACACAAGGACCTAAGGGCTTCTTTACACTTGAGCTTGGTGGTGGTAAAAAAAAACAACAGGCGGTTAATCTGCATTTCTTCTGCCCCCTTTAAGCTGTAAAGGGAGGCAGGCTGGAGTGTACACTTTCATAGTTTCATAGTTGTGACAAAAAATGATCCCCGTTTGGTACTGCTCGCCAAACACAACCCATTTAATTGAAGAGGGCTGCTCCGCAACCACCCTGCAACTATGTGGTGCGGTATTTAAAACCAGCAATGAGGAAGCGACTTATTGCCTCCTCACCACCTGCCAAATTACTCTGAAAAGTGACCTACCGCAGATTTCCAGAGGTGAGTGGATGTTAGCCACACATCCATCCAAATAGTCCAAAAGTAAACCTGTGCCTTGCCCACTTACACTGCCTGTCCCCAACTCCCATTCTTAGATTTGCCATTCATGGAGAAGTATGGGGCACTGTGACTCTCTCCCATTCCTCCTGTGATGCAGCGCTGATTGTTTAAGAAAGCCACTTGCCATATCAGAGCACTGTCCCTGATGGACAGCTGGGGAAGCTGAAAATCACTGTAGTAGGTCCACACTACTGCATGAATAGCCACAATCTTCTGGGTACTGCTAAGGTTCTTCTCGTGTGGCTTCCCACTGGACATTGACCACAGGTGGTTGCTCACTTGGCACCACCGCCATTCATAAAACTCCTTGCATTTTTTTCAATGAATACAGGGCATTCTCTGATTGGACTAGCTAGATATTGTGACATCATCACCCCTCCCCTCCATCTCATCCAATCAGAAGGCCTTATATATGTACATTGAAGAAATACAAGGCATTCTATGAATGGCTGCGGTGCCAAGCAAACAAACCTCTGTGTGCAGAGGGGAAACTGCTCGCACAGAACCCAAGCAGGACATGGAAGATCACAGCTTTTACTGTAGTAATTCGGACTACTATAGTGATTTTTCAGCTTCACCAGCAGCTCATCAGGTGTGAGTAATTCATACTTATATTGTGCCAAACTGGACCAGTGTAACTATGCAATAAAGATCATGCCTAGAGTTCAGCTTGAAAGTGAACCTGTCAATCGCATAAAAACCACAAAATGGATCTTACCTGCAATAGAACAGCTTACTTCTCTGTTTGTGTCCCATGTCATGTGCCAAGATTGCATCGTCCAATCCCTTCATTGCTACAGTACACAGCAGTGGCGTATGAGTCAGAGAAAGGAGCCATAGGAATTGATTTACTAAAACTCGAAAGTGCAAAATCTGGTGCAGTTGTGCATGGTAGCCAGTCAGTTTCTAACTGCAGCTTGTTCAATTAAGCTTCGACAAAAACCTGGAAGCTGATTGGTTCCTGTGCAAAGCTGCACTAGATTTTGCACTCCCAAGTTTTAATAAATTAACCCCATAGTGCTGGGGAAAAGGAAACAGGCCTTTAAAACACCCAGAAGTTCAGAATGCTGGAGTACCTGGTGGAGTCTGCAGAGCAGAAAAGGGAGGAGAGTAATGCCGTGTACACACGACCGGACTTTTCGACAGCAAAGGTCCGATGGAACGAATCTGCCGGGCAATTCAATCATGTGTGGGCTTCATCGGACCTTTGCTGTCGAAAAATCAGACGGACTTTAGAAATAGAACATGTTTCAAATCTTTCCGACGGACTTGAGTCCGGTCGAAAAATCCATTTGTCGGTATGCTAGTCCGAGGGACAAACAGCGACGCAAGGGCAGCTATTGGCTACTGACTATGAACTTCCTTATTCTAGTCCGGTCGTACGTCATCACGTTCTAATCAGTCGGACTTTGGTGTGATCGTGTGTAGGCAAGTCCGTGGAACTCCGTCGAAAGTCCGTCAAAAAGTCCTTCGAAGTTCAGTCCGTCGAAAGTCTGCTGGTGTTTACACAGCATAAGAGACACAGTCTGCCAAAGAGGTGAGTGTAATACCTGTTCTATTGCAGAGAAGCCCCATTTGGAATTCTTTGTGGCTGACAAGGTCACTTTATAACCCTCTTAAAGTGATATTAAAGTCTTGTTTTTTTTTTAAAATAACAAACATATTATACTTACCTGCTCTGTGCAGTGGTTTTGCACAGAGCAGCCCAGATCCTCCTCTTCTCTGGTCACTCGCTGGCACTCCTGGCCCCTCCCTCCTGCTGAGTGCCCCCACAGCAAGTAGCTTGCTATGGGGCACCCGAGCCAAGCCGCTGCTCTGTGTGTCCATTCAGATATGGAGCCATGGCTTGGCCCCATCCTACTGTGTTTTCATTAGCTCACTGACTTTGACAGCAGTGGGAGCCAATGGCGCCCGCTGTTGACTCAGCCAATGAGGAGGGAGAGTCCCGGACAACCGAGAGTCGCAGCAACATCGCTGGATCGACATGAGGCTCAGGTAAGTATTAGGAGGGCTGAAGGGGGCTGCTGCACACAGGGGTTTTTTTTTTATCTTCATGCATAGAATGCATGAAGATAAAAAAAACCTTCTGCCTTTAGAACCACTTTAAGGCTTTGGAAAATGATGTACACTATAGGGTTAAAGTGGATGTAAACCCACAAAAAAAACAAAGGCATAATGAGCTAGTATGCATAGCAAAACAGAAAAAACAGGCTCCTGTCGTACTTTGCACCCACAGGTTGGGAGGGTATTGTTTGGACATTGTCATATTCCAGTTAAGTAGACAGCTGCCCTTGAACTGTGGGTGCCAGCAGCTGAAGTGAGGAGAGTGTTCAGCATTTCAGCATGTACAGGCAGTTGGCACTGTCAACCAAGGCAAAGAGGGGTGGGCAGGTACACCATACTCTTTCTGCAGGGCTTCCAGGATGGAGCAATGCTCTGTGACGGTGTTAACCGATCAAAATCGCTCTGATTTGTCCCGGAAGCCCTTCAGAAAAAAGGGGGAAAAAGACTGGGGAATTTAAATCTCTGTACCACTGCATTGTCTGTGTGGGTACTGACAACTCATCATCCATGCACCCATGGAGGGACTTGGTAAGGTGGGGGAGTGGAGCGTGTATGGTGTTTGTTCACCCTTTCATTTTTTCTAAGGTGAAGTTATAGAAATCCTTTTCAAATATCCATGTTATTTGTTTTCTGCCCAGGATTATGCTTCAAAGAAATCCTATGTGGTGGGGCTTGTAGGCTGTTGAACACTGTCACAGGGGAAGTGGGTGGGAGGTTCCTATTCGCACCATCTTACATGTTACACCCTAAATACAGTTGTAACATGTAACATGGTGCAAATGGTGGAATTGGCCTTGAAGCAGCAGAAGTTTTTTTTTGTCTTTTCAGATAAAGGTTTTACATAAATAAATAGAAGCTGACCTTTGTGAGCATCTGTCAGTGTTAAAGGGTTTGCCCCAACTTTTTTTTAATACTTTATTTCTTTATTAAAGGCAAAGAAAAGAAGTAGTCAAGTACAAATGTAAGTCAGTAACAAGTTTAAGTACATATGTATCAACATCCAAGTCCACCCTTTAGCTGCCTCTTATGCTGGACAGTTTGGCTTGTTAAAGGAAACTTAAAAAAAACTGCCAGTTAACCAGGTAAAAATAAAGATAAAATTCCTAAAAAGAACACTGATGCAGCCACCAGATCTAATAATTTGTAAGCTGCATTATAATACATAAATTTAATACTACTTAAACTCTGACTTTACTTGCTGCATGACTGTTCTGCCATGGCAATCCCTATGTTTCCCTCAGTGTAGGTTTTCTTTAAACGCAACCAGTATAAAGATCTGAACAAGTAAGCTAGCAACTTTAGCAGAGAGCTGATTATTGTAATGGCTACCAGTGGCATTGACGTTGGGGGCAATGGGAGTTATTTACTAAAACCAGAGCGTGCAAAATCTGGGGCAGCTCTGCACAGCTTCTAGGTTTTATTGCCAAAGCTTAATTGAGCAAGCTGAAGTTAGAAGCTGATTGGATACCACACACAGCTCACCAGATTCTGAGTGCACCAGTGTTGGTAAATCACTGTCTGTACTTTTTGCTAGCGAAGGCTAGGCAGGTACCCACCAGGTGGTTTGGGGCATGCCTATGAAGATAACCTCTTTAAAAAAGCAGGATTTTGCATCGATACTTGGAGAGGGCACCATGCTGCACTGGAGTGACAGGTCCTAGGATAAAATGTATGTTCTTACAGCTTATGCTGTCCTCTTTCCGCTAAGCTGTTAGTTTACGTGTTTATTGTTTCCCAGAGGTATCTAATACAAGGGCAGATCTTTTGCCAAAATAACATAAAATCAATATTGCCTGTTCTCTAGACAGTTGTCAAGCACCAGTAGAAATTTCTTCAGAAGCAAACTCTTTTTTTATCCTGGTACTCTTCAGTCAAAGTTTTGATCCCTGGATTTTTTACTATTGAACAAATGTCCAGTGTTTTGCTGTTTTTGCAACCTGCAATAACACTCAAGGACGCTGATCTCTCAAAAGACTCCACACCCATCTGTGTGGTAGCGAAAAGCTTTTAATAGAAAAAGTTTTGTAAGCAAAAAGGTTTAAAAACCTGCAACAAAATCTGTTAAGAGCGGGAAAAAAAACAGCTAAGGTACAAGTTGATGGCATTCACTGAAAGCACATGAAGGACATTATACAAATAATAAAAAATACATTTTAATAATAATCTATAATTACTGGTTTATGCCACTCACAAATATAAAAAAATGATGGCAATACGATGCCTGTTAAACATAATTTTATCTTCATGATGTGCTGCATGCATAAAGGAAAACACAGTCAAGATTAAATATCAAGTAATAAATAACTTGACATTTGATACAGTCCCCCAAAAAGGCTTAATTTACATACTGAGGTCTGTAGGCATCGACCACAGGGTTTGTACATGGATAGAAAATTGGGCACTGGAATGCGTCCAAAGGGTGGTAATAATTGGCCTATACTTAGAATGGTCTGGAGTGGTAAGTGGGGTACCCCAAAGATCTGTCCTGGGGCCAATTCTGTTTATATAATTTAGAAAGAATTAGAGGATGGGATAAATAGCTCAATTTCACTGTTTGCTGACAATACAAAGCTAAGCAGGGCAATAACTTCACAGCAGGACATAGAAACATTACAGAAAGACCTCAATATACATAGCAAATGAGGTTTAATGTTGACAACAGTAAAGTTAGCCCAATTTTTTTTTTATATTGTGAAAGATAATGTAATGCAGCGTACACACGGGCCGACTTTTCGCCAAGACTGGTCCGACGGACTTTCGGCGGACTTCCGACGGACTTTACCAATGAATGGACTTGCCTACCCACGATCAAACCAAAGTCTGACGGATTCATGCGTGATGACGTACGACCGGACTAAAATAAGGAAGTTCGTAGCCAATAGCTGCCCTAGCGTCGGTTTTTGTTCGTCAGACTAGCATACAGACGAGCGGACTTTTCGACCGGACTCGAGTCCGTCGGAAAGATTTGAAACATGTTCCAAATCTACAGTCCGTCAGATTTTCGACCGAAAAAGTCTGCTGCAGGTCTGATGAAGCCCATACATGGTCGAATTGTCTACCAGACTTGGTCGTCGGACCAGTCCGGTCAAAAAGTCCGCTCATGTGTACGCGGCACTGAGTAAATTGATACCCAGCATGTCATGCTTCAAAATTGCGCCTGCTCATAGAATGGCGACAAAATTTTACCCTTAAAAATCTCCATAGGAGACATTTAAAAAATTCTACAGGTTGCATGTTTTGAGTTACAGAGGAGGTCTAGGGCTAGAATTGTTGCTCTTGCTCTAAAAATCGTGGCAATACTTCACATGTGTGGTTTGAACACCGTTTTCATATGTGGGCGCTACTTACGTATGCGTTGGCTTCTTTTTTATTTATTTTACTTTTTATTTTTTTACACTGTTCTTTAAAAAAAAAAAAAAAAGTGTCACTTTTATTCCTATTAAACATCCCTTGTAATAGAAAAAAGCATGACAAGACCTCTTAAATATGAGATCTGGGGTCAAAAAGGCACTAAAATGCAATAAAAAATATAAAATAAATTTAATGTAATTTAAAAAAAAAAAAGTTTCTTTAAGAGCTATGGGCGGAAGTGACGTTTTGACATCGCTTCCGCCCTGTAATGGTATCGAGACGGGTGGGGGCCATCTTCCCCTCACTTGTCTCCATACCGAACAGGGAGAAGAACCCGATCGTCTCCACCGCTACCGACAGCTCCGGTAAGCGGCGGATGGAACAGAAGGGGGGGGGGCCCTCTCCCGCCGCCAATAAAAGTGATCTTGCGGCGAATCTGCCACAGAGACCACTTTTATCTGAAAGCGGACCGCCCACTAAAGAAGAGGATACCAGGGTTATGGCAGCTAGCTAACATTGATATTCCTCTTCAAAGTACCGACCTATAACGACGGTGGGCAGTTCGTAAGTGGTTAAACTTATTCTCCCTAGAGAGGAGACGTTTGAGAGGAGATATATGATAGCGATATAGAAATACCTCAATGGTGATTCCAGCATAGGGAATAAACTATTCAGTTTCAGGGAGTTTGAGAAGACAAGGGGCCACTTAATAAGATTGGAGGAGAAGCGGTTTAACCTTAAACTGTGTAGGGGGTTTTTCACTATCTGGACAGTAAGGATGTGGAACTCACTTCCAGAATTGGTGGTGTTAGCAGCAAGTATTGAAAGATTCAAAAAACTCTTAGATAAGCATCTTTGGGAGCACATTATACAGAGATATGGGATATGATTTTTGACATGAGCACACGCACACCAACACAGATTGAACTGGATGAACTGTCTTTATTCAACCTTACCAACTATGTAAAAGAAAACCCCGCTGATTACCTGTCTCTGTGTGGATTTTTTTGTGTATGAATAGGTTGGTTAAAATCTCCTCATAGTTAAGGGCATGTGGGGAATGAAACCTTTCTGGGAAATAATGGTGCTCCTGTGTAGCCACGATACTACCTAGCCTTAACACACAGTGAACATAACTTTTCTTATATGTATTAGGGATGAGGTTTGGGTTCACATATCCGACCAACTAATCCAGGAATTTGCTGGCCGAAATTCTTTGTAAATATAATGCATTGCTTGACCTTTGAATTTGGGTCAGCTCGGACCTATTATGGGCCAGCCAGCGCTTGGGTTGGTGTCACCCCAAACTGGCCCCAGAAAATGATGCGGTCTGTGCCGGCATGCCAATTCGTATGCTGTCATGAATGGGGATGACACCATCGTGGTTGGATATCACTTCCTACTTGATGGTGTCACCTCTCTGGCAGGTGTCACTCGGGTTTGGTTCACATGCCCATAGTGACGCCAATGGGGCCAGCCCCCTCACTTTGAAGGATGGGCTCCCAGCAGCCATTTGTCATTGTTTGTTGGAGTAGTTTAGGGAGAGCTTATAGTCTGTGTGTAGGGAAAGGTAGTTGCTATACAGTGTTGTATTATGCTAAAATTCTGCGGACTGCAGTGTGCTGGACTTCATATTCTTGTGAGCCCCCATTCCTGTGTTCACAGTTCAGAGACCCAGCAGTGCTTTTTATGACTACTTTTTTTTCTGCTAGATTAAAAAATAATTTAGTTGGGGTTTAGTTTTGGGGGGATGATTAATTTCATTTTCTTTTGCTAGGGCCTTTTTTCTAATTTGATTTTTTTAAATTTGATCTGAATAAAACCATTGGACATCATTATTACACCTAATTTTTCTGTTGTTTTACTGTGGAAAGGGTTAATGCTGAGGAATTGAACACTGATATCCTGGAATGTTGTCCTCTGAGTCTTCCTTAGCTCTGTTATGCCGCGTACACACGAGCGGACTTTGCGGCAGACTTGGTCCAGCGGACCTGACTCCATCGGATAATTCGATTGTGTGTGGGCTCCAGCGGACTTTTTTTCCTCAAAAGTTTGACGGACCTAGAAATGAAACATGTTTCAAATCTTTCCGACGGACTCGAGTCCGGTCGAAAAGTCTGTTCTTCTGTATGGTAGTCCGATGGACAAAAACCGACGCTAGGGCAGCTGTTGGCTACTGGCTGTGAACTTCCTTATTTTAGTCCGGTCGTACGTCATCACGCACGAATCCGTCGGACTTTGGTTGATCGTGTGTAGGCAAGTCCGTTCATTCGAAAGTCCGTCGGAAAGTCCACCGGACCTAGTCCATCAAAAAGTCCGCCCGTGTGTACGCGGCATTAGATGTGGCCCCCCACCACCTCAGTTCTGTCCCGGGAGAAGTTCACCACAGTTATACAGGATTTTATGGAACAAATTGCAACTGTGATTGCCTCCCTGCTGAATAGTTCTCTGATCTGCCTGTGAAGTTTGAGCCTTCTATCAAGAGGCTCTGTCTAAATTGAAGTCTTAGAAACCCTTAACAGATAAAATTGCCCCTGAGTAGTCACGGGCACTGCCATTATTTCCAGGATTAAAGACCATTTTGGCTCTTATTCATGTGGTATGTACAACTTTAAAGCTTTAAGGTCAGCCTGTAGCTTTTACTAGTCTGACTACCTATCTGTGATCTCTTAGAAGCCCTAAAACTACCAAGAACATTCCAGCATACCTGCTAGTTCAAGTTGTCCTTTATGGGGACTGGGAAACTCCTGATAAGCTGTTCACACTCCCCAAATGTTTGGATTCATTGAACCATGTAAAGGAGTCTTCTATTAAAAAGTGGGTTATTCCCATCATGAATCCCAGAGGGAGCCCAAAATGTAGCACTTTGAGGGGATGCTACGTAAAAATCTTTTTGCCACCTTTCCCGATGGTGGCAGGATCCCTTTTCATGACCAACCTGACGTTGATTTACTGATCCCTGAAAGGAGGAGCAGCGGTTATAGCAACTCCTTGACTTCAGCTGAACTCACACGATTTCAAACCTGCATTCAGTGTGAACCTAGGCTAACCGTGCAAAAGTAGTAGTGACATCACTACACTGTAGTACATAGCTGTGCAGAGAGCAGAGTTGTAAGAGGGACCCAGCAGCTTCACCCACTACAGGCTGCTTGCTGAAAATTACAAGAGGGGGAGAGATGAGACCAGTCACTCTGCACAAGGGGTAAACAAGTAAGAATACACACAAGGAATATATTTAGAAAATATTTTCTTATTCCGAGGTACAGCTTTAAGCCCTGGTTCACACCAGTGTGGCTTTGAAATTATGCTTCTTCAACGCAATTTCAAAGCAATGTATGTGACTACCCAGGGAATAATAATGGATATGAGACATTCCTATGTCATAAGTGCTCATAATTCATCTTGCTAAGAAGTCTCTCTGTTGATGATTTACTTTTCTGTTAAGAATAAAATTTACCTTAATTTGAATTTCTGTCAAGGATCCACCAGACCGCAGTGAAGGCTGCTTTTGGGCTCCATCATTTTTGGGGAGCATACAGTATTTTTCTCTGCTTGTGATTTTTGGAAAGACATCTGGCCATCATACTATCCTGCGAGTCGGCCCATACTTACTAGTGTTTTTTAAGATGACCTTAATTCTCTTTTATCTGGATTAGATTAGATTTGTAATTCTGCACTGGAAGAAATATATATATATATATATATATATATATATATATATATATATAGTGATTGCATTGAAACATATTCTCATCTGCTCTACCCGCCCCTCTCTGATGCCACGAGGAAGCCATGGGGAAGTTCCCGTGCGTCAGAGGGGCGGAGTCACCCGGGTACGTCACCGGGTGGCCCTGCCCTCAGTTATATAGGAACTGTCAAAGGCGATGAAGCGTCACACTGCGGGAGCCTCCCATGGAGGTGGATTGGTGGCAGATTTTTCTTTTTCGGTCCGTCGGACGGAGAGATACAAGAAGATGGATGGACATCGTGGGACATTTTTATCTTTTTATTTTTTAATAAAGGACTTGTCCCAAACTCTGTCTTGTTTTTTTTAAATATTTTGACACTTTTTTTGTGAAATGGTAGGGGTACATTTGTACTAGAGCTGCACGATTCTGGCCAAAATGAGAATTACGATGTTTTTGCTTAGAATAAAAAGATCACGATTCTCGCAACGTAAAATCTTTCACATTATACAAAAAAAAAAAATGGGCTAACTTTATTGGTTAGTGTTTTTTTTTTTTTTTAATTCATTAAAGTAATTTTTTCCCCAAAAATTGCATTTGAAAGACCGCTGCGCAAATACAGTGTGACATAAAATATTGCAGCAACCACCATTTTATTCTCTAGGGTGTCTACTAAAAAAATATATATAATGTGTGGGGGGTTCTAAGTACTTTTCTAACAAAAAAAATGATTTTAACTTGAAACCAACAAATGTCATAAAAAGGTTTAGTGTTTAAGTGGTTAAACTTTTTTCACTTACTCACAAAGTCTATTCCATTGACAAATTGTTACAATGTTTATACTTAAGTTCAACTGATAAAGAATGTTTTGCTTCTTGGCAGACTGACCAGTTTTTCTCTTCAATTCTTTTGAGGGCTGTGGCTTCAGAAGAGCAGAGAAAATTCTTTGCATAGAAAGAATTGTGAAACACTTTAGTCAAGATCGCGATAACGATTCTTGATGATTAATTGTGCAGCTTTAATTTGCCCCCCGCCCGCAGACCCCCACAACCACCGGGCAAGGGTTGTGGGGATATGGCCCTTGTCCCAATCAACACCCTCCCCATGTTGAGGGCATGTGGCCTGCTATGGTTCAGGGGGGGGGGGACGCACTTTCGTCCCCCCCTCTTTTCCTGCAGCCTGCCAGGTTGCGTGCTCGGATAAGGGTCTGTTATGGATTTTGGGGGGGACCCCATTTTTTTTTTTTGGCGCAGGGTTCCCCTTAATTTCCATATCAGACCCGAAGGGCCTGGTATGGATTTTAGGGGGGCCCCCACACAATTTTATTTTTACATTTCAGTTCGGGGTTCCCCTTAATATTCATACCAGACCCAAAGGGCCTGGTAATGGACTGGGGGGGATCCCATGCTCTTTTTTTCAATGAGTTTTATCTATATTGCCGAGACCCGACAATTCATTACAGCCACGATCAGTTTTCAAAGACAATTTTTCCTTTAGAAATGTAATTTTGCTGTGGTACTGTTCTAAACACGGGAAAAATGCGCCACTTTACAGGCATACTATAGACACCCCCCAGGCACAATATTTAAAGCAATATTTCATTTTTATTGTTTCACTTTAAGCATTAAAAAAATCACCGCTTCCGCAAAAATGGGCGCTTTTTTTAAAATTTTTTGCAATGATACATGTCCCCTGGGGCAGGAGCCGGGTCCCCAAACACTTTTTATGACAATAACTTGCATATAAGCCTTTAAAATGAGCACATTTGATTTTTCATGTTCGTGTCCCATAGACTTTAACGGTGTTAGTGTGTTCTGCCAAATTTTTTGCCTGTTTGGTATGTTCTGGTGCAAACCGAACCGGGGGTGTTCAGGCCCATCCTTAGTAAGCAGTAAACATAGCCTGTATACATATTAGGCTAAGAATCATTACTAAAATATTTTCACACAATGACTTCTTTATTACATAGTATGGTCATTACGTTTGCGTACATTTTAACAATTTAAGAAAAATTGTGGTTTACAGAAAAAATAAAGAGTTGCCCTGTTGCCAGTACGTGACCCCTTAGGAAGTCATAGAGTTGTCCTAGACATAAAAAATATATTTGCAATCCTCCAAATATAAATGTCACATATAAATGCATCAATTAATTCATTTAATCATTATAGATAAATTATTACACTAATGTGTTATCTTAATCAGTTTGCAGGACTGATTAAGTGGATCCTTTGGGAAATGTTAAGCCCCGTAAACACAGGCTGAATGTCGGGAGATATTTGCCGGTACAAAAAAATACCGGCCGACATTCTGCCTGTGTGTATTTCGGTCTGTCCGACAGAAGCCGGCCGTGCATGCTGGAAAACCAGCATCCGAAAGGCTCCTGAACGGGGGGGGGGGTTTCCTGTCACAACACAACAGCTCAGCGGAGGAGATTGCTGGACTAATATCGCATGGTTAGTACAGCAGCTCCCATTGCTTACTTTTGTTGACTTCCTTGTCCGCGATCATAGTGTCTCCAGTTATAAGAATCTACCTTAAGCTCTATGCACATGGGTCTTTTTTAAACACTTCTCTCCTGGCAGGAGAAAAGCAGCTTCAAAAATGCATCTCACTCGTGTAGGCACATTAAAAGCTAACAATATGAATTCGGATTGATTGTTTTTTACATTAGAGTATTTATATTTGACATGAGTTTATGCACTTTTTGTAAGCGCTGTAATTATTTTATTTTATGAGTGTGGGATTTTTTCTGCCTCCAAACTCCTGTAAACACCTATCGTGTGAATGGTCACAGGCTAACATGGAGGGGCATTTAGAGGTAAAAAAAAAGGCTCAAACGCCTGTAAAAGCAGTGTTTTTGGGCTCAAGTGTGCATGAGGCCTTATTCGCAAAAAGGAAGGCTCCTGCTATCCAACTCCTGTGCGAGAGACCTATCCATATCTGGCATCCATAGGCCTGACTTTTTCCACTTAAGAGGCAGTGGAGCATGCATATAGTTATAGAAATATAAGCTACGGTATCAATAGGCTGTTATAGTTTAAGTTAACTCAACAAAACTGCATCCTTTGTCCCAGATAATGAAACTAAGAAAAAAAAATGTAAGGCTAAATTTGTGAATATTTAAATCAGAGCCTGTCAGTGAAGCACTGCCTGTTCACAAACCCATTTTAATCATATTGCAATCAGCGTACCATATTGGCGCCTGCTGAGATGATTGAATGCCTGCACATGCAGAGGAGTGACGTCATCTCGGCCCGTCTGATGAACACGGTATTGGAAGAACACCAGACAAGGAAGTCAGCAAAAAGTAAGGGTGCTCGAGGAAACTGGAGCACTGAAGTTGGGGCGAGTAAAGTGGACCGTTAAAAGTGAAAATGTGTTGTCTTCTAGTGAATGTATAGACCATTCTTATCTGTTCCTACAGGTACTGTCTGCAGGTTATCCCGATCACTCCCTGCTAGGCAGAACTCTGCACCTACCCTAAATCAAGTTCAAGCCATCCAAGGAAGGAATTAGCTGCTCAAGTTCAACTTCTCCATTTAAAGGGACCTACATCTGACAATTCTTCCCTCCCCTTCTACTATTCTATTAAAGTAACTTTTTCCTACCATTCAATATTCTTCTGCCGCGTGCACACGATCGGAATTCTTGTCGGAAAAAGCTATGATGGTTTTTCCGACGGAATTCAGCTCAAGCTTGTCTTGCGTACACACGGTCACACCAAAGTCTGACTGTCCAGAACGCGGTGACGTACGACGGGACTAGAAAAGGGAAGTTAAATAGCCAGCGCACCACCCTTTGGGCTCCTTCTGCTAATCTCCTGTTTATCTCGTGTTCATAGAAGTTTGGTGAGAGACGATTCGTGCTTTTCAGACTCATGCTTTTTCAGATCGTTTTACTGCTGTTCAATTTCTGCTTGTGGGTTTGTATCTGCTTTTCAGTGCGTGAAGTCAGTTCATATCTGTTTTTCAGTGCGTTCTTGTCCGCTTGTTACTGATTTTCAGCTCGCTCTTCACAGGCCTTGCTGTTCTTCTGTGCATTCTGTTTAGTTCGTTCTGACCAGCCGACTATTTTGAAGCCATGTTACGTGCTCGTCATAGCGTTCGTGCTGTGCGGGGGCTTGGTGTAATAATCCTAATTATGTTGCCTCAGTTGCGACTGAGGCTGGACCTTCAGAAACTCCAATGATGGCCCTGGAAGCTGGCCGTCCTGGCTTGCCCCCCCCCCCCCCCCAAAGCGCCCGTGAAGTGCGAGAAAAATATGTAGAATATTTTACAGGTAGAGGGGCCATTGCCATGCCAGCACATTTTGAATACATTTTCTCTTTTATCAGATCAAATCTTGATTTTCATTTACTGCTTGGGTTTATTTTTGCTGTCTCCTAGGTTTTCCTAGTGCACTTGTAGTGCCAAGTGGTTTTTCCATTATTAAATAACACCCATTGTCACTGTAAACACCAACTTAACACACAAAATGGTATTGATCATTGAAAGAAGTAGCCACACCGTGCACATTCATATGTGCGTTTTATAAATAATTTGGGGGTAAAAAAACACATCTTTTTTTTTTTCAAAGTTTTACCTTGAAATTTCTGAAAAAATACAGAAACAGGCATGTTTACAAACATATCATACACAACTCTGGAACTTACAAAGTTCAACATTGCAAAAAAGAAGGCAATATCAGACATTTTATAGTGTGAAAAATGTCTTGATCTTGCCTTCATCAGATGGGGTGATGTCACCCCTGTAAAAGCCAAATTTAGAAGATGCACACAAATTGTGAGTCAAATTGGAGATTTCCTTTCTGATCCCATACCTAATGTCAGCATGTGCTACCTCACATCATGGGGGATCAATCAACATGTTTTAGGGGTGCAACCACTTCCGCTCACTTACTAGAGTTGGGAGGAAGGGGTTGCACCCACAAAAACTGTATCAAAACTTTAGATAAAATTTTTGTAAAAAATTAAAAAAAAAAAATCCAGGAATCTTTTTAGGATTTAAATTCTCCCTAGTACATCAATCATGTTCTTCTGTCTTTGTTCAATCTCGTTGGTTTTTTCTTTGATAATGTCCAAATCCTGACTACAAAATATGATTTCCTGGATCATCCATTGGGCACTGTCATTGGGGAAATCACTGGATTTTGGTACCACAACCTGAACATCGCCTAAAATAAAAATACACACCATGTATTATAAATATGCAGGCATACATCTATTTCCTGAATCTGTGGTGTCAGACACTGACCTGTTCTTCAGGAGATTGGGGGTGGGGGGTCCCTGGTGACCTCATATTTTCTGAGTCTTTGCTCCATTATGAGAATGAAACAAAAGGTATACTTAGCACACAGATATTTGAGTCCAAAGATAGGAATATGAAACCTTGCTTGGAAGTGGGGTACAATTGTCTGTTTTGGCAGAGTTCAAAGCTGAAGACATGATTTTTTTCCCTTACCAAAGCTGGAATACTTACCTTTTTTGGACAATTTTCACCCATGTAGACACCCCAAGTATCCACTGCAGCACCTGTGTGGGACACCCTAAAAAGTTTGTTCTTGTGTCCCACACTAGTACTCCAGAGTCCAGATGTGTAAACAGCTGCTGAGTGTCCTCTCCTTACATTACACTGAATCAAGTTTGCAATAGGAAACACATCTAGACAACAATGTCCTGAACTTCTTTGAATACAAATTATCATGATCAAATGTAGTTAACCCTGTATCTGGCAAAAACAGCATATTTATTTGCAAACTAACAATGTTTACTACGACCGATTACTGTGCCCAAGAACATGAAAGTAGCCATTTTAAACTGTCCAACAGTAAAGAAAAGCACATGGTGCAGCATGCAAGTAATAATAAGAATAGGAACACACGACAACTACTTACTTTTTAGAAGCACTTTCTTAATCCTTCTGTACTGATCCTGCTACCTCAATTTGAGGTCCGACCAGCGTTTCCTGAATTGCTCCTTGGATCGTCGTACCCAAAATTCAGGTGCCGACTCTTCACAATTTTAGTCATGATCTTGGCCTTTCTCACATTTGGCTTTAGGTACGGTCCATAGTTCCCATCATAGTTGGCCCTCTTCAATATGTCGACCATCTCCACCATCTCTTCAAAGGACATATTTGAGGCCTTAAATCTTCTCCTCCTGGATCAGGACGTTTCTTGCTCCAGGCTTTCCTCCTTGTTACTGCTATTAAGCACCTGCTGTGTCTCCGTCATGTCATCTTCCACTGCGACGAAAGAAACGGGGCGGGGAATATTCTATAAAGAATGTCAGGGGCGGGCGACGCGGGCAGAGTTTCACGCATGCGCAGTATATATAAAGCGTAACACGTGTGCGTCGTACGTACGATCTGTGAGCGGAGGAAGGTGTAGCAGAAGCGCCGATTGTTATAGCGAAGGTACAATTTTAAGTTGGTGCATCAGTGGCCTATACTGTTTATAGATTGAGGCCTATATTGGGTCAAGATTAGGAGAGTTTCGTCTGACATTAGGGTTTGTCTTGTGTTGTGTCTTGCAGATAAAATGGATCTATTCAATGACGAGGACTCTATGCTCATATTCATTGATATGTACAGGGAGCTGCCCTATCTGTGGCAGGTAAACTACCCCTTTTATAACAACAAACCAAAGATGAAGGCAGCGCTGGATCAATTGGTGGAATTTGTGAAGCCAGTGATCCCCACGGCAGACATCCCCTATTTGAAGGCCCTGATTGGTGGCATGAGGAGCACTTATAATAGGGAGCTCAAGAAGGTCCAGGATTCCCTGAGATCAGGAGCTGCAGCAGATGACATTTATGTCCCCAGGCTGTGGTACTATGACAGACTGCATTTTCTGGCAGGCCAGACTGGACCCAGGCCAGCACTCTCCAGTCTTCCTTCCACACTTCCTTTCCCCCCAGCTGAGTCTTCTGACGTCCAACCTGGGCCTTCCAGGTAGCAACATGTTAAGGAGCCCAGCTTGAGCCAGGTATAGCTTTCTTCAACATATTTCTGGTTGTCAAATCAATGATGTAAAATATATTCAAGTTTTGATCACTAATTTCTGATTTCACAAAGTGTTTTACATATCAATAGACAGTAGTGGCCACAAATGTTTGGGACAAGAATGAAAATGCTGGGGTCAGAATGATAGTCTTTTCTATTTATTAACGTTCAATTTGCAACAGTCATGAGATGAAAATTGTGTGTGATTGATGAACCAAAAACTAAAACGATAATCCTTTTTCATACACAGGAAAGCCTCAGCCAGGCCGTGGAAAGTGGCAGCCAGGAGGTGGCCCAATAGCCTCCAAAATCGCAGGTCCCTCCCCTCCGCCTTCCACCAAAAAGTGGCAGGAAGAGGGGTAATGTGAAGGAGGCAGCAATTCTGAAGGCTACTGCAGCCCTCAGAAGCCCCCACAGTGTTCAAGAGGTCTTTGCATAAATTACAGCATGCAAAATGCTGGAAATGGAGGAGGGCCAACGCCTCTTATGTGAGGAAGTGATGTTACAAGCCCTAAACAAGGGCTTGAGGGGCCAACCCAAAAGTCAAAGCCACATTTGTGCGTTGAACCATGGTCCACCTCCTCCAGGTCCTCCTCCTCCACCTCCTGCCACACCTCCAACACCACAGCCTGGAAGGAAGCCTCTAAGGAAGACCAGAGAGTGACGGCCTGGGTTCAGTCTGGTCTGGCAAAAGATGCAGGCTGTTGCATGACCACAGCCTGGGGACAGATATGTCATCTGCTGCTGTTCCTGATCTCTTGTAGTTCTGGACCGGATTGTGCTCACTATTATAAGGACTCCTCAGGCCAGCAATATTGACTGTAAAATTATTGATGTCTGCCCTGGGGTACAAAGGCTTCGCAAATTTCACCAGTTTCTCCAGTGTTGCCTTCCTCTTTATTTTGTTATGACCCAGAATAAATGGATATTTTTTTTCAGAAATACTTGCCTATGTGTTTTACTTCAAAAAGGACAGTTTTTTTTGGAGTAGGCATGTACATTTAAAAAATACAATGTCAAATTAACAAGGGACACCAACCAACCTCATTGCAATTACAAAGACAAGATAATAATGGTGTTGTGGAAACGTGACATACAAAAAAAAAATGGAGATCACTATAAAATAATTAAAAAAAAAAAACAACAGGAGATCTTGATTCCCAAAAAAATAAAAAATGACTATAAAAATTAATTATAAACATTATTATGGAGATCTGGCTTTAAAAAACAAAAAGATTATTCAGGAGATCACGAGAAATAATAAAGAAATACGTTTGTGAGAAGTCTGTGTGAATATGAGCAGCAAAACAACGTAATTCTTCGAGCATTATAAAGAAGAAGAGAATGCGCTGCATTGAAAGATTTAAAAATTTGCAGTGTGACGAATGTGCCATCTCCATTACGAACGGTCGTTTTACCAGACTGAGTGGCTCCGTCTCGTACTTGATTCTGAGTATGCGTGGTTTTTTGCGCGTCGGAATTGCATACACACGAACGGAATTTCCGATAAAAACCTTTTCCTTCAGGAAAATTGAGAACATGCTCTCAATCTTTTGCTGACGGAAATTCGGCCAGCAAATGTCCGATGGAGCATACACACGGTCGCATTTTCCGACCAAAAGCTCTCATCTTTTGCTGTCCGAATTTCCGATAGTGTGTACGTGGCATTCAAGTGATTTTCCACACTGACTTCATCTATTAAAGGGAAACTCTGATGATTACCATCATTAGAGACTATTCAGTTTACTTCTTGAAGAGACCCTCATTGTGCACCAATTTATGGGCCCCAACTAGCCGGCAGATGCATCCAACATACACTTATGGTTTAGTAGTGTGTGGTAGCTTTGATAACTTTCCTGAAGCCTAAACTTAGTCTCTTCTGATTGAGGGTCTCCAAGTGAGTTAGCCTTGTGTTTTTGTTACTCCTTACTTGGGGAAAATCTCTCAGTCCCAGAGCTATTGTTTACATCTTCACTCCTGCAGGACAGGTATTCCTGTCTTAAAGGGGTACTGTATTGTGTTTCATTATTAGTTTGCTGTATTAACTCTTTTATCGATAGTTTCAGTTGACTGTATTCTTTGCCTGCCATAGTGTTTTTGATCTTGATACAACATAATAATTTTTTTTTTCTACTAGTTTGTTCATCATTTTCTTTGTGTGACAGCCAGGAGACTACCTGGCCAAGGTACTGTGGTGGTGTTAGCAGGGGTGGTGCTCTGCCCAGGTCTTAATGAAGAACCTGAATCTTCTAGCAGCTCCTGGGGAGGTAGTGCTACACTAGTTATATTTGCCCTCTGCTTTTTTGAGCAGAGTTTGCACAGTTCTTTACGAAGGACTCATAAAGCTTTGTTGTCATGGGGAATATGTTTATTGGGTTGGGTCATCTGCAGCTACCCTAAAAATAAAATCATCAAAAGCATGTTTTTGCTAGTAATCTCTGTTATAGATTTTTTTATTGTAATATGTAATTTACTATTCTAACATTAGTATGCCAGCTTGTCAAACTCTTAAAAAAGTTCACATACGTTTGGTAGGAGAAAAGTGACTACTGAGAACTTTAATTATTTTCTTTAAATAGAGCTTTATTGATGTGATTTTGTATGGCAGCAAATCATGCCTTCATTAGGACCTAATAACCTGTCAGTAAACCATGTTGGAACATTTGGAGCATGCTGTGATGAGCATGTTAATAGATGGCATTATCCTGCTAATGTGTGCTCCATGGTGTACTCATCTTCATTATTGATGCAATAATAATAGAGCCCATTTATTAACTGAAATGCATTTGTGGTAACATGTTAGTAATAATGAATGGTGATATAAAAGGCAGTGTTTCTCATTCTTTGCAGCACTAAAGAAAATAATAACATAGAAAGCTAAAATATCCCAGCAACACCCAATCAACAAGTTCACAAGTGAATACATTTCATGCTGCTATATACAGTATCTCACAAAAGTGAGTACACCCCTCACATTTTTGTAAATAATTTATTCTATCTTTTCATGTGACAACACTGAAGAAATGACACTTTGCTACAATGTAAAGTAGTGAGTGTATAGCTTGTATAACACTGTAAATTTGCTATCCCCTCAAAATAACTCAACACACAGCCATTAATGTGTAAACCGCTGGCAACAAAAGTGAGTACACCCCTAAGTGAAAATGTCCAAATTGGGCCCAATTAGCCTTTTTCCCTCCCCAGTGTCATATGACTCATTAGTGTTACAAGGTCTCAGGTGTGAATGGGGAGCTGGTGTGTTAAATTTGGTGTTATCGCTCTCAATCTCTCATACTGGTCACTGGAAGTTCAACATGGCACCTCATGGCAAAGAACTCTCAGAGAATCTGAAAAAAAAGAATGGTTGCACTACATAAAGATTGCCAAGACCCTGAAACTGAGCTGCAGCACGGTGGCAAAGACCATACAGCGGTATAACAGGACAGGTTCCACTCAGAACAGGCCTCACCATGGCCGACCAAAGAAGTTGAGTGAACATGCTCAGCGTCATATCCAGAGGTTGTCTTTGGAAAATAGACATTTGAGTGCTGCCAGCATTGCTGCAGAGGTTGAAGGGGTGGGGGGTCAGCCTGTCAGTGCTCAGACCATATGCCGCACACTGCATCAAATTGGTCTGCATGGCTGTCGTCCCAGAAGGAAGGCTCTTCTAAAGATGATACACAAGAAAGTCCGCAAACAGTTTGCTGAAGACAAGCAGACTAAGGACATGGATTACTGGAATCATGTCCTGTGATCTGATGAGACCAAGATAAACTTATTTGGTTCAGATGGTGTCAAGCGTGTGTGGCAGCAACCAGGTGAGGAGTACAAAGGCAAGTGTGTCTTGCCTACAGTCAAGCATGGTGGTGGGATTGTCATGGTCTGGGCCTGCATGAGTGCTGCCAGCACTGGGGAGCTACAGTTCATTGAGGGAGCCATGAATGCCAACATGTACTGTGACAACTGAAGCAGAGCATTATCCCCTCCCTTAAGGGAATGGAATGCAGGGCAGTATTCCAACATGATAATGACCCCAAACACACCTCCAAGATGACCACTACCTTGCTAAAGAAGCTAATGGTAAAGGTGATGGCCTTGCCAAGCATGTCTCCAAACCTAAACCCTATTGAGCATCTGTGGGGCATCCTCAAACGGAAGGTGGAGGAGCGCAAGGTCTCTAACATCCACCAGCTCCGTGATGTCATCATGGAGGAGTGGAAGAGGACTCCAGTGGTAACCTGTGAAGCTCTGGTGAACTTCATGCCCAAGAGGGTAAAGGCAGTCCTGGAAAATGGTGGCCACACAAAATATTGACACTTTGGGCCCAATTCGGACATTTTCACTTAGGGGTGTACTCCATTTTGTTGCCAGCAGTTTAGACTGGCTGTGTGTTGAGTTATTTTGAGGGGACAGCAAATTTACACTGTTATACAAGCTGTACACTCACTACTTTACATTGTAGCAAAGTGTCATTTCTTCAGTGTTGTCACATGAAAAGATAGAATAAAATATTTACAAAAATGTGAGGGGTGTACTCACTTTTGTGAAATACTGTATAATAAACATGGATAAAATATGCATGTTATGAGGATCCCAGGACACTCTCAAAAAAAGATTTTGAGGGTGCAAGTAATCACCTGGAGGAGTCTGCTGTATTGAACAGTGGCTTTCTTAAGTCTCCTTTCACACTGAGTCGCTTTACAGGATCTGCAGCGCTAAAAATAGCACCTGCATAGAGCCTTTCCTGTCTCTCCAGTGTGAAAGCCCGAGGGCTTTCACACTGGAGTGGTGCGTTTGCAGGAAGGTAAAAAAAGTCCTGCAAGCAGCATCTTTGCAGTGCTGTAGGAGCAGTGTATACACCGCTCCTAGGGCAGTGCTGCCGAACTGCCAGCAAAGCACCACTGCAGCGGCTCTTTGCGAGCGATTTTAAACCTTTTTCAGCCGCTAGCGGGGGTTTAAAAGTGCCCCGCTAGCGACCGAATAGCACCGCTAAAACGATGGTAAAACGCCACTAATTATAGCGGCGATTTACCACCGATGCCCCCAACGCCTCGGTGTGAAAGCACCCTAACAGGGAAGAACAGTTTTCCTTTAACCAAATCTTTTAGGTCATATGGTATATTCAATCCTCATAAATCGGTTACCACAGCAAAGTAATTCTTGTAAACTGACCAATAGAGAAGGACAGGATTTTTTATTTCCGCCAGCCCATCAGGATACCAAAGGCAGTGAACTATTTGTAGAGCATCATTTGCACAATAGAAGGGCAAATTGTGTCCTGTGGTAAAATATTTTTAAAATAAGGCTGAGAAAGATGCCACAGAGGAAAAGATCACATTGATCATGCCCACGGGGAGCCAGGTCTCTGGAACTATTACAGAAAAGGCTTTTAGGTGGAAATGCAGCATCTTCCTTAGCGTGCACCTTCCAGTGTTTACAGGGATGAGATCAGTAGCAGACAGCCAGATTACTGTAAGTAGTGGAATGGAAAAGCTTCATCTCAGTTTAGCGTCACAAATCAATCCGACAACATTTTTATCTGTGCATCTGGCAATGCTTAAAGCAGCATTAAACCCCAAAACAAAAATGTATTATATTGCAGCTTAATTCCTAGATGTGGTGACTACATTGATTTTCTCTTTTTCTTTTCTTTTTACCTTGTCATCTGTCCAGTAAGTCTGATAGTTTTCCACTCCCTTTAACTGACCAAGCTGTCCAGTAAAAGTGTCAGAGGATTGAGACGATCTACCACTGATGGGGTGCTTACAATGGTCACTTGTCATTAATTTATGTACAGTAAAACCTTTATCCCAAAAGAGAACAAAAACTGTTGGTATAACCGCTTAAAAAGGGAACTTTGACAGATACCCACTCCTACTTCCAGTCAGATCGCCATGGTGGATTCACCTGGAAGCTCCCCCCCCCCCTTCCCTGCCTGCAACCTTATGGGACACTTCACAGGTCTCAGAAAGCTGTGGGACCATGCACAAGTCACAGCCAGCTGCCTACAGTTTCTTTTTTTTTCTCTGTGTGTTGAACTGGATGGGCTTTTTTCAGCAAGACTACCTATGTAACATGCCGGGGACACAATGACTGGTGAAGAACCCGCCTGGGTGAGGACAGGGCTGGATCCTTGGTGAGTGTCTGTTTATTGTAAAAGACTACAGTTTTTTGTGGTTGTAGACCTACTTTTTTTTTTTTGCAGAATTGCAAATAATGCATCTAACACTACTCCCCACATTGACATTGCTGCTGTCCAAAGGTGTCTTTATTGCTCCTTCATATAGACTGGAGACATCCTAAGGCAAGAAGTCTGTTATTGGTGGGATCACCTGGTGAAAATAAAGGGGGAAACCCCTATAAAAGAACACCAATGTAGCCGCCACATTTAAAGCTGAATTACAAGTTCAAAAACTTTCATTCAAAATCGTATTCACAATAGCCACTTTGCGTGCATCAGAATTATTTTCAAATCCAGATACAGTGAGGGAAAAAAGTATTTGATCCCCTGCTGATTTTGTACGTTTGCCCATTGACAAAGAAATTATCAGTCTATAACTGTAATGGTAGGTTTATTTTATCAGTGAGAGACAGAATAACAACAAAAAAATCCAGAAAAAAAAATTTTAAAAAAGTTATGAATTGATTTGCATTTTAAAGAGTGAAATAAGTAACGGTATTTGACCTCTTCACAAAACATGACTTAGTACTTGGTGGCAAAACCGTGTTGGCAATCACAGAGGTCAGATGTTTCTTGTAGTTGGCCACCAGGTTTGCACATATCTCAGGAGGGATTTTGTCCCACTCCTCTTTGCAGATCCTCTCCAAATCCTGTCCCCTTAGCAGAAAAAACACCCCCAAAGCATAATGTTTCCACCTCCATGTTTGACGGTGGGGGTGGTGTTCTTGGGGTCATAGGCAGCATTCCTCCTCCTCCTCCAAACACAGTGAGTTTATGCCAAAGAGTGCGATTTTGGTCTCATATGACCACACCACTTTCACCCAGTTCTCCTCTGAATCATTCAGATGTTCATTAGCAAACTTCAGACAGGCCTGTACATGTGCTTTCTTGAGCAGGGGGACCTTTCGGGCACTGCAAGATTTCAGTCCTTCACGGCGTAGTGTGTTACCAATTGTTTTCTTGGTGACTATGGTCCCAGCTGCCTTGAGATCATTGACAATTCCTCACCGTTCACATGATCATTGAAACTCCACAAAGTTAGTTCTTGCATGGAGCCCCAGACTGAGGCAGTTGACAGTTTTGTGTTTCTTCCATTTGTGAATCTCACCAACTGTTGTCACCCTCTCACCAAACTGCTTGGCTATGGTCTTGTAGCCCATTCCAGCCTTGTGTAGGTCTACAATCGTGTCCCTGACATCCTTGGACAGCTCTTTGGACTTGGCCATGGTGGAGAGATTGGAACCGCATTGATTGCTGTGGACAGGTGTCTTTTATACAGGTAACAATCTTCCGGCTGAGCTCACACCATTGCAATTTGGATGCGGGATCCCCACATCCAATTCACAATAGCAGGAGATTTTGACCTGCTCTCTATGGAACCGATTCACATATCTCTGCAGCAGGTCCCCAGTGCGTTTTGCAGAACAACGCTGTGCATCTTTCGGCCAGTTTCAGGTGCGAATTAAGCCCAAAATTCGGGCTAAAATCGGACCTGAAATGGTGAACCAGCACTCACCGGACCCCTGCTGTGAGCCGCATGCGGCTCATATGTGAACCGAGCCTTAAGAGACCCATATAGAAGACACCTGGGAGCCAGAAATCTCGCTGATTGATAGGGGATCAAATACTTTTTTCACTCATTATAATGCAAATTAATTTATAACTTTTTTGAAATGCATTTTTCTTGATATTTTTGTTATTCTGTCTCTCACTGTTAAACTTACCATTAAAATTATTGACCGATTATTTCTTTGTCAGTTGGCAGACATACAAAATCAGCAGGGTCAAATACTTTTTTTCCCTCACTGTATCTAGTAAAAGTGGCAATGACATCATCATGCTGTACATAGCCTGGGCAAAGAACAAAGCTGTGAGAGGGACCCAGCAGACCGCCCGCTACAGGCTGGCTGCAGAAAACTACAGGAGGGGGTGGAGACAAGACCAGGCACTCTGCACAAGGAGGGAGAGCAGCAGTGACCGTTCTTTTATTACAGGAAGCTCCCTGCACAGAGGCAAACTTTCACAATAGATTAATGAACAGATCTATAAGAAATAGCACACCAAGATTAAAAGACTACAAAGGACTCTTGTACTTAGATAATAATGCCTTATCCCGGAGTTGAGCTATAAGTATTGATAAGCTGCTATATATATATTTTTTGTTTTCATTTTAATACCACTTTAAAGGAGAAGTACAACCAAAGCTTGATTTGGCTGTACTTCTCCTGTGGATTCCTTCTGCACTCCTGGGACCCGTTTTCCACAGACAGATGCTAAAGCCCACTGTCGGCTGACGTCACAGAGCTGGTCCAGGCTAGACAAGATTGCAACAATGGAATTGGGATCCGCCCAGATGCCTGGACCGACACCTGGCTCAGCCTCTCAGCAAGCTGCTGAGAGCCTGAGCCAGCTGCTACAGACCCTCCACAGCCAACACTCTAGTGAGCGAGAGGGGGTCACCAACTCTATCTGCTCACGAACTGAGCAATCAACGGTGTTCGGTCGCTCGGTTATCAGTGTTAGATGCTGCATTGACCTAGGTAAGTATGAATCTTATATAAAAAAAAAAAAACATACATCTCTTTTAAGCAACCTATAAACACTAGAGCTAAGTTGAACATGCAGGAATGAGGTAACTGTCCTCATACAGTGCCTTGCAAAAGTATTCACCCCCTTGCCTTTTTAGATATTTTGTTACATTACAGCCTTTAGTTCAATGTTTTTTTTTTAATCTGAATTATATGTGATGGATCAGAACACAATAGTCTAAGTTGGTGAAGTAAAATTACAAAAATATATACATAAAACTATTTTTCAGAAATAAAAAAACTGATAATTTGCATGTGCGTATGTATTCACCCCCTTTTGTTATGAAGCTCATAAAAAGCTCTGGTGCAACCAGTTACCTTCAGAAGTCACATAATTAGTCAAATGATGTCCACCTGTGTGCAATCTAAGTGTCACATGATCTGTCATTACATATGCACACCTTTTTGAAAGGCCCCAGAAGCTGCAACACCTAAGCAAGAGGCACCACTAACCAAACACTGCCATGAAGACCAAGGAACTCTCCAAACAAGTAAGGGACAATGTTGTTGAGAGTACAAGTCAGGGTTAGGTTAAAAAAAATATCCAAATCTTTGATGATTCCTAGGAGCACCATTAAATCTATCATAACCAAATGGAAAGAACATGGCACAACAGCAAACCTGCCAAGAGATGGCCGCACACCAAAACTCCGGGCAAGGAGGGCATTAATCAGAGAGGCAGCACAGAGACCTAAGGTAACCCTGGAGGAGCACAGCAGAGACTGGAGTATCTGTACATAGAACGACAATAAGCCGTACGCTCCATAGAGTTGGGCTTTATGGTAGAGTGGCCAGAAGAAAGACATTACTTTCAGCAAAAAACAAAATGGCACATTTTGAGTTAGCGAAAAGTAATGTGGGAGACTCCCAAAATGTAAGGAGGAAGGTGCTCTGGTCTGATGAGACTAAAATTGAACTTTTTGGCCATGAAAGAAAACACTATGACTAGCGCAAACTAGAGCTGCACGGTTCTGGCTAAAATGAGAATCCCGATTCTTTTTGCTTAGAAGATAGATCACGATTCTCGCGGGGTAACATCATGTTTCACATTAAAACAAAAAAAAATTGGGCTAACTTTACTATTTTGTTTTTTTTTTTATTCATTGAAGTGTATTTTTTCCCAAAAAATTGCGTTTGAAAGAGCGCTGGGCAAATACAGTGTGACATAAAATATTGCAGCAATTGACATTTTATTCCCTAGGATCTCTGCTAAAATATATATAATGTTTGGGGGTTCCAAGTAATTTTCTAGCAAAAAATATTGATTTTAACTTAAGAAACAAGTTTCAGAAAAAGTTTTAGACTTTAAGTGGTTAAACTTCCTGCATTTACACAAAAAACTTGGCAGACTGCCTGGATTTTTTTTCTTTACACACAGAAGTTTCCCTTTGATCTAAGAAGGAAGTTAGTTACAATGTTTTATTTTAAAAACTTGGCGGACTGCCCAGATATTTTCTTTTGACAGCTGAGTGAGCAGATAAGTCTCTCCACTTGTTATATGAAAGAATTCGCAAACTCTGCAATAGAGATCGTCAGAGGGGTTGAATCGAGATCACGATTTTTTAACGATTAATTGTGCAGCTCTAGCGCAAACCCAACACATCACCCAAAGAACACCACAGTGAAACATGGTGGTGGCAGCATCATGCTGTGGGGAAGTTTTTCAGCAGTCGGGACTGGGAAACTGGTCAGAGTTGAGGGAAAGATGGATGGTGCTAAATACAGGGATATTCTTGAGCAAAACCTATACCACTCTGTGTGTGATTTGAAGCTAGGACGGAGGTTCACCTTCCAGCAGGGCAATGACCCCAAACATACTGCTAAAGCAACACTTGAGTGGTTTAAGGGGAAACATGTAAATGTGTTGGAATAGTGGCCTAGTCAAAGCCCAGACCTCAATCCAATAGAAAATCTGTGGTCAGACTTAAAGATTGCTGTTCACAAGCGCAAACCATCCAACTTGAAGGAGCTGGAGCAGTTTTGCAAGGAGAAATGGGTAAAAATCCCAGTGGTAAGATGTGGCAAGCTCATAGAGACTTTTCCATAGCGACTTGGAGCTGTGATAGCCACAAAAGGTGGCTCTACAAAGTATTGACTTTAGGGGGGTGAATAGTTATGCACATTGACTTTTTCTGTTATTTTGTCCTATTTGTTGTTTGCTTCACAATAAAAAAAAAAAACATATTCAAAGTTGTGGGCATGTTCTGTAAATTAAATGATGCAAATCCTCAAACAATCCATGTTAATTCCAGGTTGTGGGGCAACAAAACACGAAAAATTCCAAGGGGGATAAATACTTTTGCAAGGCACTGTATATCTGTGCTATGTTCCGAGAGACTGTGAATCAGCCTATCGAGTAGCGCAAAGGTGACATGTCAGGAGAAAACAATTGTCTTTATTGCTCTGCAGTTTTTCTTAGCTTTCTCCCTCTCTCCTCCTGGAATTGTATCTGCTCTCTCTAGCCTGCAGGCCATTCACAGCCTCTGCATTATCTCCTCACATATACTTGTATGCCTCAATCCTTATTTCCATCATAATATGGTCATATCTGCAGTGTATCATTTGCATTCTGATAAGGCATTTGTCTCACACCATTAACCCACAGATCTTCTAGTAAAAACAGCCTCAGGTTTGTTTTTGGTATACATAAAGTTAAAAATCTGCAATTTTATTTTTTTGTAACCACTTCAGTTTTTACACCACCTATGAACAAGAGAAACTTTTACTTTTCTGCTACGGGTCTGTTTATTCATCATTCACTTTCTCATTACCAAAAGATCCCTAGAATTCATAAAGACTGGCGCAGACAGATTTTGCAAAAGTGCCTCTCATGCGTTCTAAAAGTGGTGCAGCATGTGCCTTATTCATGTATCTGTCTAGAACTTGTCTTTGAATTTTGCGCATGCTGCAGCACTTTTAGAATGTATGTGAGTCACTTTTGCAAAATTTATATTCCCTGACCACTCGTACTGAGGCGTGCATTACAGTACACTGTTTTTGCTACAATTGGTTTATTTGTGTGGTACGCAAAATACAATGTCTGGTACATAATCAGTCCAAACATTGAAAAAGTCTCACACGTGTGGTATCCCCATACTTGGGAGGAGTAGCAGAATGTATTGGGGTGTAATTCTAAGTATGCCCATGCTGTATGTGACAACTTTGTGTAAAAAAAAAAAAAAAAAAGTTTTCAAAGACTCTCCATGCCTCTTAAAAATAGCTTGAGGTGTTTACTCGTCAAAATGTGGCAATTTTGTGGGTTCACTAGGCTGTGAAAAAGTCTTAACACATGTGGTATCACCATACTCCAAAAGGAATAGTAGAATGTGGGGTATAGTTACATGTATGTCCATGCTGTGTGTTAGAAATATCTTACTAATTGCCAATTTTGCAAAGACTATGCCTTGCAGAAAATACCTTTGGATGAATGCTTTTCAAAATGTGGTTATTTTGTGGGTGTTTCTCGTGTCCTGGCACTTCAGGGATTCAAGAAATATGATAGGTAGTTAGGGAATGAGTTTATGCTCCTTGAAAGCCCAAAGGTGTTCTCTGGATTTTGGGCCTCTCTATGTGTCTTGGCCAGTGTTTTTCAACGTTTTTCCAGTCAAGGCACCCTTTAAAATTATGGACAGTCTCAAGGCATGATGTGCTTCCTGTTGTTTTCCTTTCCTTGTTGCTGCTGCTATCCACAGGAGAAATAGTACACTGGAATTACCTGCAGATAGCTGCAATAAATCGATCCTGGACGCAGTCAAATTTATTTTTTCTAACCGCACAAAACCCCATGTAACGAAACCGTTGCTAAATGCAGTGTGTGAATGGGGCCATAGGAAAGCATTGTGTGAGTTTAGCTGTGGTAAATAACTTGATCTATCCGCAGATAAAAGCTGAATTCTATCCGCCCGTGTGAAAGGGGCCTAATAGTTTTACATAATGTGGCAGCATCGACACAAGTAGGGCACCCAACATTAGAGGTGATCTATTCTTCCAAAGCAAATGCACTTTTGCACACTAGTACCGACTAGTATTCCAGTGTTTCTTCTCTCCCTTAGTCTCTCTCTATCACTCAGCTAATGTGACCCCAGTGTTGACGCAGAGGGGCAGGGAAGGGTCAAACAAGGATGCTGGGTAGGCGATCAACACCTTTCTTATCAACACTGATGACATCAGTGGTTGTTAGAATGTGGGTGGCTGAAAGGTTGAAATGGTGCACAATAAAAACCTGTGGCTTTGTGTAACTAAAAGGCAGGCTTGATCCACCTGCCGGCTTGTATACATTTTTGGGCAATTTTTAGGCATTTTGCCAAGGCACCCCTGAAGAAACTTCAAGGCACCCCAGGGTTCCTGGGCACCCTGATTGAAAAAGGCTAGTCTAGGCTGTAAAAGTCTCACATATGTGTCATCCCCATACTTGGGAGGAGTAGCAGAATATGTTTTGGTGATGAAATTTTAAGTATGCCTATGCTGTGTGTAGGGCTGCAACTAACGATTATTTTCAAAATCGATTAGTTGTCTGATTATTGTTTTGATTAATCGGTTAATGACCTTAAAGAAAAGTGTGGTGTATAATTTAGTTAATATGTAAAGTTTAAAAAAAAAGCAATTTATTCTTAAATATCTCTATGCAGTGGTAAATATAAATTACCAACTATATAGTTAGGGAGCAAAATATCTAATCCACTCTGAGAATAACAGACAGAAGAGATATACTGTATATACTATTAGAGGAGATATACTGTATATACTCTTAGAAGAGTGATACTGTATAAACTATTAGAGGAGAGATATACTGTATATACTATTAGATGGTGAATCTGGTAAATATCATCAAACTCAGAGATCAGTTTTTTTTTTATTTAAAAAACAAACAATGTCTTACTTCAAAAAAAAAAAGTCATTTTAAGAACGTTCGTTCGATTTTCTAATCGTCAGTGGGTCAACGTTCATTTTCAACCACAGTGACGGGAAAATTTTGAAATAATAGAAAACTTCTTGGTCAAAGGAATTTTCAGACAGTGTATGTGGTTTTCGTTCAGAAATTACATTACTTTTAAAAACAGAATGTTAAAAACAAGTGAAAATTTTAAACAACATTCTTTCATTCAGCGAATGTACAAAGATTTTTAGTCTGAATATTCTCATCTGAAAATTGATCCCTGTGGCCAGCATAAGGCTCAGTACACACCTATGTAGTTTGCTTTTCATCTGTTTCTGCAGTACTTTTTGCTGTGCGATTTGATTTTTGCGCACGTGATTTTGCTGAGATTTGCGTTTTTGCATTTTTTTTTTTGGCCAATTTATGTTGGGCAGATGAAAAAACACAAATTCCTTCAAAAACACATTACATGCTTTTCTGCAGCTTCTCCATTGAAGTATATTTAACCAAAAAAGCACGATTTTGCGTTAAATAAGTCCCTGACCCTTTCCAAATATGCAGTGGCTGAAAAAAGCATAGATGTGAACATGTCGCATAGGAAACCATGTAAATGAACTGTAGTGCGTTTCTGCAAAAAGCACGAAAAAACACATAGCTGTGAACCAGGTCCAAGACGTTTAGTAACATAATGGGGTTAAAAAAACTAAAATTAGCCCTTTTATAGTACAAAAAAAGCAGATAATCACTACTGTAAGGGGTTCATTTTTTACTGTAGAACTATGAAAGTAATATTTACAGTAGCGATTATTTGCTCTTTTTGAACTATAAAGGGCTCATTTTATTTTTTTTTTAACCCCCATTATGTTACTGGCCAATTAATCGATTATGAAAATAGTAATAAATGAATCGATTAGTTGTTTCAGCCCTAGCTGTGTGTGAGAAACGACTTGTTAAAATTACAACTTTGTGAAAAAAACAAAAAAATAAAATTTAATTTACAAGTACAAAAAGACTCACCATGCTCCTTACTAAATACCTTGGACTGTCTACTTTCCAAAAAAGGGTCATTTTGATGGTATTTATGCTGTCCTGGCTTTTAAGGGAATTTTATGCTATATATATATATATATATATATATATATATATATATATATATATATATATATATATACATACACACACACACACACATACACACACACAGTATCTCACAAAAGTGAGTACACCTCTCACATTTTTGTAAATATTTTATCCTATCTTTTCATGTGACAACACTGAAGAAATGACACTTTGTTACAATGTAAAGTAGTGAGTGTACAGTTTGTATAACAGAGTAAATTTGCTGTCCCCTCAAAATAGCTCAACACACAGTCATTAATGTCTAAACCGCTGGCAACAAAAGTGAGTACACCCCTAAGTGAAAATGTCCAAATTGGGCCCAAAGTGTCAATATTTTGTGTGGTTACCATTATTTTCTAGTACTGCCTTAACCCTCTTGGGCATGAAGTTCACCAGAGCTTCACAGGTTGCCACTGGAGTCCTCTTCCATTCCTCCATGATGACATCACGGAGCTGGTGGATGTTAGAGATCTTGCGCTCCTCCACCCTCCGTTTGAGGATGCCCCACAGATGCTCAATAGGGTTTAGGTCTGGAGGCATGCTTGGCCAGTCCATCACCTTTACCCTCAGCTTCTTTAGCAAGGCAGTGGTCATCTTGGAGGTGTGTTTGGGATTGTTATCATGTTGGAATACTGCCCTGCGGCCCATTCTCCGAAGGGAGGGGATCATGCTCTGCTTTAGTATGTCACAGTACATGTTGGCATTCATGGTTCCCTCAATTAACTGTAGTTCCCAGGTGCCAGCAGCACTCATGCAGTCTCAGACCATGACACTCCCACCACCATGCTTGACTGTAGGCAAGACACACTTGTCTTTGTATCCTCACCTGGTTGCCGCCACTCACGCTTGACACCATCTGAACCAAATAAGTTTATCTTGGTCTCATCAGACCACAGGACATGGTTCCAGTAACCCATGTCCTTAATCTGCTTGTCTTCAGCAAACTGTTTGCGGGCTTACTTGTGCATCATCTTTAGAAGAGCCTTCCTTCTGGGACAACAAGTAACAGTAGTTCCGCGCTTAGGAAAAAAGGAAGGAAGAAAGAACTGCAGCCCCCCTGACACAGAATATCACCTAGGTGAAATTCAAATCGACAAGTGTTCTAAAAAAAGGGGAATTGGCGCTGTTCAGCTATATGTGCATTAAGTGTAGTTCCTATATAAATACATATGTAAAAAAACATATATGAAAATAAATTATTATTAAGTGCAACCAATGTACTCTTGGGAGCTAAAAATAAGTGCAAAAGCTCCACTAACCAATGCTATACAGTAAAGTGCAACCTGCTAGAAAATATATATCTATATATGTACTCAAAACTATCTAAATGAGAATCTGCAAATATTCCAAGTGTGATGAAAAAATCTGTGGTACAAACTTATTAGACAATTAAACCATTAGAGTAAAGTCCCCAACGTAAATACGTGGAAAGTCCAATTCATAAACCAAGTGATAAAATTATAAAAACTGTACTGAAAAAAATATTTAATAATGATGAAAACAATGTCCCAAAAATTTGTGTACAGAAAACATTCCTTAGATGTGTCCCTCCGATGGAAAGCCATCTCAGTGCAGCAAGTGTTCCCCGTCTTCCACTACACCCCCACTCGTGCTTACACTCACCGGACTGCCCAACCCCTGCAGGGGTAAAAGGCATGCAGACAAAATACAGCGATGATACACCCAGTAAGCGGTCCTCAGCCCAATGATGTTTATCCTTCTTTGATGTTGCAGTATCCCCAGCATTAAACATCCATATGCAGCAAAAAAGAAATGAATCTCATAGCGTGAATCCAGAAAAAAGTGGATTTATTATGTTAATCGATAAAACTTTTAAAAACAGGAGCTGACAGCGCTCCACTAGCCGGCTCAAAGCCTGGTGGGCAGCGTGGTTGAGCGTGCGTTCCACCGCCCGCCTGCCTGAAACCGGAAGACTCAAAACACACAAAACAAGAGGTTGACGTATGCGTATCACGAGGCCACGTCTTACGCGTTTCGTCATCTGAGGCGCCTCATTTTTTCAGATTCTCATTTTTTTAGATAGTTTTGAGTACATATATAGATATATATTTTCTAGCACGTTGCACTTTACTTCTGGGACAACAGCCATGAGACCAAATTGATGCAGTGTGCGGCAAATGATCTGAGCACTGACAGGCTGACCCCCCACCCTTTCAACCTCTGCAGCAATGCTGGCAGTACTCAAATGTCTATTTCCCAAGGACCTCTGAATATGACACTGAACATGTGCACTCAACTTCTTTTTCAACCATGGTGAGGCCTGTTCTGAGTGGAACATGTCCTGTTAAACTGCTGTATGGTCTTGGCCACCGTGCTGCAGCTCAGTTTCAGGGTCTTGGCAATTTTCTTATAGCCTAGGCCATCTTTATGTAGAGCAACAATTCTTTTTTTCAGATCCTCAGAGAGCTCTTTACCATGAGGTGCCATGTTGAACTTCCAGTAACCAGTATTAGAGAGTGAGAGCGATAACACCAAATTTAACACACCTGCTCCCTATTCACACCTGAGACCTTGTGACACTAATGAGTCACATGACATCGGGGAGGGAAAATGGGTAATTGGGCCCAACTTGGACATTTTCACTTAGGGATGTACTCACTTTTGTTGCCAGCGGTTTAGACATTAATGGCTGTGTGTTGAGTTATTTTGAGGGGACAGCAAATTTACAGTGTTATACAAGCTGTGAGGGGTGTACTCACTTTTGTGAGATACTGTGTAAGTGTGTGTGTGTGTGTGTGTGTGTGTGTATATATATATATATATATATATATATATATATATATATATATATATATATATGTACATGTGTACTGTATGTATTTCAGTTTGTAGACTCTGTCACAAAGGTTAAAAAATATACACTGATTTGTTATTTCCAGCAAGGAAAGTAGCAGAATAAATTTTGTCCCTAATTTATGAAGAAAGATGATTTATTTGCAATGTTCTATAGCAGGGGTGCCCAACTGCTAGAGGAAGCAGAGCCGATGCTTCCTGTATAGCGCTGGCTCCTGTCACAGGCGGAGTGATACCAAATGTACTCCATCTTTGAAGGGAGAGATACAGGAAGCATCTGCTCTGCTCTTTAATGCAGCCACATGCTTCCTCTAGCGCCGTCTCCTGTCACAATGATGCTTAGGGAAGGTGGGTCAGGAACCAGCCAGCAATACCCACCAACCGCACCTGCCAGCATTTCCCGCCAGCAGTACCCACCGGCAGTACCAGCCCTGGAGGACAGCCAGCAGCAGCCACTAGCCATACCCGCCCAGAGGACAGCAGCAGCCAGCGATGCCTGCAGGAATCCTGAGGAAGAAGTAAAGATTGAGGTCAGTTGACGTGCAGTTAAACTGCAGTGCATCATTGTGAAAGCAGCCTTGGGCCCCTTTCGAACGATCGGTCCGATCTAGTACGCCTGTCTTTTTTTTAGGTTGGCCCCAGTCGGACCCTCCATTCACCTCTATGGAGCTGCAGAACTAAACAGACTTGTGTCCGTTTACACCTGCCTATCTCCAATCCAATCCACTTGAAAAAACAGAAGGGGATCTGTCCCCCTTTGTCTGGGGGGATCGGATGGGAAGGCCCATAGACTGAAGCAGGCTGTGTCCATGTCTGCTCTGCATATGCAGAGTGGACATGGACCTGTCATCTGCAGACTCCGCTCATTGTGGCCCGTGACCGGTTACCCAGTCACTAAATTGGCCCTCACTCTTCTAAAGGTTATGCACCCCTGTTCTATAACAAACTAAGAAAATGTTTTTTTTTTCCAAAATGGTCAGTCTTTTTTCTTTATATCGCAAAAAATAAAAAATCCAGTGGTGATTAAATATCACCGAAAGAAAGCTCCATCTGTCTCATAAATTATATAAAACTGATTTGGGTAAAGCTTTGCATGGCTGAGTAATTGTCATTCAAAGTGCGACAGCGCTAAAAACTGAAAAAAGGCCTAGGCAGTAATGGGGCAAAACAGTCTTGTATTAAAGTGGTAAAAGAATTGTTACTGGAGATACAAATGAAACGAAACACCTTTTTTTTCCAATTTTGCGCTGTGTTTTATGCTATGCTAAAAAGGAACAAAAATAAATGAATTAAAACTAAAAAAGTTTAAATAATAATGGTTAAAAGATTGAAATAAGAAAAAAAAACATAAGAAAATGAATTGCAAAGTGGGAGAAAGAACTAATAAAGGGCTGAATAGGGTTCAGCTATTTAGGAGTAAAGGGTAAGCTACTACTTATGCTATTGAAGTCCCTTTTCCTTTAGATTGTGATTTTCCCAGATGGTTGTAGGCAGGAAACTAAACTCAAGCATGTTTCTTTATTTATCCCTTGCAGCCATTAAGCAATGGAAATGCATCCATGATGAGGCTGTGATCACTACCACACAAACAATCACTATATTTGCTATGGTAACATTTATAGCTAATCTAATGCTGCTAGGTAAAGGAGCTTGTGTAAGAAAGAGCCTACCAGGCGCAGAAAATGGGTTCATATGTTTAATCTACTTATATCTTTACTGAAATATTGGTAAACACAACACAAATGTATAATGTCTAAAGCAGAGGTTCACAAACTTATCTGACCTACCCTTTTTCAGACAAAAAATATTCCGCGCCCCCTGGAAATCTTCCTTCTCTAAGCGAACACACAGAAAGTTGTAGGGGAAAGATGAAAGGGGATATACTTACCTGATCCTCCTCTCTGCACCATATCAGTAGTGCCTGCTGGTCCTGCACTCCCGCACTCTAGCTTTCTTTGGTCCTGAGATCAAGCCCACAGCTGCGTCCATAGCCCTGCTCTGGATGTAAGGACGCCAGAAACAGTCCACCACTGGATCGTAGGGGAGCAGAGGTTCAGGTAAGTATAAGGGTTTCTCATCTCCCCTGGACAAAAGAAACCCTTAACCCTTGTGAAGTGGTCGCAGCCCACTGCGAGGGATCTTTTTTTTTTCTGCCCAGAGTTGGGCTTTAAGAACTGTCAGCGGACTTGACCACTGATCAATTATAGCTTGCATTTTGTGTGTTTGAAGTTGTATTCTTTTCTTTATGCTTCCTCTGGGCCCCATATTTTTTCAATGCCTCCCATTTGCATCAGAGCCTACTACTGTCCCTCTGGATCATTCCCGCGTGGGCCCAAGAGGTGATATGCCCATTTTAGGAGGCACTGGTTTAAAGAAACATAACATGAGCTGATAACTTTTCCATTAAAACCACATGTAAAGCAAAAATATTGCAAAGCAGAAGGAAACAATACAATTGAAAAATCATACGTTTCTGGCCTTCCATTTGCCTCATGAGAAAGCTGCAGGTAGCCAGGAGCTCATTCACTGTCTGTGCCTGGACACCTCAGATCATTTCTACATCTTAAAACTGCCATGCTTAAAACCAATTAATATTTTAACTTTTAATGTTCATCTAGACATTAAAGTGGTTGTAAACCCACTTTTGAAAAAAGAAAAAAAAACTAACACCTGCAAGACAGGCATAATGAGCTAGTATGCATAACATAGCATACTAGCTCATTATGTAATACTCACCTGAGATTGAAGCCCTTGCTGCGGTGCCCGTGCACAGCACCAGCCGGTGACATCACTCCTGGGGGTTACTTCCGGGTATCGCGGCTTCGGCGCCCTGATTGGCCGGAGCGCAATGACATCAATCCCACGCAGGAGCCGCCGGTAACGGCACGTACGTGCCATTGCTTCAGTTTGCATGTGTAGATGACATCGGCACATGCAAATACAGGTGGTGTCTTCTAAACCGCGCAGGTTTAGGAGATATCCTGGGTAGCTACAGGTAAGCCTTATTATAGGCTTACCTGTAGCAAAAAGTGGTCTGTAAGGGTTTACAACTACTTTAACAGAGTTGGCAAAATCATATTATTCAACTTTTAGTGTGTCCCAGCTTTCTGCTCTTAGAGACTGATTCCCATTCATAACAAGGAGGAAGAAGTCATATATTATATTGCAGATATAAATCTATCTAGTTGTCCTGCCCTCTAGATGACTTAGTATGCAGCGGTTACGTTGTCACCCATCTCTGATGTATCTTGTAATAACCCAGATGTGCAGTGTTTGTATTACAACTATTCTTTCTTTAATGTCTTTCAATGGTATCCTGTCACTACTAAGGAGAGCAGTATCCTTCTTCTGCAGATTACTTTGTTTTGACAGCAATACAAGTGTCATCTTACGTAAAGCTAATGTTTTCCTGTTTGCAGTATAAAAATGGCCAGCGCATTCACTTGGATCATTTCCAGACAGAGATTGTGGTATCCATTCCAGATGTCTAAGTTACATAGTTGTGCACTATTGTGTACAGAATTTAATCCCAACTGCTGAATTCTGCACCATACCATACACTTTTTTGACCTTTCAGTAACTTTACACACATGTATGAATAAGCTCCTGACATGCAAGTTATAGCAACTGTATAATTAAAAAATAAAAGTTGTACCTTTTTATCAACCCTTGAACTCCAAATCTGCTGCAGAAAGAATTAAGCATTCCTTTAAAGGAGAAGTCCAACCTGGGCTTGTTTGGCTGGGCTTTTCCTAAGTGTCACAGGAGTGCAACAGCAGAGAGCGGTCTGAAGTCCGCTCTCTGCTGATGTCACACAGGTTAGTCCAAGCACCGCGTCATCCCGACTCTGGAAGTCTGGATCCGCCAGATGCGTGGACTAATGGCTGTCTCAGTCTCTCAGCGAGCCGCTGAGACAGCCGCTTCCCGCCCACCACAGCTCAGCGCTTCAGTGAGCATGGAGGAGCAGAGCAGGAGAGCTTCTGATTGACAGTCAGCCGCTCTCCTCTTGGGAGAGATGATTGAACTGAGCCATTTGCGATGTTCTCAGTGCAGAGACGCCGGGGGACAGATACAGCATCGGTCTGATGCTGCATCCACATAGGTAAGTATGATTGGGTAAAAAAAGCAAAACCCCATATTTCTCTTTTAAGCCGACCATATATAGATTGAAATTTGTCTGGTTCAGCAGGGACCTGACGAATTTCAATGCATGTATAAGCAGGCTGATCTATAGCCACAAGCAGTAATCATATTCTGCTGGCCAGGAAGGAATATTCATTATACTGCAGCTTACCAATTCTTAGATGTGGAGGCTGCATTTATTTTCTTTTTTAGACTGACTTTTCTTTATTTTCAACTGGTGATCCAGCCAGTAAGTCTTTGTTATTAAAAAGACCAAGCTCTCTTCCAGATCTATCAGTTTACAAGGATGAGGCAAACCATTTACCACTGACAGGACTGCTTATAAGGATCAGCTTGTATTTATTAATGTAAAACCTTTATTCTGAGTGAAAAAATTTGTTTGCTTTAACTGAGTATAAAATGTAAGCTAGAGTTTGGCTTTTGCTTCAATTTGTATCTAAATCTTGTACATATACCACTACCCCCCCCCCCCCCCCCCCCCCCGACTAACAATGCTGCTGGCTGCTGTGCCCCATGTTCATTCCTCCAGAGTGGGGGTACTTTAATATTGAGATATGTTACTGGCCAGATTACCAGGTGAAAACAGAGGGTGGAAAAAAGCCCTCCATTAAAAAGAAGAAAACTAACACAGCCACCACATCTAATGATTGATAAGCTGCTATATATTACATTTTTTAATTTTAGGTTTAATAGTGCTTTAAAGCTTCAAAAGAGGGTTCTTAGTGTGCACTCCCTGTCATAATGGGTCAGTATAGATTAGCAGCGACTGGTGTTGTATTGCATACCACAGTGTCTCCTCCTTTTAGTGCTAGTAGATGGTGTTCATAACAGCACCCATGTGTGAACTTGGCTTTAAATATGGGGTGAGTGAAAATGTAGCGCTAATAAAGACTGTGTAAAACAACTAAGTGAACAAAATGTAATAAAATATGAAAATCATGTGAATGCACATATACAAAATATGATCAGCAAGCAAACAAGTCCCAAAGAGTGATAAATCACAAATGAGTCAATCAAAAAAGGTGGTGTATAAACCACAAATGAGAGGATGTGTACATCAAGTTGAAGACACCAGGTATGATGTTGAAAGAAGGTATCACAGAAGAAAATAAATGGGTACTCTTACCGGAACCAGTGGATCTGGATGTCAGTGACACCAGATCAGACAGGCATGGACAGGAACAGCTTGACGTATCCTGAGATGGTCAGCCAAGAGACTGGAGCAGGCACTGGTATCTTTGAGGGTCAGCTCTTCTCCAATACAATCACCACAGGAGAACCAGCCCATGGGCCAATGGTAGCCAGATGGATGGAGCAAACAAGTTCATGGTGAAAGAATATTAAAAGAAGAGAGGCTCCAGATGGTGCAGATCAAAAGCAAATCGGGTATTTATTTTCATAAAACCAGCATACAATAGTATAAAATTGTGATCACAGTTAAAAAAAAGGCAAAGCTTTGGGCTTTGCTTCCTTGCTCTCCACATTGCCTTTTTTAACTGTGATCACAATTTTATACTATTGTATGCTGGTTTTATGAAAATAAATACCCGATTTGCTTTTGATCTGCACCATCTGAAGCCTCTCTTCTTTTCATATTCTTTCACCATGAACTCGTTTGCTCCATCCATCCGGCTACCATTGGCCTATGGGCTGGTTCTCCTGTGGTGATTGTATTGGAGAAGAGCTGACCCTCAAAGATACCGGTGCCTGCTCCAGTCTCTTTGCTGACCATCTCAGGATACCTCAAGCTGTTCCTGTCCATGCCTGTCTGATCTGGTGTCGCTGACATCCAGATCCACTGGTTCCGGTAAGAGTACCCATTTATTTTCTTCTGTGATACCTTCTGTCAACATCATACCTGGTGTTCCTGACTGCTTGTACGAAGATGTCCTCAACTTGATGTACACCTCCTCTCATTTGTGGTTTATACACCACCTTTTTTGATTGACTCATTTGTGATTTATCACTCTTTGGGACTTGTTTGCTTGCTGATCATATTTTGTATATGTGCATTCACATGTTTTTCATATTTTATTACATTTTGTTCACTTAGCTGTTTTAAATAGTCTTTATTAGTGCTACATTTCATATGTAGCTGCTTTACTTTTTCAGATTTTTTCAAAATAGCGCAATTTTTTTTTATTATACAGTTGGCTTTAAATATGCCTTCCTCAGTATTTCTGTCTGGACCTGTTTATCAATGTTTAATCAGTGGTATGTCTCAGAGGCTTAACTAGAACCTTCAGGGTCCCGGTGCAAGAAACCATGAAGGGCCCCCCTGACCACCCCGCCTTGTAGTTCTGGGACATGTCCATAGACATCCTCCCAGAACCCTGCCCCACCGGTGTGCTCCCTGGGGTGTGTATCCAGCTGATCACTGATCAAGGGAAAAGGCCAATCACAGCGGCACTTTACCATGTGATCAGAAGATCACATGTAAACAGACATACCGGTTTTTGGCAGTCCTTTTTTCCCATTCTGTGTCTGTGTGAGGAAAGGAGAGCCATTAACCAGAAAGACTGTCAGTAAAATGTTTACACTGATAATCAGGACACTGATCATCAGTGCCCTGATTATCTGTGCCACCTATCAGTGCTCGTCAGTGCCACCTATCGGTGCTGCTCATCAGTGCCACTTATCTGTGATCATCAATGCCGCCGATCAGTGCCCATCAGTGCAGTCCATCAGTGGCACCTATCCATGCCTCCTCAGCAGGCCTGTGGGAAGTGTTAAGTCCAGCAGCTGAAAGATCAAATTCAGCTGTTTAGCTTCACAGTTCCTGCCATGCACACAGGAGGAGAGGGGCGGGAGGAGAAGGAGCAGATCAGCTCTCTCCTCTCCCATCCGTGCGTGGAAGGGGAACTGTCAGTGTAGGCTCTGGGCTGTATATAAGAGAGGCTCTCTCAGCTCAGAGCCCTGCAGGCAGTAACCCCGCTGGGGCCCCCGGGCAATGGCGGAACACCAGGACCCAGTCACAAGTGCGACCTTTGCGACCCTGGTAGTTCCGCCACTGGTATATCCAAAATGTATCAATTTTCCTGAGCATCTCTATGAGGTGCTTAGCTGTACCTTACTTCATCTAGTAAGGTTTGTTGTTGTGAACACTCATTAGCTGTACATAAGAACAAGGTTACTGCTCCACTTGACTGATACATTGAAAAGATAATATTGGAGAAATGCTTCTTCAATAACATAATCACATTCCCCTGCCGCTTTGCTTCTGGCATTATGCGGCTTGGCTATAGACATAGTAAAGGTATAAAGACAACTAGTTTAAGTTCTTAGTTTTGCTTTAGGGTAGATAGGATCATTTAGACCTCAATCTGAGATATAGACAAAAGAAAGTCTGCTGAGGAAGTCCCCGCCCACTGGGACGCAACGCGTCCAGAACGTGACGTCGTGACATCATCCGCGGCTACTGCGCATGCTCCACCGCTCGTACACACTCTGCTGTGTTTCCATGTCAGCGTCCTGGCACTTGTGAAGTGCCTGTTATGTAAGTTTTATTTCACTTTCTTTAATAAACTGTTTTATACGGAGAGCACTATGTCTGTATCCTTTGTGATTTCATGAAAACGACACCTACCTGCTACCTGGTTATCTGGAGGAGTCCCTTGCCTTAGGACCTTTGCCATTTATCTGCTGACCCACATGAGATTGCTTGTTTTATCTTTGTGACCAGGTGAGAGGCCATTTGGTTCATGGTGAAGGGTTCTACTATCAGCCACACTATTTTGCTGTGATCATCACATTAGCCTGGTGGATTCATGTCTTCATATTTGGACATTTTGTATTTGGACACTCTTTGTGCTGTTCATCACATCATTATTTTCTTCCCCCCAGGGATATAGCATTTTACATATTCTCTACGGTTGTCTTATTGATTTTAGCGCTGCACCTTTTGATTTATTCATATATTAACCATACCAAACTTTGAAGGGCCCATCTTTACAGTTTGCATCCTTAAAGTATTGTTTAAATGCCAATTTTATTTTATAATTCTCCTATATGGAATTTGCTTTTTCAGCTAGTCTTTACCCAGGGTGAACTATGCTACTATATTTTACTTTCGAAGTGCTATGCTTCCTCTACTTTTGTTGTAGAGTGGTATAGTATAAAGTAGTTTTAAATCTAGCCCTGCAGAATTTATTCATTCAATTGATCTTTCTGAAATTTGTCTGTACAGGTATAGGAATTTTCTGTACAATTTAGGTCCTTGCCAACCTTCAACCCAGGGGCCAACATCCAGCCCTTGGGCACTTATTGTGGTTGCCTTGGGGCCCCTGCAGAGAGTATGTATGTTTTTTGTAACTTAATCAAGCCAGTAAAGAAAAAAAATATTTTTTAGACTGGCTTCTATTAGTTAAATGGCTTGGTTTATTTCTTTCCCTCTGCTGAGAGATATATCAAATGTAGTGCAAATAATTTTATGGCATCTATAAGAACAAAAATGTGAAAGCATTGATTTGTAAGGGGCTGTAAAAGTAGTCTCATGTAATGTGTCTGCAGTCTATGACTGTCTCCTGAGCAGTTTCCTAAAATTCCTAGAGTATGTCTGCAGGCTCTGGCCATCTCCTGTAGCATGTTTACATGCTCACACAGCTTTCTTTAATATTTCATTCACTAAAAAATGTGTGCAGCCTCTGGCAATAACAGTGGGCGGCACAGTGGTGTTGGGCGGCACAGTGGCGTAGTGGGTAGCACTCTCGCCTAGCAGTAAAAAGGGCTTGAATCCCAACCACGACACTACCTGCCTGGAGTTTGCATGTTCTCCCTGTGCCTGCGTGGGTTTCCTCCGGGTACTCCGGTTTCCTCCCATACTCCAAAGACATGCTGGTAGGTTAATTGGCTTCTGTCTAAATTGGCCCTAGTATATGAATGTGAGTTAGGGACCTTAGATTGTAAACTCCTTGAGGGTAGGGACTGATGTGAATGTACAATGTATATGTAAAGTGCTGCGTAAATTGACGGCGCTATATAAGTACCTTAAATAATAAAAATAACGGGCATCATTTGAGGCCCCTGTATCAAATAATTGGACCACCACTGATGTAAGAAATAGGATTCAATGAGGTAAAGAAAATAGTGAAGAGCATTTTTTAACCTCTACCGGACTGCCCGTAGTACATTTACTGCAGGCGGGCGGCATGGCCAGGCTGGATCGCGTACCTGTACATCACCTAATGTTCCAAGTTAGGGGCGTGCAGTGCGCCACTCCTGCAATCTCTGTGTCCACAGTGAATTACAATCACTGGTACCCGGACACCGGGTATCATGTGACATGATAGCAATGTGAACAAACTGTCATGAATGGATTTCCATTCATGAACAGCTTGCTTACGGTGTGATCTGTGATTGGCCCAAAGCAGTCATATGGTACCTGTACCATGTGGATAGCTGTAGCTTAAGCAAGTTGTTCATGTATGTTAACCCATTTATGGCAGCTAAAACTATTGCTTATACAGTGACCATCACTGTATAAGCAATAACAGTGTGTATTAAAAAAAAATCCCTGATGACAGGATGTACACAAATATAATACATAATAATAAAACAGGAAAAAAAATGTTCAAAACAGAAAAAAGTTTAAAAAATGATTTAATTGTTTTTACATACTGTCAACAGTCCACATCCCTGATCACTGCCTGCACCAGTCATAGAACTCCACTTTCAAGGAAAAAAAATTTGTAAATTAAAATAAAATAATATAGTGTATAGAATTGCGCTACAAGTCATATTGTAATTCAATCGGAGGCACTGTAATTTTCTGTAAAATGCAATGCAATATGGCTACCCGGAGGCCTTCTGTACACAGATGGTTTACAGAATGCCCCCTGAAATTGTAATGTCTTGCATGTGTGATTGGCTTACTGGTTTTCCCAGATGTCTGCACTAAGATACAAGTCAGATTTTTGGCATCCCCTGCAACAAAAATATCATTTTTGGTGGGACGCTCCTAAAGGGAAATCTCATCTAAAAGGATGCATGCCTTGACAATTTCTTCATTAGAGCCCTGCTGGTGCAGCAACTGATTGATAATTATAAAACCACTTCCAAATAAACAACTATATCATCAGAATAACAAAAGGTAGGACTCAACAAAATTTGTTAAAATCCCTGCAATGTACATGGATCACCCAGAGGGGAATGTTTCTTTCTCAACAAAAGTGGAGTTACTCTTTAAAAAAAAAAAATATTTATTTTGTTCCTTCCAAAAAACTGTGACCAAAAAAACTTCAAAAAACTTGTCATACCTCAGACTGTCTACTTTCCAAAAATGGGTCATTTGGGGGGTATTTGTACTGTCCTCGCATTTTAAAGGCCTCAAGAAATGAGATATGCTATTAGTACATCAGGGTTGATCAATTTTCAAATATATAGTTTATAGACGCTATAACTTTCACACAAACCAATTGATATACATGTATTGGGATTTTTTTCACTAAAGACATGTAGCAGAATACATTTTGGCCTATTTTTATGAAGAAATTTGATTTTCTTGGCTATGTTTTATAACCAATAGTAGAAAATATTGTTTTTTTTCCCCCAAAATGTTTGGTCTTTTTTTATAACAGATTAAAAAATGATACTACTAAAAGCTCTATTTGTGTGAAAAAAATATATAAATTGTACACGCAATTGCCAGGTAAAGTAGCACAGTGCTGAATAGCAAAAAATGGCCTGGTCATGAAGGACATAAAACCTTCTGGAGGTCAAGTGGTTAAAATGGTCAGTCTTCCAAACCCAGATAAGTGTGATTTGAACCATATTTTTTAGTTTTAGAAGAAACTTTGTTGAAGGGCTTTTGTATTTAAGGTACAAGTGCACTTTCACATTTTGTACTTGCAGCAATATTTCCTGCAGCCTCCTGGTTCTGAAAACATGATTTACCTTTGGAAATGTTAACTCCTCATACTGGCATTTTATAGGCTGCAGGCACCATTACATGTGCATTATGTTTATTAAAAGTTTAGTTATACTTTAAATGAATCTGTCAAGTTAAAGTTGATGAATATGCCTAAATAATTGGGGGGAGAGTCTCTGCCAGTGCTGAGCAGGACTGGTGGCAAGCTGCTGATAAGAGTATAGAATTTACCGGTAAGTTCATTTTTAAGTTTAAGAGGGCACAATACATATGAAGAGTTATTCAGAAGTTGTGCAACAAAACTTTGCTGGCATTACCCCTTGCCAAGGAATAAAATCAACTTAGTCCGAATTAATGAGGGCAAGAAAAGAGGGCATTTTCTTTTGAAGTGAGGTGTAAAATGGTTATATTTTAGATTCAAGTCAGTACAGAAACGTTACAATTAAAAATGATAAAGTTCTGTAGTTCACACAAGAAATAAGGCAAGTTTACTACAGTATTGGTATCTGCAATTATAGTTCCAATCAATACATTCAAAACACTAATGGCACATTATTCAAAATTCCATCAAACCCATCTTTTTCATTATGTTTTCCTGGGGATAGCATCCCGCCGCTTGTTATTCCACTTGCTCAATTTCAAATGCCGGTTGTTATTCTTTTAACTTTTTTTTTTTTGCAAGCAATTATAAAATAATTTTAATAAATAATCTGATTCCCTAATTCACCTACAAATTGTCAACTGTTCAAACAAATGCTCAAACTACCCTGAAGCTCTTTTATTATGAAATTGTGGCTGTTTGGCACTTTTTTTTAACAATGGCAGGTAAACCAAACAGGAGAGCATTGTTTTTTTTTCTTTTTTTTTTAAGCAGCCAATACACAGAGCAAATTTCTTTCCTGCAACCACGGGGCGCCGATTCCCCCATCAACACAGACAGATTGTCTTCTCCTGATGGGGGTGGGGGAGAAGACAGTGATTATTGATAGCGCCTATACTACTCGCTAGCTATAATCGCATGCAAAATCTGCCAGGCTGGTTGAACCCAAGTTGATCGATCAGCTTGGTACATTCAGCGAGCCAGTTCGAATCTCAGCCAGTTCCTGCTGAACCAGTGGAGATTCGAACCATCTACAGTGCCTTGAAAAAGCATTCACACCCCTTGATATTTTCCACATTTTGTCACGTTACAGCCAAAAACGTAAATGTATTTTATTGGGATTTCATGTGATAGACCAACACAAAGTGGCACATAATTGTGAAGTGGAAGGAAAATGATAAATGGTTTTCAATTTTTTTTACAAATATCTGAAAAGTGTGGCGTGCATTTGTATTCAGCCCCCTTTGCTCTGATACCCCTAACTAAAATCTAGTGGAACCAATTGCCTTCAGAAGTTACCTAATTAGTAAATAGCGTCCATCTGCATGTAGTGTAATCTCAGTATTAATACGGCTGTTCTGTGAAGCCGTCAGAGGTTTGTTATTGAACCTTAGTGAACAAACCGCATCATGAAGGCCAAGGAACACACCAGACAGGTCAGGGATAAAGTTGTGGAGAAGTTTTAAAGCAGGGCTAGGTTATAAAATTAATATCCCAAGCTTTGAACATTGAGCAGCACTGTTTAGCCCATCATCCGAAAATGGAAAGAGTATGGCACAACTCCAAATCTACCAAGACGTGGCCGTTCACCTAAATGGACAGGCGGGGCAAGAAGAGCATTAATCAGAGAAGCAGCCAAGAGGCCCATGATAACTCTGGAGGAGCTGCAGAGATCCGCAGCTCAGGTGGGAGAATCTGTCCACAGGATTTCTATTAGTCGTGCACTCCACCAGCAAACACATGGAAGAAGGTGCACTTTTTGGCCTAAAAGCAAAATGCTATGTGTGGTGGAAAACTAACACTGCACATCACCATGAACACACCATCCTCACCGTGAAACATGGTGGTGGCAGCATCATATTGGGGGGATACTTTTCTTCAGCAGGGACAGGGAAGCCTGTCAGAGTTGATGGAAAAATGGATGGAGCCAAATACAGGGCAATCTTAGAAGAAAACCTGTTAGAGTCTGCAAGAAGACTTGAGACTGGGGCGGAGGTTCACCTTCCAGCAGGACAACGACCCTAAACATACTGCCAGAGCTACAATGGAATGGTTTAGATCAGGAATATGCAATTAGCGGACCTCCAGCTGTTGCAGAACTACAAGTCCCATGAGGCATAGCAAGACTCTTACAGCCACAAGCATGACACCCAGAGGCAGAGGCATGATGGGACTTGTAGTTTTGCAACAGCTGGAGGTCCGCTAATTGCAAATCCCTGGTTTAGATCAAGGAATATTCATGTGTTAGAATGGCTAAGTCAAAGTCCAGACCTAAATCCAATTGAGAATCTGTGGCAAGACTTGAAAATTGCTGTTCACAGACACTCTCCATTCAATCTGACAGAGTTTGAGCTATTTTGCAAAGAAGAATGGGCAAAAAATGTCACTCTCTAGATGTGCAAAGCTGGTAGAGACATCCCCAAAAATACTTGCAGCTGTAATTACAGTGAAAGGTGATTCTACAAAGTATTGACTCAGGGGGCTGAATACAAATGCACTCCACACTTTTCACATATTTATTTGTATTTGAAAACCATTTATCATTTTCCTTCCACTTCACAATCAGGTGCCACTTTGTGTTGGTCTATCACATAAAATCGCAATAAAATACATTTACGTTTTTGGTTGTAACATGACAAAATGTGGAAAATTCCAAGGGGTATGAATACTTTTTCAAGGCACCGTATGTCCGGCCTAAGAGTGGTAGAGTCTAGAAAATTCCAAACTGTATCTAAACCCAAAAACAAAATGCACTATATTGTATTTTACCAGTCCCTGGATATGATGGCAGCATTAGTTTTTAGTTTTTGGGGCTTTTTATCCTTTATTTATACATATAATCAATATAATTAGAGTAGGATGTTTGGTGGAAGCATTTTAATAGATATAAATTAGCAAAAACATGTAAGCTTACAACACAGGGTGCCATTTGTTTTTTGTTTAGTGATCAGTCAAACATTTGAAGTGACAAATTCTTCATCACTTTTCTCAATCCTCATCCAATACTCAATCTATCTAAGCACTTTGCTTGGAATTCAAAACTGTAGGTGTTTATTGACAAGATTTTAAAATAGTAAGTGAAAGTGACAATTTTACAGCAACGATGCAAGGAAAATCTTTGGTTTTGTTTGGACTATAAATCTATTTGGAGTATAGAAGCTTGTGTTGTAGCCAATGCTACACCTATAGCAGAGCAGTGACCTGTAAGCTGGATGCTGAGAGGCATGGACTGGATTGTGTATGAGTATATTATCATTATGTGAGGTTAAAGCTCTGCACAGAGTAATTATCTGTTACTGTGATTGTGCCAGTCTGCAGCAACAATAAAGAACTGGTGCCTCCTGCTGGTGATTTTATTTTGCTGCTGTATTATTTATCCTTTTTAATCCAGACTGACACTGTCACTATGCAAGTTAACTTAATAGTGGGTATGTAACTAAATAAATGTAAGTTGGTAAAGCAAGGCAATAGAACAAACTTGAAATGGATGCTTTTTTATTTTTTACCCAATCCCTTCTTTATTTCCTACACTAACATATGTAGAAATGTAGAAAAGATAATGATTAGGACCATCTCAGGTATATGATTAGCCTGATTTAGATTGGACTGTGATTGCAATGTCATTTTATGGGGAATTTTGGCAATCCAAAGTGAAGTGAAGAAAATCTTGAAACGAAGAACATTAAGATGTGCATATACTTTCAGGTCTGTCTGACAGTCCAAATATTTTTCAGTTTACATGTCCTTAATGGGCAAAAAGCACAGGTTTTGACTTAATGAAATAGCACAGCACTTATGTATGAGATGCACATAAAAACATCCACCACCCCTGCATGACAACTCTGGGTAAACAGTCCAAAAAGTTCTGTGTGTGGTGGTAGGTAGGGGCATTTTATTGCAGAAGAGATATGCCTGCCTGCTTTTTCTTACAGCAGAACTTCAGCACCACTTTATGCAAATTCATCAACTTTTCTTATCTTTTCGGGATAAAGGATTTACATAAATTAATATTATTAAATGGTTTGTCTTAAAGTGGAATTTTAGTCAGACAATTAAGTTCTGCTAGCAGAGGTGTAACTAGAACCTTCAAGACCCTGGTGCAAGAAACCATGAAGGGACCCCTGGGACATTCCCTCTGAGCCCAGAGCCCTTCCCATGACCCTATACGGTCCTGCAGCGAATCCCTTTCAGATGTTGTGCGGGTCCTGCAGTCTTGGGCCCCACTATGGTTGTGGAAGGCCAGGGCCTAGTCACAAGTGCAACCTTTGCAACCCTGGTAGTTCCGCTAGTGGTGTCTGTGTGGACTGTGAATTGTGTCAGTCAGTAAGGCAGTGGATATGGTCTGTAAGGCAGTGGATGTGGTCAGTAGAGCAGTGGACGTGGTCAGTAGAGCAGTGGATGTGGTCAGTAGGGCAGTGGATGTGGTTAGTAGGGGGTAGTGGATGTGGTCAGTAGGGGGCAGTGGATTTGGTCAGTGGGGTCAGTAGATTTGATCAGTAGTGGGCAGTGGACGTGGTCAGTAGGGGGCAGTGGACGTGGCCAGTAGGGCAGTGGACATGGCCAAGAGGACAGTGGACATGGCCAGTAGGACAGTGGATGGGGTCAGTAGGGCAGTGGATGAGATCAGTAGTTTTTAATTTTTGTTATTTTATTTTTTTACCATTTTATTTTACTTTACAATTTTATTTATTTTTTTTACAATTTTTGATGGGAGGTAGGCAGTGGAGGGCAGTGTTGGGGGGGAGGCAGCATGATGGAAGGGGGGGCAGTGGAGGGCAGTATGGGGGGACAGCATGATAGGAGGGGGGTTATTGGAGGGCAGTATGGGGGGACAACATAGTGAAAGGCAGTATGGGGGGACAGCATGATGGGAGGGGGGTTATTGGAGGGCAGTATGGGGGGACAGCATAATGGAAGGGAGGCAGTGGAAGGCAGTATGGGGGGACAGCATGATAGGGGGGGTAGTGGAGGCAGTATTACTAATTACCGCCATTACTAATGAAAAAAATTAAAAATAAAGATGCCATAAAACGATCCCCTATTTTGTAGACGCTATAAATTTTGCGCAAACCAATCAATATACGCCTACTGCTTTTTTTTTTTTTATGAAAAATATGTAGAAGAATACACATCGGCCTAAACTTAGGGAAAAAATAGTTTTTTTATATATTTTTGGGGTATATTTATTATAGCAAAAAGTAAAAAATATTGCGTTTTTTTTTTCAAAATTGTCGCTCTTTTTTTGTTTATAGGGCAAAAATAAAAACCGCAGAGGCGATCAAATACCACCAAGAGAAAGCTCTATTTGTGGGGAAAAAAAGGACGTCACTTTTGTTTGGATACAACGTCGCACGACCGCGCAATTGTCAATTGTCAGGGGGCAGCACAGTGGTGTAGTGGGTAGCACTCTCACCTAGCAGCAATAGGGTCGCTGGTTCAAATTCCGACCACGGCACTACCTGCCTGGAGTTTGCATGTTCTCCCTGTGCCTGCGTGGGTTTCCTCCGGGTACTCCGGTTTCCTCCCACACTCCAAAGACATGCTGGTAGGTTAAAAAGCACCCTGAGGCGATTCAGTTCGCATAGGTAGCGCTATACAAGTCACTCATTCATTCATTCAGTTAAAGCGACGCAGTGCCGAATCACAAAAAGTGCTCTGTTCAGGAAGGGGGTAAAATCTTCTGGGGCTGAAGCTGTTAAAAATAAGTTCCTATACTGTTTAAAATCCGGTAATTTGCTGTCTCACCCTACTCTGCACATGCTCAGTTGCTCTCTGTTTTTTGGCACTGTGCCAAGAATGTAGAGGTCGATCTGCTGACAGCCTAAAGATTTACTGCAGCTTGTGGGCTCTGGGCTTCAGCAAAATGGCAACCTCCAGCAAGAAAAAACAGGAACAATGCTGGAGGCAATTTACTGCACACATTAATTTTGTGGAATCTGGAATGTATGTTCCTTGCTAAACAACATCATTTTTTATCAAGTTAATAAAGTAATAGTAAAGGCTCTTTTTATTTTATTTTATTTTATTTTTTTAAATAACAAACATGTTATACTTACCTGCTCCATGCAGGTTGCAGGCTGCGGTGGGGTGGCTGCAGGGGAAACTATGCAGTAAGGTAAAAAACCTTCTGCAATTAAAGTGGAACTAAACCCATTGATTTAAATTTTTCCCAAAATAGTTGCATTCAAAGCATGCTGTGAATGATAACTGTCATGGCTGCCTCTGCTCTCAACTGAACTGTCAAGCCATCAAATAGCTGGTGTCATAAATGAAATGTGCAGCACCATGACAACGGCAGGTCACGCAGAGGCTAAGATGGCAGCTTCTTTGGCTGTAAAGAAGGGGGGTCTAGCTGCACTTTAACCCTCTAGCTGCCATTTTTTCTGGACAGCTTGGTATGTTAAAGAAAGCTGAAAAATAACAGACTTACAGGCCAAATTAACAGATGAAATTAAAGCAAAAAATCCTTAAAAGGATCTTAAAGTGTTTGGATACACTTTAATTACACACCAGTTCAGGGGCAGTGATGTAACTCACATTGAAACGGACTAGGTTTTTCTTCACTACCCTGGATTTTACGCTGTGACCTGGAAGGTATTGAATCGCAGGTTTCTTCTAAGGTTTTTTTTTTTCACAGAGCTGCCAAACTTCAGAATAATACATTTATATTTTACCGCATCCTCTCCATCAGTTTTATAAAGCAGATTGCACAGATCCCCTTGAAGAGTTATAGACAAGATAATGTCAGCCTGCAGCAGGCAGGTCTAATCTAAATCTCTTGATAAGATGCTGATGACAATGCCCAGGACAGCAGTGGCTGCCTACAGCAAACAAAGATTGACTAGAGAATCTTCTCAGATCTCATGTTTTATGTCCCATGGCTAATACAAAACATAGTAGAGTGAGTTTACTGTATAGCAAGTCAGAGTAGATTACTGTTTATGAGTAGTTAATTGTTAGGGATGTACCAATACCATTTTTTTTAACACCGAGTACAAGTACCGATAGTAAAGTACTCACCTATACCAATTACCGATACCTATTGCCTAGGAAGAGTAGGTAGAGGGGTGGTTTGGAAGGTGGGGAAGCAAGGGGAAGAGAAATGCCGCTCTAGGAAGGGTGTCTGGAAATGTAGCTCTCCTCAGAATAGGAACAGCAGGTGCAGGCTAAGCATAGGCAATTGGGTGAGGAAAAATTCTGGACAGCCGCACTCAAAGTCAATGCCTTTAATAAAAAGAGGTAATAATCCAAAAAATACAAGCCACAGCAAACAACGGAATACAGGAGCTGACGCGTTTCACACTTTCAAAAGTGCTTATTCATAGCAAGGGGAGTAGAGGGTGAGGGCACGGTAGTTGAGGGTGGTTTGGGATGGGGGAGGGCTGGGGTGGTTAGAATTGAAAAGACTGTGATCATGGGGGGGGTGGGTGGGTCATTGGGAGATGGCTGGAAGGGACCTCTAAGGTGTTAAATTGGGGTGGTAGAGTGTTAAATTTGGGACTTACAATTAGGAGATCTTCTTTCCGCAGTTGCACCGCCCAGCAGCATGCAATGCATAAAAAAAAAAAAAATCTATTCTGCTGGGAAGGGGGCGGGAGAGGGTGTGATTTTCTTCAGGCTCCTTGCAGAAATGTCTACATTCCTGCCCGCTGTCTCGCCACAGATCCAATCCGATCCTCCGTGTCTGGTCACCATGGTGACAAGGGGAAACAGCAAAGATTGCACATTACTGAAAATTGGATCCCAGCCCACCGGGACAATGGACCAAGGCTAGGTAGCTAAGCTGATTTGTGCAAGATGAGGCAGAGGAGATCCGCCCAAGCTGACATCACTTCCGGTATCGGTTTCGGGTATCAGAGCATTTGCGCGACTACCGATACTCGCGCAAATGCTTAGTATTGGCACCGATACTAATATCATTATCGTTGCAACCCTATTTACTGTATATGAGGTAGAGTAGACTAGAGTACAGAGGTATAGTAGAGAGTAGAATAATGTATATGAGGTCAGAGGAATAGGCTTGCTCTGTTACAGACTGCAAAAATGTGCCAAATTCATATACCTGTCTAGAACTTGTACTTGAGTTTGGCACAATGCTTTTACAACCATGGCATACGTCTCTGAGGAGAACTGGTGGTCTAAACTTGCTATTGGTGGAAATTTCTCAAGGATAACATTTTTAAAGGAGACAAGTTACAGTTCTCGACTCAAAATCCCTATTTGAAGAATTTCCTTAGATTTCCTATTGTTTTCTTTTAATGCAATGTGGTGAAGTGGATGTACTATACAGTACATAGAAAAAAATACAGTGCAGTTAAAAAAAAAATACTGTAGTGTCGTGGTTAGAGCAACTGCTACACAGTGTAAGCTTTATGGGTTCGGTTCCATAATTTGACTTGGAGTGTGATTTTTGTTTTTTTCAGTATTGCATTTTATTATTTTAAGTTCCATAAATTACATTTTAAATATATAGCTTACTGGACTACTTATTTGGAACCCTAGAAACAAATGTGGCTACTGTACTACAATCCAATGATTTATTTTTTTTTTTTACTTGGTCATGGTTTAGGCCCCATTCAAACCTTCACATTCTGGAAACGCGTGCAGAAACGTGTGAAAAACACGTGCTTGCTGTGGCATTATCTTAATGGCACCCCAAACACAGCTAGGAGAAGCACCCTTTTGTTGCACTTCAAAACGCACATTACAAAAACATGCAGGGCCCCGAGAAAAAAAATGTGCAAGAGCTACTTTGGCACGTGCAGGGCAGTCCACATTCCGCAGTGATTGCCTTGAAATACACTTTTTAATAAATTAATTGAAATAAATGAAAAAGGAAAAGTCCTTTTTTAAAAAAAAAAAAAATCTTCCCTTATATGATATTAAAAATAAACCATATATTCTACATTTTCTTATTTCAGAGTGTTGAAGATCGTGTCGTTGAAGAACAAAAGCCTGAGAGTCATGCATCAGAACCAGCCCAGGAATGTGACGATAATGAAGTGTTTGGTATGTATCAGTCACAAACAAGAAGTAACTTGTATTCTTTATAGAAGTGGAGATAAGCTGTAAAAAAAACACTAATTTAAAATTTGTGAAGACGTTTTCTCTTCCTTGCTGTTCCATCTGGCATTGTACTAATGTGAAGAAATTCTTTAGAATTGTAAGCTACAGGATTCATTCATTCAGAAAAAATGATCATTTATGCTTTGCTTTTTGCTGTCGGACAAATCTTGCCTGAAATAAAAAAACAATCCTAAAAGGATTGACCACATTAAATTGATTTTTAGGTGTGTTCCTCACAGTAGAACAAACCCAACATAATGGCTTTGTTTTTTTGTTTTTTTACAAAGGCAGAATGCAATGGACATTAACCCAGAACAAAGAATGTGCAGCTATATTTAAAAAAAAGTGAAATCTGTTCATTGCACAACATGGCTCTGTTGCTATATGGTCATATAATCAGGGCAACATTGTCAAATCTCATTTGCTAAGAAGCAAGTTCAAACCTTTCTTTTATGTATCCACTTCAGGAATAGGTGAGGAATGTGAGTTTCAGACCTGCTCAGCCAACTGTCCTGGGACAGACTGAGTGCCAGATCCGTTGCAGTGCATTTCTGCATTCGTGTTTTAAGTGCATTTTTGATGCATTATTGTGTGTGTTTTCTATGTGTTTTCCTATGCTTTTTTTCTTTTTTTCTGTTTTTTTTTTTCATTGTACTGGGGTCCAGTGCATTTTTTTGTGCTTTTTCCACATTCCACTACAGTTCTGTGCAGGAAAGGAGCAGAATGTTTGTAGGTTGTTTTTCTGCAACTGAAACGCACTGGAATGCACTGAACTGGTGTGAACTATGCCATTGGAACCCATATAATCTACTTTTCACACGTTTTTTGATGCAGAAATGAAAGCACTGCACTGCATGTGGTGTGAATGGGCCCTAAGCGTCGGATCACACTAGTACAGGCCATGCTTCCAGCGTTTGTTCGGGCATGGTAGCCCATTCATTTGGGTGCTGTGCCACGTGAAGCGCACAAAAAAGGTTCATGCACCTTTTTAAAAGCACGGCCACAAGGGAAACCACGGTTCCCACACCCCTGATCTCGAAGCGGGCTGAGATGCGTGGGGGTGCCATTTGGAATGAATGGCAGCCCCACGTGTCTTGCAAGAGCAGTGCGATTCGACTGCGGATGGTTAAGGATGCTGGAATTGATTTGATTTCAGCAACCGGAGCGCACGGCCCACATTAATGTGAACTGATCCTAAGGGCTAGGAAGGATCCCAGCAAAGTCTTTTGTGAATCAGTGATTTTCAGCAATGAGCAGATTATAGTTTGGCACATTTGTTTTTGTTATTTTTCATAGTATAGTTTTATGTTACTACATTTTGTGGAGAAAAAGTAATGTTTGCTCTGAGATTATGATTGTTATACTGTTAGGGGTTGGGGGTAAGTATGCACAGGCACTGGATGCAGAAAAAGAACATCTATGGTTTTTCCCAAGTACATCAGTTTCAAATTGATGAAACAGTATGGGCACTTACACACTGGGGCTGCGCCGCGTTAGCGGTGAAGCGCCGCTAGTTTTTGTGCCGCTTTACCGTCGCTTAGTTTCAGCCGCTGGCGGGGCGATTTCAACCCCGGCTAGCGGGAGAAAAAATGGTTAAAAGTGCCGTGTTGTGACGCTTCCAAATCGCTTTTCAGGCGCATTCCAATGGGCAAGGGCGGTTTGGGACGCTCCCAAACTGCCCCAAAGATGCTGCTTGCAGGACTTTAATACTGGGAGTATGCTATAGGCCCCCTAACCTGAGGGAGGAGGAGGAGACGGACCTCCTATCACAATTTGGATTAGCAGCAAGGATGGGAAGTGTCATCATAATTGGGGATTTTATTAACCAGACATAGACTGGGCGGAAGGAACCGCGCATTCGTCTAAGGCTCGCCAGTTTCTAAATGTCTTGCAGGACAATTTAATGAGTGAATAAGGGGTAATTTAGGAAACAGCGATTACAGGTCAATTAGCTTCAGTATAAATCACACAAATAGGAAACACAAGGGGAACACAAAGACACTGAATTTCAAAAGAGCCAACTTCCCTAAACTATGAACCTTGCTAGAAGATATAAATTGGGATAAAATCTTAGAAACAAAGAACACAGAGGAGAGATGGGTTTACTTTAGAAGCATATTAAATAAGGGCATTAGCCAGTGCATCCCATTGGGAAATAAATTTAAAAGTGTGAACAAAAGTCCTGGATGGCTTAACTCCAATGTAAAAATGCATAAAAAAAGCAAAGGAGAAGACCTTCAATAAATACAAGGCTGAGGGATCATCATCAGCATTCAGACTTTACAAAGAATGCAACAAGAAATGTAAGGGTGCAATTAGGGTGGCTAAGATAGACCATGAAAGACACATAGCGGAGGAGAGCAAAAAAAAATCCCAAGAAATTCTTTAAGTATATCAACAGTAAAAAAGGGAGGACAGACCGTATTGGCCCCATAAAGAATGAGGAAGGACATCTGGTTACAAAGGATGGGAATACAAGGAAATCGAGGGGCTTCAGTAACCAAAACTGCACTGTTTGTCCTCATGACACATCACAGGAAGAACCCTCATGGCTAACAGAGGACAGAATGAGAAATAGACTTGGGAAACGTAACATTAATAAATCACCGGGACCAGATGGCTTGCGACCGAGGGTATTTGGGGAACTCAGTCAAGTGATTGCCAAACCATTGTTCCTAATTTTTACTGTCAGTCTTCTGACTGGAATGGTACCAGCTGATTGGAGAAAAGCCAATGTAGCACCAATATTTAAAAAAGGGCCAAAATACATCCCTGGGAATTACAGACCAGTTAGCCTAACAACAATAGTATGCAAGCTCTTGGAGGGGATGATAAGGAACTATATACAAGATTTTAGTAATGAAAACGGTATCATTAGCAGTAATCAGTATGGATCAATGAAGAATCGTTCTTACCAAACCAACCTATTAACCTTCTATGAGGAGGTGAGCTGCCATCTAGATAAAGGAAGGCCCGTAGACGTGGTGTATCTGTACAAAGCAAGGTCCATTGGCATGGACCATAGGGTGAGTACATGGATTGAAAACCGGCTATAAGGGCGAGTTCAGAGGGTGGTGATAAATGGGGAATACTTGGAATGGTCAGGGGTGGGAAGTGGGGTCCCCCCCCCCGGGTTCTGTGCTGGAACCAATCCTGTTTAATTTGTTCATAAATGACCTGGAGGATGGGGTAAACAGGGACAACACTAAGCTAAGCAGTGCAATAACTTCTCCAAAGGATGTGGAAACTTTGCAAGAAGATCTAAACAAATTAATGGGGTGGGCAACTACATGGCAAATGAGGTTTAATGTAGAAAAATGTAAAATAATGCATTTGGGTGGCAAAAATTTGAATGCAATCTACTGACTAGGGGGTGAACCTCTGGGGGAATCTAGGATGGAAAAGGACTTGGGGGTCCTAGTAGATGATAGGCTCAACAATGGCATGCCAAGCTGCTGCTAACAAAGCGATAATTCTCCCACTCAGACTTTGGTTCTGGCCTCACCTGGAGTATGCGGTCCAGTTTTGGCCTCCAGTCCTCGGGAAGGATTACTGGAAATGGAGCGAGTACAAAGAAGGGCAACAAAGCTAATAAAGGGTCTGGAGGATATTAGTTATGAAGAAAGGTTGCGAGCACTGAACTTATTCTCTCTGGAGAAGAGGTGCTTGAAAGGGGATATGATTTCAATTTACAAATACCATACTAGTGACCCCACAATAGGGATAAAACTTTTTCACGGAAGGGAGTTTAATAAGAAATATGGCCACTCAATAAAATTCAAAGAAAAGAGGTTTAACCTTAAAATGCGTAGAGGGTTCTTTACTGTAAGAGCGGCAAGGATGTGGAATTCCATTCCACAGGCGGTGGTTTTAGCGGAGAGCATCGATAGATTCAAAAAACTATTAGATAAGCACCTGAACGACTGCAACATACAGGAATATACAATGTAATACTGACATATAATCACACATATAGGTTGGACTTGCTGGACTTGTGTCTTTTTTCAACCTCACCTACTATGTAACCTACTATGTAACTCTGTAACTATGAGAGCTGTTGAACCAAGTCTCTGAAATTCCCACAAAATCTAAATCCTCCTCGTACAACAGTATCTCTAGTTCCTCCCATCTTGTCCGCCAGGCTCCTGGCATTTGTGAACATGCCAGGTAGTTTAGACCGGTCGCATACTGTCCTCTTATTGGGTGTTCCGAGATTGCAAATAGGACTTGTTACTATACTTACCTCGGGTTTATGTGCTTTAGTCAACCTACCACTAATGCCCCCAATACTACCCTCTGGAATATGTTCATTGCTGACTATCTCTACCTCTGGACCCTCCCCCCCCCCCCGTTGCCTAGTTCAAAAGTCCCTCTAACTTTTCGGCAATCTTTACTCCCAGCAGATCTGCACCCTCCTCTTTTACGTGCATTCCATCCCATCTATAGAACTGGTGACCGAGTGAGAAGTTGTCCCAGTTCTCCAGGAACCCAAACCCCTCCTTACTACACCAGCTCCTCAGCCACTTGTTTACTTCCCTAATCTCCCTCTGCCTTTCTGATGTGGCTCGAGGTACCGGTAGTATTTCTGAGAATACTACCTTGGAGGTCCTTTTCCTCAATTTAGCTCCTAAGTCCCTAAAATTGTTCTTTAAGACACTCCATATGCCTCTGACTTTGTCATTGGTGCCAACGTGCACCATGAAAGCCGGGTCTTCCCCAGCCCCTCCGAGTAATCGGTCCATCAGATCCAGGATGTGCTGAACCCGAGCGCCCGGTAGACAGCATACAGTTCGGTGCTTCAGGTCTTTGTCACAGATTGCCCTCTCTGTCCTTCTAAGGATTGAGTCCCTTACCATCAGAATCTGTCTTTACTTTCCCTTCGCCCCCCCCCCCACTCTCACTGGAGGAGTTCTTCCCCTGGCAGCTAGGGGAGTCCCTCAGCTTCAGCAATGATGGTCCCTGACTGGTTTCACCAATGTCACTCAATGGAGCGTACTTATTGGGATGTTCCAGCCCAGGAACTCGGCCTCCCTGGCACTTTCCCCTCTAACCTTCCTAACTGTCACACATCTACTCTTTTCTAGTGCCTGCACCTCTTTGTCTCCACCCGCCTCTATGCTGGCCCCTGCCTGCACCAGCCATGTATGTTCCCAGCTCTCCTTTAGTATGAAGGGTCTTCTCAGTGCTGAGAGTTGCTTCCCTAGATGCAAAACCTGGGTTTCCAGGGAAACAACATGCTTACGTTTTGCACAACAGTATTCGCCCTCGATCAGATGATCAAGGAACGCATACATGCCGCAAGATGTACACTGAGTCGCATCTCCACACCCGCCGGGCATCGTACCTACTAATTTAATTAGGATTGGGGATTATACCCTGGCCAAACTAGCTTCCTGACACTAATACTCAACAATACACAGGTATTGAAAAGTACAATACACAGGTACTCCCAGCCCACGTGGACTCACAGCCCACGTGCACTCACAGTCCACGTGCAGTCGCAGCCCACATGTACTCGCAGTCCATGTGCGCTTGCGGCCCATGTGCACTCGCAGTCCACGTGCACTTGTGTACTCGCGGTCCACGTGTACTCGCGGTCCACATGTACTCGCAGCCCACATTCACTCGCAGTCCATGTGCACTCAGTCTACGTTTACTCGCAGCCCACGTGCACTCGCTGTCCACATGCACTCACAGCACTCGTGTACTCGCGGCCCACGTGCACTCGTAGTCCACGTGCACTTGCAGTACACGTTTACTTACAGTCCACGTGCACTCGCAGCCCACGTGTACACTCAGTCTATGTTCACTCACAGTTCATGTGCACGCGCAATACTTAGTACTCACAGCCCACGTGTACTCACAGCCCACATGTACTCGCAGTCCACGTGAACTCGCAGTCCACGTGAACTCGCAGTCCACGTGAACTCGCAGTCCACGTGAACTCGCAGTCCACTTGCACTCGCAGTCCACTTGCACTCGCAGTCCACGTGAACTCGCAGTCCACTTGCACTCGCAGTCCACTTGCACTCGCAGTCCACTTGCACTCGCAGTCCACTTGCACTCGCAGCCCACATGCACTCGCAGCCCACATGCACTCACAGCCTATGTGTCCTCGCAGCACACATGCACTCACAGCCCACGTGTACTTACATTTCACGTTCACTCACTGTCCACGTGCTCTCACAGTCCACGTGCTCTCACAGTCCACGTGCACTCGCAGCACTCGTGTGCTCACTGGCCACTTGCACTCACAATACACAGGTACACACAATACACAGGTACTAACGATCCACAGGCACACTACTCAGATACACACAACACTTAGGTACTCCCAACACTCACAATACTCAGGTACTCTCAATAGACAGGTACAGTGGAACCTTGGATTACGAGCATAATCCGTTCCAGGAGAATGCTTGTAATCCAAAGCACTCGCATATCAAAGCTAGTTTCCCCATAGAAGTCAATGATCCACATTGACATCTATTGTATGCAGTACCACATTTGGCTAGAGGTGGGGGGGGGGCACTGGAGAGACTCGGAAATACTTGGAGACCGCTCAGATGGACTCGGAGAGGTTCCGAAACACTCGGGAACTGAGTATTTCCGAGTGTCACTGGCGCCCCCACCTCTGGCCATATGCGGTACTGCACACCGCAGAGGCTTGAACCCTGCTCATTTTGCGAGACAACACTCGCAAACCGAGTCAGGATTTTTTTTTAAGTAATAGCTCGTATTGCGAAACTCGCAATCTGAGGTATTACTGTACTCCCAATACTCAGGTACTCCCAATAGTCAGGTACACACAATATGTGCATACTCAGTTTGGTGTGTATTCCTAGAGAGTTTTTATTTTTTTTGGGGAGGGTGAATCAGCGCAGGGCTGATCAGCACTGTCCAGAGGTCAGGGGAGAATGAAAACTCCAACTACAAGGTTTACTAGGAACTGATAGAAGTCACAAGGCTGCTATATACTGTACTGCTGATGAAAAAAGGTTTTTATCAGTTTATATTTACTAAAATAATTGCATTTCCATGTTCTGTGTACCAGATATAGTGAATGCAGGGTCCTGGGTTTATTAACCCTTTAAGGGGTTACAATAAAAGTTAGGGTGCGGTTTGGGGTTTGGGAATAAGTGAGGTTTAAATTAGGAGGTTAGAAAAAATGGTTTAGCCCTGGTGCACATTGAATGCTACTTTGAAATCGTGCTACTTCTCTTGGAGTAACACGATTTCAAAGAAGCAGGTCAGTACGATTTCAGGTGCTACTTGGCTGGCATCTGTGCTACTTCATGCACAGATGTCAATGCAAGTTGCACCTGAAATCGAAAAAAATAGTTCAGGAACCTTTTTCCAAATCAGTGCGGCACCGCAAAGTCGGAGTTGCACGGATTTGACCGGTTCCATTGGCGACAATAGGGTGCGACTTGTCATGCGATTTGGAACTGTCAAATTGCATAACAAGTAGCATCGGTGTGAACGGGGAGCTTAATGTTAGTGTCAGGGCCATTCATTGATAATTATGGTTCTGAATCCCTATGTGGGAGATCTTTTTGCACAGATGCATTTGCTTAGTGGGGATCGCTGAGTTAATCCCTGCTTAGCCGGCGGATGACAGGTCCGTCTCCGCTCACTGTGCAGAGACGGACCTGTCAGAGCTCCACTCTCCTCTATGGGGGATCGGATGAAAGCAGACCACCTGTCCGTTTTCATTCGATCCTCCAGACGGATGGACAAAAGGGTTTCCATCCGTGTGAATTTAGCAGATCGGATGTCAGCGGACATGGTCACCGCTGACATCCGTCGTTCCATAGACCTGCATGGAGCGTCCGTTCAGGTCTGCCTAAAAAACTGACAGGCAGACCTAAATGGTCCGTCCGTGTGAAAGGGGCCTTAATATCAGACTGAGAAACCATCCTACCAACCAGTCTGTGTAAATAGGGTTTGTTAGATAGCAGGTCTGTAAACCACACACTTTATGGTAAGAATGATAAGGCTTTTTCTGATTAAAAAAAAATGAGACTAAGTGGCTTATTAGTGCCTTGCTGCAGTGGAGGTATTCGTTCTAATCCTGGCAAGGACACTGCATTGAGTTTGCATGTCATTGTGTGGGTCTCCTTCCACACATCAAACACATTGCTGCTAGGTTTATTGGTGTATGTTTGTAAAGTAGGCACCTTAGACTGTAAGCTTGAGGGAAATGTGAAAGTATGTGTGGTGCTGCGTAGAATTTTCAGTGCTATATAATTGCCTGTAAAATATAAGGCACTGTTTTGTTTACACATACAATTCTAAATTCATGTGACTATTCTAAAGTTTTTCTAACTAAATATCTTTAATTTGGAAAACAAAGAATGTTAAGTTAGAATAGCTTATAATAAATTATTTTTGGCTCAAAGCAAAATTAAACCCAAAATGTAAGCATTTGATATATTGCAGCTTAACACTTCATGTGGTGGCTGCATTTGTTTTCATTTTTAGGCTTTCTTTCCTTTAGTTTCACCTGGTTATCCAGCTAGTAAGTCTGTTGTTTTTTCAAAAGAACAAGCTCTCCTGCAGATGTAGCAGTTACAGAGATGAGTCATGCTTGAAATTACTTTACAATAGTCCTTTCTCTCAAGATAATACGGCTTCCTCCAGCTCTACTGCGGCGGTATGTTCTAGCAGAGTTGAGCAAAAGCCACACTCCTCAAAGCAAGTTTCCACATACAGAATTGTAATGCAGAGAGGGTCTAACTCTGGTGCCCATTGGGCTGCACAGTCACATTTAGACACCTTGCACAACAATGTAACAGAGAAATGGAAGTGGTAGTGTCTATATGACTGCATATCTATGTCTTTAGTTGGACTTAGAAAACCTTGCCAGGTCTCTAAAGATATAAAAATGCCAGTTCCCTGCAAGAAAAGAAAGGCAGTGAGCAGTTTTATTATATAGTGATCCCTGCACACTGTGAAGTGAGAGTGCCTGGAAGCACAACATTAAATATGTACACTATATTACCAAAAGTATTGTGACACCTGCCTTTACACACACATGAACTTTAATGGCATCCCAGTCTTAGTCCGTAGGATTCAGTATTGAGTTGGCCCACGCTTTGCAGCTATAACAGCTTTAACTCTTCTGGAAAGGTTGTCCACAAGATTTAGGAGTGTGTCTATGGGAATGTTTGACCATTCTTCCAGAAGTGCATTTGTGAGGCCAGGTACTGATGTTGGACAAGAAGGCCTGGCTCACAGTCTCTGCACAAATTCATCCCAGAGGTGTTCTATTGTGTTGAGGTCAGGACTCTGGGCAGGCCAGTCAAGTTTCTCCACCTTAAACTCACTCATCCATGTCTTTATGGACACAAAAGTGGAGTGTTGCATTTAGTTTGGATATATTTTGCTTGTGTGTTAAAAAGCTCAGCATACAGTAACCTACTCATCACACTAAAAAGGCATTTGTCTCAATTCACTTATTAATTGCCATAACAATCACTGTTTTCCGCAGTGAGAGCTGAAAGTGACAGTCACATGTCTGAAAATAACAATCATCATGGTAAATATCATGACATGTTGTAGCTCAGGGAACTGGGCCCACTGTGATTTTCTTTCCAAGAAAGAAAGACTATACAGATATTTTCCTCCTGGTAGTTATTGAGCTCCATAAGGCAGCTTGTTTTGCTGTTAAAAAGTCATTATGTAGATCTTTGAATGTATTAGAACATTCATCTCATTTTTACAGATAGAGTTAAATCTTAGAAATTACATATTCTTTTTCGTTATTTCCAATTTGCAGCGGCCCCCAGTAATCCTCCTAAAAAAAATTTTATCATTGCTCTTCCTTGTCCTATCTCATCCATCTGTTTTTGATTATAAATATGATAAGTTAAGTGAATCATTCTGTCCTACTGTAAATTTCCATAACTAAAGTTGATTAGTATATTTTTAAATTTTGCTAAAAGGAAGTTAAGAAGTAAGAAATTTGTAAAGCACCCAACTGTCTGGAAACATTGACTTGCATAAAAAAAATGTGCTAAAATGTTTCAGTTGTTAATGTTACACAACTTCAAAGTAAAAAAAAATAAATAAATCCTCCGTGTTTCAGATTAGCATTTTTTTGGTCTCTCGTCAACTGGGCAATAGAATCAGTTTTATTTGGCCTTATAAGTTATTAAATGTCCTGTATTTCCAGAGACATTCTTAAGTTGTATAGATCGCCCCTGGAAATGTTCCTAGATAACATTACAAAAGTCTGCAGAGTTTATTGCCTGATAACAAGTGTTAAGGCTAGTATACACTACTAGCTTTATTTCGTTCAACCTAGCAGGTTGAATGAAAAAAAAACTGACAGCTCAGAAGGAGCTGCTGTACTAACTAGCCACTGTTAGTACAGCGATCTCCCCTACTTCTTTTGGACCATCTCCAGTGCACACAGGCCAAATGTTGGCCGGTTTCTATTGAACTAGCCAATGCCATCCGCCATTCGGCCCATGTGTACTAGGCTTAGGCCTTATACACACTATTAGATTTTCAGAAAATTGTTGTCTTCAGATTTACCAAAACCATATAATAGAAGGTCAAACCTTAAAGTGGAGTTCCACCCAAAAATGGAACTTCCACTTTAAGGGAAGGTGACCCCCTGACATGCCACATTTGGCATGTCATTTTTTTGGGGGGGGAGTGGAAACCCTCTTTTTTATTTTTAACATAAAGTTTTTTATTTAATAAAAGCAAATACAAAAAAAACATACAGATGATACATTGTACAGAACAAGTTCCACGATACATATACACTTATGGAAGCACCAGAAGTAGGTCAGTAGGAACAATGATGGGGGGGGGGAGGGGTATACATGAATTGAGAATATTGTGGCTACGTCCCTTCTAAAACCTCCTCATCTTTCCCTTAATAGTATACTAGTAACTTCAGCTTCGTGTAGAGTATAGCTATATACTATATAGGCCTAGGGGGGGCTCCCTTGATTCACAATTGACCCATCATGGGGATCAATGAAGTGGAAATAAATTACACCGGTCAGAGTCGACATGCCCACTGCGCATGAGGGGGAGTCTTGCGCCCGCGTGTTAACTCTCTATTCTAAGTCTAGGTGTTCCGCACCTATCCAGGGATCCCAGATTTTCCCAAATTTTTTTGGGCAGTTGCGACTTAGATACGTTAACTTATATATCGGCAATGCCTTATTAATGAGGTTTTTCCAAAAGCCTATCGATGGGGGGGCAGATCCCTTTCAATGTAGCAAGAGCGCCTTTCTGCGTAGAAGGCTGCGTAGAATATAAAGAGTTTTTTAGCTCTGGAGGTATCTAGTGTGTCAACTATTCCAAGCAGTAGGGGTATTGGATCACAGGGAACTTTTAATTTGCCAATTCGATTTAACGTATTAACCACTCCTCTCCAAAACGTCTGTATATAGCGGCAAGACCAAACCATGTCGAAGAAGGAACCTTCCTCCGCTGCACATTTGGTACATACCGGGTTATTAGTAGGGTATATTTTGGCTAGACGCTGAGGGGAGAAGTAGGCTCTGTGCAAAAATTTTAGCTGGATGAATCTGTCTCTGGCAGAGATCACTAGGGGCAAGTATTGCTGGATACCTTCCTCCCAGTCGTCATCAGCGAGCGAAGGTATATCCTTTTGCCAAACCAAAACCCTCTTTTTTAGAGGGTTCCAGCTCCCATTTCCTCCCGGGGCACCGTGGCTCCGGAAGTAAGTTCACCTCTCCCAACTCCCTCTCAGCAATTATCTGAGACACGTCACAAGTCCCAGATTATTGCCCGGCCAGCCACAGCCGCCTCACTGGACCCTGGGACAGGTATCCAGTATCCGATTATTAAAAGTCAGCAGCTACAAATATTTGTAGCTGCTGACATTTATTTATTTATTTATTTTAAGCGGAACTCTGCTTTAAGAGTTTCAATTTGTATGCAATCAGGCAGGCCCTTGCACTACATGGTTTTGGTAAATCTGAAGACAAAAATCTGCAGAAAATCTAATAGTGTGTATGGGGTCTTAGGGTTCAGTTTGTGGTTAACAATTTCCAGCCTAAAGAGGATCTTACCTTGTAAACAAAAAAAATAAAAGTCAGCAGCTACAAATACTGTAGCTGCTAAATTAAAAAAAACATACTCACCTGTCCCAGGATCCAGCGATGTCCTCACCCGACCCAGCTGTTTTCTGGTGTTCAGGTCCAGATGGCAGCATCTTAACTGTGGGCAGCCAACTGTGACTCCTTGCTGCTTCACAGCCGGCTGCCCACTGCACATGCCCGAGCTGCACCCCGTGAATGGTCCTGCAGTCTCCTGAGACCTGTGATATGTGAAGGCTGTGGGGGGAAGGAAGGGGGGAGTGAACTTCAAGATCGCTGGGAAGGCTAAAAAAGGTTTAAAGCTTTGTTTTAAAAAAAACAAAAAAAACCCAAAACATTGCAGTTTGTTTTGCACGGAATGGCCCCGATCCTCTTCTGCATCCACGTTATACAACACGCATTGATGAATGTGTAGTGCCAACTATTGTATGCTCTGAATATCTGAACAGCAGCTGCATCTGATTGGATGCAGCCACTGTTTAGTCAACAATTTTCCACCCTACTCCTTTGAATGTCGGATGGGAGCAGGTGTCAGCAGGGTGATCCACAAAGCTGAAATACATGGTATAGCAAGCTTTAGACTTCATGTATACGGGGCATTTTAAAACTGCTTTTACACTTTTAGAGGCAATTATTTTTTTAATTTTTTTCCTGCCTTTAAACGCCCTCAATGTTAGTCTACTAGGCACACATAGGAGTTTAGAGGCAGAAAAAAGCCAGGGCCAGCACATTCAGGAGAAGAGTGTTCCAACGCCAAAAATCACTTGACACGCCTAAACGCGTGTTAACGCTCCTTTGTGCTAAGCGTGTCAAACACTTTGGAGTTCACTCAATCCAATGGCTCCAAGCCTGAGAAATGAGCTATCACATGGCCACTGATCACTCTCGGTCTTCTCGGAGTGGAGAGCAATGGCTGTCAGTCACCGTCAATCGGTGTCAGTCACCGTCAAAGAGCCGCAGCCAGCTGTCAATCAGGCAGCTGGGTAGATACCAACAATATGGTCAGGATCCTTCCAGAGTCTGGAGCAGCTCTGTGATGTCAGCTGACAGCAGACTTTGCTGTTGGCTAATTTAGGGTCACAGGAGAGCCAAAGTAAGTGCAATCCTATGACTTACAAGAGAAGAGCAGACAAAAAAGCTTTGGCCATATTTCTCTTATCTTATCTTTTATCTTAAGGTATTTTGATGGATTTGAGGTCCTAATTCTTTAAACACAGAGCATGCTTCAACCACCTAAATGGATTTTGTACTCTACATTCTGCCTGAGCTCCAACCATTTGTATATGATTTGACAAGCAACATTCCATCATGTACAATTTTTTTTCCTAATCTTTGAACCATTTCCTTTAGCTATGTGTTGTCATCTGGATCTGTCACACCTTGTGCATACACCACTGAATCATTTTTCTTCAATGAGTAATCGGACTTGGGCTATCAGTAGCTTTTCCCTTCTGAGGTTTTAAAAATTCCTTCCATGTGTATCTATTACGTGGCAGCATGCACTTCATTTAGGAGAGGCTGTCATTTTGCCCCCCAGTTTCTTCACTATTTTCACATAGGGTACAATACAGGCACAAACAAACCATCTTGTATTGTACAGACAGATGTTTCCACAATCCTTTATCCGGCCGTGTTGCAGTAATCATTAGATAGTGTGTCATTAAGCCGGCATCGGAGGAGATGCCAGAATTAGAGCAACAGATAGCTTTGGACATGTGTGTAGATGAGGTCTGTCTTGGACAAATCAGGCAGATTTTATTATGCAGTGTTCATATTTTTAGCTACAATATGAGAGCTGTGCAGATCGTAGAATGGGTACACGCTCCTGTGAGGTCTTCAGTGCCCCTCCTCTTCCTAATCTGTGGTGTCTGTTGCTGAGAGGGAATGAAATAATTCATGCAGTGATAAAGTGATGTCATTTATCTAAGAACTCAACCGCGTAGGCTATTCATCACTTAATGTGCTCGGATTACACATTTTGTTACTTAATTGCCTTTCACTTAGCAATCCATAAAGCATTTTAACATACTCATAGTTCTTCTGTCAGAACCGCTTGTCTCATAAGGAAATGATGAAGGAAAGTAATAAAATCTGTTGTCTAAGGGAAAAATGGATACTTAGTGCAGGGTGAAATTTTGTTTTGTGGTATTGTTTTTTATTACAATTTTTTTATATCTCCAACAATATACGTAGCTCTTTACATATTTAACATTCACATTAAAGTCTAAAGTTCCCACCTCACGTGTATACAAACACATACTAAGGCCAATTAACCTAAAGGATATCTTTGGAGGGTGGGAGGAAACCCGAGTACCCAGAGGAAACCCACGCAGGCACAGGGAGAACGTGCAACCAGTGCTGTTATTGCAATCACTAATGCACTAATGTACTTACAAGCATTGGTAAAATGTCAGAGGGGTGAGCCAGCAGCAGAATTGCCAAGGCAAGGGAATCACTTACCCTTGTTGGTGGTCTGGCTAGTGAGGGAGTGACTCAATAGGAGAAAGTACGTCATCTGTTGGGATCGCTTACCTGGCATGGCCATTAGGATCAGGGCAAACCATAAACTCTGCACCTCACATCCACCATGGTCTAGTTAGGCAACACGTGTAGTATGCCAGCATCGGTACATCACAAACTCATTACAGCTGTTGGTAGATAATGGCAAGCTGAATTCCTATGTTTTCTGTACATGACTTTCAGATCTTTTATTGAGGCCTTCTTTCTACCTTGTGTTCTTCATTTGCTTGGTACTATGAAAAAATGCAGCAAGACAGGTCAGACAGGTCAGACAGGGAATCTGTGACTGGGAATACAGCAAAATGATTCTAGCTTTGCAGCTAACTAAAATACTTGATTTGATTGTAGCCGTATGGGATCTTACAACTGTACCTCCAGTAATGTTGTGTACCTCATCCAATGCAAAAGGTGCAGTAAAGGATCTTATGTTGGTAAAACAGGACAGAAGTTGCAAGCGAGGATGAATTTGCACAGACATACCATCAAGGAACATAAAGAAGACAGTTTATGCACACCTGTGGGACATCATTTCTCACAACCGGATCACACTATAGAAGACCTCAGTGTTTTAGTTCTTAAAGGGAATTTCAGAACTATCCAGGAAAGGAAAACGTTTGAACTAATGCCCCGTACACACGGTCGGATTTTCCGACGGAAAATGTGTGATAGGACCTTGTTGTCGGAAATTCCGACCGTGTGTAGGCTCCATCACACATTTTCCATCGGATTTTCCGACACACAAAGTTTGAGAGCAGGCTATAAAATTTTCCGACAACAAAATCCGTTGTCGGAAATTCCGATCGTGTGTACACAAATCCGACGGACAAAGTACCACGCATGCTCAGAATAAATAAAGAGATGAAAGCTATTGGCCACTGCCCCGTTTATAGTCCCGACGTATGTGTTTTACGTCACCACGTTTAGAACGATCGGATTTTCCGACAACTTTTTGTGACCGTGTGTATGCAAGACAAGTTTGAGCCAACATCCGTCGGAAAAAATCCTAGGATTTTGTTGTCGGAATGTCCGAACAAAGTCCGACCGTGTGTACAGGGCATTAGAATGACACTTCTTTTTGACACGAAAAATAATGGCCTGAATTTAGATATTGGTTTCCTCACACACTATGCTAAAGTTTTACGACCTCCTCTGTGACTAGTATCCCCCCTGCATTCTATAGCTCTCCCTCTGTCTTATCTCACTAACTCTGCTGCTATCTTTATTACCATTGATTTGTATGTGTTTGTTTTTCGCTTTTTTTTTTTTTTTTTCCTCGCTTTTTTTTCTTTTACATTCTGCTTAAAAATGTGTGAATCAGTACTGTTTGGACCTTGAAGAAGGGGACATACCCCGAAAGCTTGTCCTGAAAAATTGTATGTTAGTGCAAATAAAAAAGTATCACGGACAGTACTCAATTCAGCTAACTAAAACAAATGGATGAGTCGGTCCACTAGTATCCAGTCGTCACTGACATATCAATTATAGATAGCCTGATCATATAAGTTTACCAAAGGAATGTGTCTCAGAACTTCATAATTTTTGTACGGGCCAGTATGCATCTTAGTGTATCCCTGTTTGTTTCTTTATCATATATTTACTTTAATTACTGTTGTATATTTAAAAGGAATTCATAATAGTTTATGGTCTACTTTGTTTTTCTGAAAGTTTATAAACTAATGTTTTAAAAAAATCTTCTAATTATTTGTAAAATTCTTTATTTTACAAAGTAATATAAATTCATTATTTTGTAAAGTAACACAGGTGCACAACCTATATGCTTGTTAGTTTTCTGCATATGACTACTTAATCTAGGCAACCCCAGACTGTTTTTCTAGGCAGCCCCATCTATAGAAAAGTGTCCATTTTCTGATTCTTCCAGCTATCCAGGTCTGTTTAGTAGCATAAACTGTGAATTTGTCTCTAGAAAACTTTTGATGTTTGAAGCTAACGGCTACGGATGGAAAATATAAAATGTTTGTGTCGTGTGAATATTTACCTAGACTAATAACAAAATCAGCATTTTTTATTTTAGTATTGAACATAATTAAGAAAACATGAAAAACACCATATATTCCTAATTTAAAGCACTGTACAGAAATGTACTGAAAAAGAAATGACAGGAAGTGAAAGTGAAGAAAGTCTATCCTAACTACTAATGGTTATGCTGAGGAGTGGGATCTAAGGGACGGGGTGGTATTCACCAGGAACTCTCACATGGGGATTTCAACTGTGTCCTGCACCAGGTTTCTTCCCCAGTTACTGGCAGACGTAAAGATGTGATAGGATCGCCAGGTGACTAAGGATCTGATGAAGGCAATGAAAAGTGGTGCTTGGATGTGCCCTGCTGCGGGGACTAGGAGGAGCAGTTTGGTAAAAAGCACATACTTGGAGTTGCTGGAACAACAGCAACAGAATTTGCCATTTGAGTGCACCTGGAGTGGTTGTGCCCAGCAGTGAGGGACTTAACAAGCATAGTTGGCAACCAAGCGTACCAGGAACTGCCAGGAGTGACTGATGGAGGTTACCAGGGAGAGTAAGTATACCAGGCACTATGCTTGTGGCCAGGAGCGACTGGACAAACACACCAGGGACAGTGCCAGCATTACCAAATGTAAAGTAACTGGGGGTTATTTACGAAAGGTAAATCCACTTTGCACTACAAGTGCACTTGGAAGTGCAGTCGCTGTAAATCTGAGGGGTAGATCTGAAATGAGGGGAAGCTCTGCTGATTTTATCATCCAAGCATGTGCAAGCTAAAATGCTGTTTTTTATTTTCCTTGCATGTCCCCCTCAGATTTACAGCGACCGCACTTCCAAGTGCACTTGTAGAGCAAAGTGGATTTGGCTTTCGTAAATAACCCCCACTGTGTCTGTTTTGGTCAGATGGATTTATGTGCTACCTTAAGTGTGCTACCTTAATTTTGAGAAAATCAATTAGTATTCATTGCTGGAACTCAACAGATAGAGACTCCATAGGCTATCAAGAATTCCAGGTAAAGGAGGTTTGCATTCTTATCCATTTCTGCCAAATTAGGTATTGCACTGTACTTGCAAAGCCTTTAACCTCTTTAACCACGTAAAGCATATGTGCAGCAGTAGGGAAGATGGACCTTTATGCCTACAAGTTGCACGCATGTGTCCAAGGTTTCTGTGCTCAGAGTGCACTCACTGCTTTCGGAACAGTGACTGAGCTGTCACAGACCGCTCCCGGTCTCTATGTGACCACTGTGACATCCAATCACAGTGACCAAGGAAGTCCATCCCACCTTTCAGCATTGGGACCCACCCTAAAGGGCCACTGGGAAGGGAGGTAAGCGGTTAAAGGAATAAAACAAGGAAGATGTGACTGTATTAATGTACTGTATACATTTTTTTTCTTTGGCCTTGACATACACTTTGAGGTGAGCTGAACTGTTGACATTCTGGGAGTTATTTACGAAAGGCAAATCCACTTTGCACTGAAAGTGCACTCGGAAGTACATTTGCTCTAAATCTAAGGGGAAGATCTGAAATGAGTGGACGCTCTGCTGATTTTATCATCCAATCATGTGCAAGCTAAAATGCTGTTTTTTATTTTCCTTGCATATCCCCCTTGGATCTACATTGACTTTACTTCCAAGTGCACTTTCAGTGCAAAGTGGATTTTCCTTTAGTAAATAACCCCCTCTGTGTATTACACTTGGAAAATTGTGTATCCATATGGAAATTGGAATATTAAAAGCCAGCAACAGGAACACTGCATACCAAGATGCAACTTGATGTCCTTTATTAAAATAGTCAACAGGGACAAGTTCTGATGCGTCAAAAGAAAAATATAATTTTATATCTGCATGTGTGGCATTCCTGTTGCTGGTAAGGTTGATAAGTGGAGATGAGCGGAGCCAACACCTGAGATGTGGAGACTATGCAGTAAGTGAGACTGTGGACTATGTGAAATGTTTCCTATTGGAAGCCAGTACAACAGTGTAATACCTGCATATTGTACACTTCATCCTACTATAAACACAGGGATGCCCTTATTTGTTTTTATTAGTCCTTTTTTTTTTTTTAAAGCTTTGACTATCTAACACTAAATCCTTATAGCGGCAATTTCATTGTCGCAGGTGACAAATGCCTGGTAGTTTTTATAGCATTCAACAGGGGGAGCCCAAGGCTTTTTTTTTTCCCTTCGCCATTAAACCAGTACACCAAAGGCGCACATTATGGATGTTTCCAGGGAAAGGCGTTATTTCTACAATGCTGAAGTTTTTATTGTCCACACTTATCAATGCTGCTGTTGTTTAACAAGTTACATAAATGTGTCACAGACTCGGAGCAGCTTCTTTGTTCTCTTTTATTTTGCCTTCTAAACGGGTATATTCTGCACTGATTTTACGTTTAATTCAATTTGTGGTAGAGACATTTAACGTTATTGCACATATACTTGTATACTTGCACATAAAGAAATATTATAACTAATGTCATGTGCTTAACGCAGATAGATAAAAACGTTTACTGTGCCCTGGAAATAGTGGAACATAAACATTGTTCATTCTTATTTAACAGAACAATAAAATACTGAAATGTTATAGCTGAATTCAAGGGAAACAACTAAATCCACAAGTGAAATACACATAAGGAAGCTGTTTTACCTGCCATTTGTATTTCTGTCCGTCCAGTTCTTAGATTTACACAGCACTGCTTGCATTAAAAAATACATTTAATGATTTAATAATCAATATAGATCTGCTTTAATCTGTGTCATTTCAATTTGCTCCCATATAACATGAAGGGATATAAATTTTGCTATTAAAATGTGTGTGTGTGTGTGTTTGATGTATGTGTATGTGTATATGTATATATATATAATACATTGAGAAATCATATATATATATATATATATATATATATATATATATATATATATATATATATATATATGATTTCATAGGCGCTGAGGGTCTCAATTTCTTCATATAATAAAATACATAAAAGTGAAAAAAACAAACAGTCCCACTGGAAAAAGGGCCCTTTTGAAGAAGTCAGTGGGTGAAACACTGCGTCAGGGCGCAGCCACACAGCGACTATCTGTGACATCACGCACCATCCTGGCAGTGACTGCGACCCTGGAGGTATCTGGTGTTGGGTGAGAAGCTGTGACCGACTCATGGGGAAGCGGGGGGGACGTTTAAGAAGTATTACGTGATCTTGTGATAAGACATGCTTGTATTTCTAATGCCGCCTACACACAATCGGAATTTTGGTCGGAAAAAGCTATGATGGTTTTTCTGACGGAATTCCGCTCAAGCTTGCCTTGCATACACACAGTCACACAAAAGTTCTCTGAACTTTTGACTGTCAAGAACGCGGTAGGGCTGGGAGATTTTCTTAAAAAAAAAAAATCTTCGATTCTCTTAAAAAAAACTTGATTCACGATTCGAATCAAGTTTTTTTTTTTTTGGAAACCGCGCCGGTCCCGAGGCGCTGCGGGCATGAGCTTTTTGGCGAGGCCGCGGCTTCGGCCTAGTCCGCGGCGTCCGGCCTCGCGGACTAGGCCGAAGCCGCGGCCTCACCTAAAAACTCCTTGCCCGCAGCTCTTCAGGCCCGGCGCGGTGTCCGCGCCGGTCCGGAGGCACTGCGGGCATGAGTTTTTAGGCGAGGCCGCGGCTTTGGCCTAGTAGCCGCGGACTAGGCCGAAGCCGCGGCCTCGCCTAAAAACTCATGCCCGCAGCGCCTCGGGACCGGCGCGGTGGAAAAAAAGAAATCTAAAAAAATCGATTTGCTTAAATTTTGAATCGATTTGACCTCTCAACTCGATTCAAGATTTAAATCGATTTTTTTCCCAGCCCTAGAACGCGGTGACGTACAACACTACGACAAGTCAAGAAAATTAAGTTCAATGCTTCCGAGCATGCATCGAATTGTTTCCGAGCATGCGTCATTTTTTGCGCGTCCGAATTGCATACAGATGATCACATTTTCGGATAGGAACTTTTCCCGACTGAAAAATAGAGAACGTGCTCTCAATCTTTTGCTGGCTGGAATTCCGCCAGCAAAAGACCGATGGAACATGCACACGGTTGCATTTTCCAACAAAAATCTCTCATCTGAGTTTTGCTGGCGGCATTTCCGATCGTGTGCACGCGGCATTACTCGTTTGTGAGTAGGATTTTAAATACATTTTAAACTTTTATTACAGTAATGCAGTATAGGAGCGTTTTTATATTTGAGAAATATATGAAGGTGAAGTGTTTGTAATACGCAGACCTTCCAGGAGCCAGATGAAACATCGTGATTAGCATACACCCAAGCGGTATTTGCCAAACATTTGTGTGGGGCAAATACCTCTGTTGAGTTTGACACACAAAGGGGATCGGGTGGAGCACTTTAATTGGTGATTTATGAAGAGATTGAATTGCACATGGGACTTTTTGTGACACCTACTTTTATCACACTTCATTTTTTAGTGGGACTGTTTGTTTTTTTCACTTTTATGTATTTTATTATATGAAGAAATTGAGACTTTCATCGCTTCTGAAATCTATATATATATTTTTAAGATTTTTCAGTGTATTAAATAGGAGGCTGCAGGAGCACCATGATTGTTTGTTAACAAATTAATACATTTGTTTTTTATGTGTATGTAGATATTGACACATTGTTTTGTGTTTACACAGCGATATAAGAGATTAAATACATATAAAAATATACTTTTGTTTGGTTAAGTGCCAAGTGTTCCCTTTTTTGTGGTGAAAAAGAATGAGCTACTTTCCCACAAGTAGCACACTGTACAATGTACAATATCAGTTAGAATATGAGGATATAGTTCATCCATGAACCACGTTGATGGAAAAACTGCCAAGAGTTCCATTAGCAGATAGCAAGCATTTGCTAGCATTGGAGCCGGGTTATGTCTTCAAGTTGTCATGATACTGCACTGATTCCATCAATAAGCCTTCAATGATCGGAGACAGATGAAAATCTCATTGAAGTGCCCACCCTCAATTGCAATCATCCAGCCAAACCTCATCATCAAATTTGTAAATGTAAGTACATACTAGAGATTAGCAGGAATTAGAGTACAGTTGGACAAACCTGGGGTAGCAATTCCCTCCCAGTGACCTGTGAAGACTAGCGCATGCATGCGGTGTAGTCATAGAGAATAATGACTTTCTCTTTCCTAGATCTGCACTACCCTGGAAGCAAAGTGTGCAGTGAGCTCTACTTCTCAGGTAGGGTAGATATATAGCATGATAAACGGCAAGAGGCTGCAATCCTGCAAGAGGCATTCTGAAGATCCTTTCATTCCTACTTATTATTAGTGATCTGTCACTTTCATAAATGCATGAAACGGAAGGCCTTTGCACTGATCCAGTCCCCTTCTCATGAAGGAAAATATGATACAATATGTCAGGAGTGAAAATGCAAAGCACTATTAGTGAAGTTGCTGTCTTGTGTTTTTGGGTCCTCCAAGGCTATGGGGGATCAGTAGAGCATCCATAGAAGATAACTTCCTGAGCCCTGTGCTGTGTAACTTCCTCTCTTCACCAGTCACGTTCAAGCCTCCATGGCAGATTGGAACCTTGTGATGGTAAGAAACATTTTTTACGTCAGGCTTTCTGTATGAGAGACCACAAAAAGACTGTTCCAACATCAGCGAAAGGTTTGAAAGGATCACCAGATTACAGACAGGATGGAATGAGTCAAGTGGTGCAATAAATAGATGTCTGAATGAAAATCTGAACTACTTATCAGGTAGGCTCATTCGTAATTTGCCTGGTGTTTCCCCGGCTGAAATACAAGCAGATATTAAAGGCACAAATCAAAACTAATTTACGTCATATCAGCCTTTTGCAATCCCCATGCCCAGCAGGGCTCAGATTAGGGGAGGCAGGAGCAGCACAAGGAGTTATGCTGTAGTGCTCTGGTTCTATCAAAGGAATATGCTGACATATATGACAGGAGAGAGCAGTTATAGAGGGAGCAGCTCCTCAGTCTTCTGCTTCCTCTTCTCAGGCTGAAAGAGGGACGAGACCTGCAAAATTTACTTACCTATAGGACAGAAAAATCTGGTCTTCTGCCCTGCTAGACAGGGCTGTGCTGTGTAAATTTCAAGACTGGGTGGACAGAAGTACTCATTCGTCGATGTCAAACAGCTTTCATATATTGTTTGTATTTCATTCTATATTTACAAGTACCTGGAGTTCAGCTGTAATGTTATGCTAGCAACTTTTGCTATAGACACTTTTTACCTATGAGCATCACAAATGAGGCCTAATAATAGAGGCATGTGCTGAAAATATGATTGACCCTTCATGAGTATTAATGCCCCAGACACACAGCCACCTTCACAGTACAGCTCAGTAGTTCAAGTCACATTATAAGGTGGACCTTTGTTCTGTATTTAACCTTCACACATTCTTGTTTTATCTCTTTCCAATTATTTTCACACCACTGCAACTTAATCATTAATAAGGAGATATGTCTGGTAGTGTTTACTAAATACTTAATTTAATGTGATAAGCGGCTGTTTTTCATATTTTGTAGGCAGATGATGTTGAAACATTCACAGGTGTTTTATTATGTGCACTGAAGAGAGTAGAGATTATTTCACAAAGCAATTTCATTACTTGCACAGGAAATAGAAAAGGAAAAGGAAGCTGGAGTATTATGTAAAAATCAATAGAGTTACATTAGGCATAAATATGAGTGCAATTGTAGCAGCCTTCACAGCTGTGCTCCAAAACCCATGGGACTAAAAGGATGGGGAATCCTTTTCAGATTCCTTATTATGCTCTGCAAATATTCAGTATTGCTACTAAAATAAAAAGAGGTAAACTAGAGCTAGTGGTACTAGGTGACAAGAGCTATAACCCCCTTGAGTTTTCTTTTGCTGATTTGGCATTTTTCATCCAGTTTGGACCAATGTAATTATGCATAGGCCATACCTTTGGGATCCCTCTAGAACCTGAAAATCGCTGTAGTAGATACCCCCACTCCAGTGATCTCTGCTACCTTCCAGGTCTTGTGCCTAGCAGCTGCCCTGCTGCATTCTGAATACAAGAGGTCGACCACTCAGCACAGGCGCCATTCAGATAATGTTTTGCATTTTCTCAATGAATGCAAAGCATTCTCTAATTTGATGAGGTGGAGAGATGGAGCATGATCTCCATCTAGTTTAATCAGAGAAAGCTTTGCATTCACTGAAAAAATGCAAAGCATTCAATGAATGACGTCTGTGCTGAGTGGTTTCCCCCCGTGTTCAAAATGCAACAGAGCTTGACACAAGACCCAGAAACGAATGGAGACCACTGGAGTAGCAGTATATACTATAGTGATTTCCAGCTTCTAGAGGGATCCCAGAGGTATGGCATATGTAAAATTACATTGGTCCAAGCTGGACCAGTGGACCTACGAAAAACAATGGCATACCTGGAATTCTTCTTAAACCACTTCTTTACTGCCCCACACAGATATACTGCAGCATGGCGGCCCTCCTGTATGTGAATAGCGTACCTATACGTGTTTTGATGAACTAGGTCTAAAGGCGTGCGCCGCCAGCGACCCGCTCCCACTGTGATTGGACACAGCGGGAGCCAATCAGCGGGTTCCCAGTGATCGTTTTCAGGAGAGGCAGAACGATGGTCTGCCTATGTAAACAAGGCTGACCGCTTTACTGTCTTTTTAAGCACTGATCACTGTATTGGTGTCACTGGTCCCCAAAAAGTGTCACTTGGTGTCAGATTTGTCCGCCACAATGTCGCAGTCCCGCTTAAAACCACTGATCGCTGATATTACCAGTAAAAAATAAATAAATATTCCATAAATATACACCATAGTTTGTATACGCTATAATTTTTGCCAAAACAAATCAATTCACTCTTATTGGAATTTTTTTTACAAAAAATATGTAGCAGAATACATATTGGCCTAAATTGATGAAGAAATTAGATTTTTTTACATTTTTTTACTGGGTATGTTTTATAGTAGAAAGTTAAAAAAAAAGTTTGTTTTTTCAAAATTGTCGGTCTTTTTTTATTTAAAGTGCAAAAGATAAAAACCGCAGATGTGATCAAATACCACCAAAAGAAAGCTTAATTTGTCGGAAAAAAAGGACATCAATTTTATTTGGGTACAGCGTCGCAGGAACGCGCAATTGTCAGTTAAAGCAACTCAGTGCCGTATCGCAAGAAATGGCCTGGTCATAAAGGGGGGTAAAACTTTTCAGTGCTGAAGTGGTTAATGTGTGTGGTTAGCAGAAGAGACGAATGTCATGTTTAAAAGGGTTGTAAACCCTCAAGATTTTTTACCTGAATGCATTGTATGCATTCAGGTGAAAAACATTTTGTAGTGCAGCAGCCCCCCCAGGGCCCCCCTTTTACTTACCTGAGCCTGATCGTTCCAGCGACGGGAATGAGCACAGCAGCTCCAGCCACTGTCTCGGGTCCTCATTGGCTGGATCGATAGCAGCAGGAGCATTGGCTCCCACTGCTGTCAATCAAAGCCAGTGACACGGGAGCCAGGGGGCGGGGCCGAGTCCTGCTGTCTGTGTCAATGGACGCAGCAGCAGGACTTGGGAGCGTGCCCACACCAGTGCCCCCAGGGAATGCGGGTCTCTGTGGGGGCATTCGAGAAAAGGAGCGCCGCTGAGGGGCCCCAGAAGAGGAGGATCGGGGCTCCTCTGTGCAAAACCCTTGCACAGATTAGGTAAGTGTCACATGTCACATTGGGTATCCCTAGATTGTTTGCCACTGAGAAGCCCAGCACAGCCTGAACACTTGAGCTAGAGTCCCACCAACAATCATGTCCAGTAGCTGGGTGACATGTGCAAGAAGATGATGCCATACAGCCTGATCTCACTTAAACTTTGAGGATATTTGCCTCTTAATTCGACCACAAGCAGAGACTCCCCACACAGACATGCTACTGCTATGTGGGGAGGGAGAAGCAGATCAAGGACAGCATTAATAAAAAGGGCTTTTCAGCTTGTTTGCCTGATTGCAGTAGGGGACCATGAGAGGGTGTACCATGCAGTGTAGGCCCCCTAACCTGAGGGAGGAGGGGGGATGGACCTCCTATCACAATTTGGATTAGCAGCAAGGATGGGAAGTGTTATCATAATGGGTGATTTTAATTATCCAGACATAGACTGGGCGGAGGGAACCACACATTTGTCTAAGGCTCCCCAGTTCCTAAATGTCTTTCAGGACAATTTCATGTGTCAGATGGTAGATGCACCAACTAGAAACAAGGCGTTACTAGATCTACTGATTACCAACAATACAGACCTGATCACGGATGTGGAAATACAGGGCAATTTAGGAAACAGCAATCACAGGTCAATTGGCTTTAGTATAAATCACACAAATAGGAAGCACAAGGGTAACACAAAGACACCAAATTTCAAAAGAGCCAACTTCTCTAAACTATGAACCTTGCTAGAAGATATAAATTGGGATAAATTCTTAGAAACAAAGAACACGGAGGAGAGATGGGTTTGCTTTAAGAGCATATTAAATAAGGGCATTGGCCAGTGCATCCCATTGGGAAATAAATTTTAAAGAGCGAACAAAAGTCCTTAGATTGCTTAACTCCAATGTAAAAATGCATATAAAATCAAAGGAGAAGGCCTTCAAAAAAGGGATCATCATCAGCATTCATACTTTACAAAGAATGCAACAAGATATGTAAGGGTGCAATTAGGGCGGCTAAGATGGAATACGAAAGACACACAGTGGAGGAAAGCAAAAAAAATCCGAAAACATTCTTTAAGTATATAAACAGTAAAAAAGGGAGGACAGACCATATTGGCCCCATAAAGAATGAGGAAGGACATCTGGTTGCAAAGGATGGGGAGATGGCGAAGGTATTGAATTTATTCTTCTCGGTCTTCATGAGGAAATTGGGGTGCTTCAGTAACCAAAACTGCAGTGTTTGTCTTCATGACACTCTCAGGAAGCACCCTCATGGCTAACAGAGGACAGAATTAGAAATAGACTCGGGAAACGTAACATTAATAAATCACCGAGACCAGATGGCTTGCACCCGAGGAGACTTAGGGAACTCCATCATGTAATTGCCAGACCATTGTTCCTAATTTTTACTGACAGTCTACTGACTGGAATGGTACCAGCTGATTGGAGAAAAGCCAATGTAGCACCAATACTTAAAAAAGGACCAAAATACATCCCTGGGAATTACAGACCAGTTAGCCTAACATCAATAGTATGCAAGCTCTTGGAAGGGATGATAAGGGACTATATACAAGATTTTAGAAATTAAAACAGTATCATTAGCAGTAATCGGCATGGATTCATGAAGAATCGTTCTTGCCAAACCAATCTATTAACCTTCTTCTATGAGGAGGTGAGCTGCCATCCAGATAAAGGAAGGCCCGTAGACGTGGTGTATCTGGATTTTGCGAAAGCATTTGACACAGTTCCCCATAAACGTTTACTGTACAAAGTAAGGTCCGTTGGCATGGACCATAGGGTGAGTACATGGATTGAAAACTGGCTACAAGGGCGAGTTTAGAAGGTGGTGATAAATGGGGAATACTTGGAATGGTCAGGGGTGGGAAGTGGGGTCCCCCAGGGTTCTGTGCTGGGACCAGTCCTATTTAATTTAAAACTTTTTCGCGGAAGGGCGTTTAAAAAGACACGTGGCCACTAATTAAAGTTAGAAGAAAAGAGGTTTAACCTTAAACTGCGTAGAGGGTTCTTTACTCTAAGCGCGGCAAGGATGTGGAATTCCCTTCCACAGGCGGTGGCTTCAGCGGGGGGTATCGATAATTTAAAAAAACTATTAGATAAGCACCTGAAAGACCGCAACATACAGGGATATACAATGTAATACTGACATATAATCACACACATAGGTTGGACTTGATGGACAAGGGTGCCAAACCACTTGGTAACAACATACTGCAAAAATGCTAAAAAAAAATTCACATATGTTACAATTATTGGTATGAAGTAATATACAGGCATCATAAAACTTGACGCATTTCACGAGCCACTGCTCGCTTCTTCAGGAGTAGATCTATATGCAGTGTTCAAAAATAAGTTGCGCTTAGAAACAATTGTGAATAAATATTAACAGGTGATAGAGTCCATCCAATAAAGTGACATCCAAAGTGACAGTATATATCAGTGCACCAAAGGAGAAGTGACGTGCAGAAAGATGACTTTCACCTCTAATCCTACTGCCGCTTACCGATTCCCTATTATGGGAGATCACAAGCGCTTTCGGCTCTATACCCAGCGAGGGCCTTAAATGGACACAGCAACAACGTCTTCACAGACTTCCACCACCCAATGAGGGTACAATGAAACAGGATACCCAAGAAGAAATAAAAGCTTCCATAGCGTAAAATCTGAGTATTGGGTATTTTAATGTTAAAAATTGTTGTGCACTTACAGTTATGCAAGTAAATCTCAGCATAAAAACAAGCCGCCGGCTCAAAGCTAGCAGCCCGTCACTCTAGGACCTGCACGAACGCGGTGACATCAGCATGACGCTCCTTCCTACGTGTTTCGTCACAGATGACATCGTCCGGGGGCACGGGCGGCGTGCTGACTCACTGCCATAAATACATCTCAAAGACAAAAACCACACCTCCTTCTGAGCTTCAGGTGGTGGCTTCCAAAGCTACACCATTTTAAGAAAGGGCAAATGCCCACACTAGTTCTTACAAATGGAGAATACAAAGCTTTTAGCTTTATAATATATCTATAAAAACAATTTAAAAACCCATCAAAAACAAATAGAATTTGGAAAATGGTGAGATTCTCTGTGATCATTGATGTTAATGAAAGTAATCAGACCACCATCTCAATGTTCCGATTTCATTGGATCCTGTTTAATTAACGCATACTTCTGGCAAATCAAATCTAATTGGGAATGATTATGCCCATTAGTGGGTGCAAAAACTTTTGGCCACCTACCTCTCCTAAATGAAAGAAAGGGTAAATATTAAATAAATAAGAATTGTTTTTTATGTTATGTTTAATAAAAAAGGAAATTTGGGATGGAAAAAGGTTCTCCGCCAGTCCATAAGACCGGGGAGGAATGAAAAAGCGTAACAGGAGACACCCGCTTCTAGAGGCATAGTGGCCTCTAGTGGAATAAGCAGGCAGCAATCAAACATGTTTAATGATTATGCAAGTAGGTGTTTGTTTCCAAAGCAGTGGTATATGAATCGCCACTTCCAAGAGTACCCACTCATAAAATGGCATGGCTATCAATATTGAAATGGCATTGATAATACTTCCGAGCTACAATAGCTATCCGCTATTATGAGAAACCTCAATTAGCTAACATTAAGACTACAGTGTGGGTCTAAATGTAGAAGGATGGCTGTAATTATGTACCTCTCACACTGAAAAATAAAAGGAGAACAAAAATATGCTCAGTTACATAAGTGATCTCACCCTTATCTAATAGACCAGAAGAGGACAGGGAAACCTGACTGGGGATACCTAATCAGGAAGTCTGACGGCTTTCTTTGGACCACAGCAAAAACAAAAAAGCTGAGCCAAAGTAGACTCTACACTAATTCTTAATCAACAAGTCAATATAAAGTTAACTCAACCCATAATGTTCATAACAATAGAGGCAACTGGACTTGCAACGCTAAAGCTCAAAACGAGTTTACATTATTACACGCATCAATCAAAGAATATGTCTATAATGGTTTATATTTAAGAATTATCAAAAAAAGCATTCATAAAGAGAAATTAATTAGGGTTGAATGGCGCTACCTTATCAGGGTACCTTGATTTAATAAACCTCAAAGGAATCAGAAAAAATATAATAGTAAATTCACCCCTTTAGCCCTCATTAGGTAATGGATCTAGATGTCCTGCGTTACCTGAGTGGGCTATACTAGCAGGTCAGTCTCATACCTACATGCAGGTGTACACCCTGTGGCTAATCAACATAAATTAATTAGGTGACAGTTTATAAAAATCAATGGTGACAATCCAAACATAAATAAAGTAATAAATAAAATTAGATAAAACACCACGGTACAAAATTATATAGATCCCCGAATGTGTCCAAATGTGCTTATAAGCATAAAGGTGAATTTAAATAGTCCCAACATTAGACATATAGTGCAGGACTGCACATTAAATAATATAAAACTGGTGAAAGATTAATGAATAAGGTTGCTGAACAACTTAGTGGAAAAAATTGATGAGAAAAAAATATATATAATAGTGTAAAAAATAGTGTATCAAAATCCAAAATGAAGGTAAAAACGTCTGTGATAGGTGACTTTCGTGAACACAGCTGATCAGATCCAGTGACTTGCGGTGCTCCCCCTCAAAGATCCCCACTCACCAGCTCCCTGCACCCCTGCAGGGGTAGTAGGCATGTAGTAGTAAGCAGCAATAAGGTGTGTATGGGTCCTCAGGGTCCACCGCTCCAGCTGTAAGGTATCCTTCAGTATATCCTCATATAGAAGAAACAGGGCTCCATAGTGTGATACGTTTTAAATAGTTTATTTATCACAACAGCACAAAAATAAACCAAATGTATGAATAAAAAGTTTAAAAACCGAGCAAACTAGTCACACAGCGTGTAAGCTGTTTCGTATGGAGAGTGCAGGGCGTCAGAGAGACGCCCTGCACTCTCCATACGAAACAGCTTACACGCTGTGTGACTAGTTTGCTCGGTTTTTAAACTTTTTATTCATACATTTGGTTTATTTTTGTGCTGTTGTGATAAATAAACTATTTAAAACATATCACACTATGGAGCCCTGTTTCTTCTATATGAGGATATACTGAAGGATACCTTACAGCTGGAGCGGTGGACCCTGAGGACCCATACACACCTTATTGCTGCTTACTACTACATGCCTACTACCCCTGCAGGGGTGCAGGGAGCTGGTGAGTGGGGATCTTTGAGGGGGAGCACCGCAAGTCACTGGATCTGATCAGCTGTGTTCACGAAAGTCACCTATCACAGACGTTTTTACCTTCATTTTGGATTTTGATACACTATTTTTTACACTATTATATATATTTTTTTCTCATCAATTTTTTCCACTAAGTTGTTCAGCAACCTTATTCATTAATCTTTCACCAGTTTTATATTATTTAATGTGCAGTCCTGCACTATATGTCTAATGTTGGGACTATTTAAATTCACCTTTATGCTTATAAGCACATTTGGACACATTCGGGGATCTATATAATTTTGTACCGTGGTGTTTTATCTAATTTTATTTATTACTTTATTTATGTTTGGATTGTCACCATTGATTTTTATAAACTGTCACCTAATTAATTTATGTTGATTAGCCACAGGGTGTACACCTGCATGTAGGTATGAGACTGACCTGCTAGTATAGCCCACTCAGGTAACGCAGGACATCTAGATCCATTACCTAATGAGGGCTAAAGGGGTGAATTTACTATTATATTTTTTCTGATTCCTTTGAGGTTTATTAAATCAAGGTACCCTGATAAGGTAGCGCCATTCAACCCTAATTAATTTCTCTTTATTATTTAACTCACCCCTTCGGGGCAAGTGCAAGGGGGGCTGCAAGCCTTCAGGTCCGTGAGCGCGGAAACCCTTCCCTTACTTTTAAAAAAAGCATTCATGTCCACATCCACATTTAGACCATGAGGAGTATAGCACTGAATTCTGTGTATCCACAACATTTCTAGTTTTGACAACTCTCTCACCAGAGAGCTGCCCCTCCAGTGGGCACTAAACCTATCTATATCCAAAAAAAAAGGTATTGACCTGATCTCTATTGTGGTGTGTGGCATAATGTTTGAAAACTGAATGAAATTTGAAACTCTTTTTGATGTTGGTGATGTGTTCACCAAGACGTACCTGCAGGGCAGGCTTGGTCCTGCCCACATATTGCAACCCACACGGGCATTGCAATAAGTAGACTACACCCGTCGTAGAGCATGTGATAAATGGCTCAATCTCATAGTCAACAGATGTACTTGATGAGACAAAGACATTCGTCCTTCTATTCCTACATCCATTTATGGAGCAAACTTGGCACTTCCGGCATTGATAATAGCCAGTTAACTTTTGAAAAAAGCTAAGTTTTTTGACAGGAGGGTCAGAAACAGTAGGGGCAATTTTCTCTCTAAGTAGGGGGTATCTCTAAAAATTACTTGTGGATTACATTCGGCAAGAATGTTTTAATCACTCGGTCATTACCTAACAAGTGCCAATGTTTGCAGATGAGGCATTTAATCTGATGGTGTTGAGTGGAAAAAGAGTGGTAATAAACGGTATTCTCAATCAGCAAGCTAGATCTATCTATCGCGTCCACCTGTTGTATGGAATTTTTTGTATGGATTTTTGTAGAGAGAGTTGTAACCTTTTTCAACAAGCCTATTTTTCAAAATGTTGGCCTGAATTTTAAAGTCATCTACCTCTGTGCAGTTGCGCCTTAACCTCAAAAATTGGCTCTTGGGCACCGATTTGAGCCAAGGGTCATGGTGGCAACTGTCAAGAGGTATGAATGAGTATATGCAGTGTATCTAAGGATGAGATGTCCCTTGTGCGGGGAAACTCCATACTCACAGGTCGGCAAAGCCAAGGTCTCAAAAGCGCAATGAGCGCAAGAGTACAAAAAGTATGAAAATATGACCTCTTGTGAAAGCAATATTGTTGAAAAAGCAATAAAAAGAAAAAAGGGTGATGAAAATATTGAAACAGACAAACGTGACAAGTAAACTAAATCTTTTAACCATGTTTACTTTATTTACCATTATTGGCCTCTCTGTGCTCACCTCATTTAAAATCCCACAGCTAAATTTTGTTTTACAGGACCGTAAGGCACACTGCCATTAAGAGCAGGCGTTTGAGAGGTGTTAAAAGGGCCCCTCAAACGCCTATGCACAAGATACAATAGACAGCACGTAGTGCTATTCACACTAAGCTTTAGCGTTGCTTCAAAATTGAAGCCTCATGTCGAGCCAGGAGGCGTTTGAAGCCTTTTAACGCCTCCCATTAAAGTTTATGGTGACGCCTCACAAATGCTCTGGCTGGCAGTTGTGGAGCGGTTGCAGGGCGTTAATATTTGTTCATTTACTGTAATGGAATAGGCATTTGTGGAGCAGTTTTAACGCTTGTCAAACGCTTCAAAACTGCCCATAGGGTGTTTGGGGAGCATTTTTAACTCCTCATTAAAGCTTGTAAAACGCCTGTCTAATGCCCATACTAAAGCTCATTGACGCCCACACTAATGTTTGTTGAGCATTAGAAATTTAGTCAAGTGTGAACAAGCCCTATGTTAGGCTGAAGTGACTTTGCTATACTCGGATCCTGACAGTGAGTCCAGGACATCCATCATTTACAGATACAGTACAGTAACCCTTATATATGAGAAGTTGTAAAAGTGTTATGGAGACATTCTTGGCATTCTAGTGAACACCTCAGGTTGGGGAAGGCGCACATAGACCTATATCCACCTATAGGTCCAATTGTCAAGATGAGGGCACATCCCAAGCATTGAGATGATTCACCATTGTGTGGTCCTGATTTGCAGCACTGGAATTGTGGATGCACATTCTACATAGAAAAGTTATAAATGATGAAGATACTCTACTAAATATTGCTTCATGAACGTTTTATTCAAGGCTTATGATTATTGCACAGTTTATTATGATGTGTACATTTTTATATACTGATTGATTTTTAACAAGTACACATTTATTTGGTTTTGGGGATAGAGTAATACCTAATTTGAAGGATTGTGCGGGAATAGAAATCTGTTTTAAAGTCCGCATTGCTACACTATTTTACATTGCTTGAGCACTTGAAAATTATAACATCAAATCAAAAGTCACTTTCAGGTAAACATTGCAATAACTGATAATATATTTTTGTACTATGCAAAGCTGTATATACACAGGTAGTTTCCTACTACTGTATATTGCGTATTAATTACTTAAATGCAGTTTTTCTATTTAAATAAAGCTGTGCAGATATTTCATGTGTCAGTTAATGTGTATTGTTGGATAGAAAACCCAACATAGAAAATTACATTCTACTGTACACTTGTGATTGTTAAAAGTATCCTGGTAGCAACAAGATTGCTGTTCTTGCAGTCCTAGCAGAGGCTTAAACAATGAGGCCTTTATATGAGAGTGCTGTACAAGCAGGACTCTGCATGCCCACCTACATCTAATCATTATAATGCTAGGTCAGAGTCCCAGGCACGAAAGGTTATGTATGTTCATTGCAGTTCACTACATTGTCTTCTATGTACAACACTGTATTCTGCTGAAGTTCAAATTTGTTTTCTGATCCACAGATTCCCTAGGCATAATCATTTGTGTAGATTTTGTTGATTTCCTATGAGGGGCACAATAGGGTTAATTACTGATTTAACCAGCTTGAGACATTCATCTGAGTAACCAGGTTCACATCTGCATAGCAAATGGATAGTCTGGAAAGCGTGGCTTTAACAGAACGCATACTTATTAGCAGGCTTATTCAATTGAGAACAGAGAAGAATGGACCAGGTGACATGAAGATTTTGCTGTAAGTTGGAAAATCAAACAGGTTTTTTTTTTCCATGGCTAGAAGTGGAGGGTAAATCCACTTTTGTGGGGAAAAAAATAGCAAAATAACGCAAAAATAATATAGCATATACAATTGCAACACAAGTCATATTGTAATTGAATGTTATTAAATAATTACCTTTCCTTTTCAATCTGTAGCTGCTATAATTTTCTGAGGATGTAAGGCAATATGGCTACCTGGAGGAGTTCTGTACACAGGATGTGTACTGACCACCCCCAGAAGCATCATTTCCTGCTTGTGTGATTGGCTCACCAAATTTTCCCAGAAGTCTGCACTAAGATACTAGTAAGATTTCAGGCATCCCCTGCAACAAACATTTAATTTTTGGTGAGATACATTCAATAGGAGCACGTCTAAAGGGATGCGGGCCCAGCAGATTTCCTCATTAGTGCTCTGCAGCTGCCACAGCTGACTGGTAATTATGAAACCACTCCCATTAGACCCACTCAGTACAGAGGCACAGAGGAACAAACACATTTCTTCAATATAACAAAAGGTAGGAATCTGCAGCAAAGTTTGTTATAATCCTTCCAATGTACATAGATCACCCAGGGGGGAATGTTTTTTTCCCCACAAAAGTGGAATTATGCAGACTGGACACATTCACTTGTCAACTCTTTTTTATGTCAGAGACTAGGAGTAATGGTTGGAGATAGAAGGGATAAAATCTAAATTTGCATATAAGTAACGCACTATTTAGGAAGCACGTTTGTATGACAAAAGTCAGCAGAAGAAGTGATTAGAAATGTATCCAATGGGGTCACAGGCAAAAATACATTTTCAGTAAAATGGGGAAGGGTTAGAACATCTGATAATGCTTTGCTGCTGTCTGTACAATACAGTTTTCCAGAATTCAGTATAGCGACAGCTATAAATAATTTAAAGAACATGCTTAAAGTGGTTGTAAACCTCAGACATGAAGTATGAACAAAGCATATCCCTCTATAGTGTGTACTTGTCTTGATTAAGAGCACTAAGTGGCACTTTTGTTTGCTGCTTCATTCCTCTGCTATCAGCATGAATCACTTCTGACAAGTTTTCCTGACATCAAGAGAAAAATGGTGACAGGAGGGATCTCCAGGTTTTTAACAGCCCTAGCTCTGTTGCTGTGTGAAGGGGCGGGGGTGTCTCTCCCCTCCCCTCCAGTCAGCTGTCAGAGCTCTCCTCACTGTGCTCCGCAGTGTGTAATTGCAGCTCCATGCCCCTTTTTTTCTTAACTCTCAGACGAGCTTTAACATTTTGTACTTTGAACTGATGTAGAGAAAAAAGTGCTGCAGATAAACAAATACAACTTATGTAGGAGGATTTGTTTCATCTCTGTGTGTCACCTGAGGCCAGTCACTACACTGGGTATATGGAGGGGTTTACAACCACTTGAACACAGCAACACACCAGAAGTCCAAACTCAAGGCAACAGTGTGTATCTGTGCCAGGTACAAAAATGCATACATCCTAGAGGCTTTCCTGGCAGGCACACTTATGGGCATGGCTGCTAAAACATCTGTGGTCCCTAATGGCCCGTACACACGATGAGAAAATCGCACGACAGATCGTCTGACTTTTTCTGCTTAATAGTCGCAAGTAGGAATTGAATAGGTTACTAAAGTCACAAAAATTCTCGTACGACAGAAAAAAAAAAAGGGAAGTAATGTCATCTGTTGTAATGTGTTTGTATTGTATTTTCAAACGACAACTGTACTGACTAAACGAAAATTGTACGATCTGGTATTATTGGATGAATTGTCGTGATCAGCTCTCGAAAGCTCTGTAATAACGATCCGATTATCGTAAGATCGCGTCACAAGTGGTATTTTTTGTCCGATTTTCAGATCGTGTGTCCAGGCCATAACTGTCAGAGCTTCAGTCATCAGTTCCTTTAGCACTGTTTAGCTGAAACAGGTGTTTCAGTGCAACTACCTAAAATAGTTGGCTACAACTGTCAGGAGCTACTGTCCGCTATATATATATATATATATATATATATATATATATATATATATATATATATATATTTGAACATCTGAAGCATACCACGAACATCTGAAGCAAACCGCAAAGTAGAAAAAAAGTTTTTTGTTTTAATAAAAAGAAAATAAAATATTTCCTCTTTATCCCCCTTATAAACCTGTTTTCCCTACTTAATCCTAATTACCTCTTTCCTCTCCCTGCTCTCCTTTCACCTACTGCTTATAAGAAAAAAATCTTTTGTCTATGTGTATGTTTTAATAGTAAATTGTTTTGACATGATTTATACCAGAATTATAAATAAAAGGGGTAACATTAATAAAAGCTTTTTGTTTAAAAAAAAATAAATAAATAAATAAAAGGGGTATGACTAATGTAAAACAAAAACAGAGAAAATTCCCAGCTGAACTTACCGACCAGCCTGCAACCAACAGAATTGTCCTGTCTAACAGTTTGCGTTAAAAACAGGGGTTTCGTTTGCACACATTTGAAAATACATGTGTAAGCTGCAGAGCCACTTCATGGCACCCCAGTATTATCTGCAGTCCTAAATCGAAATATTTTTGAGAGCCTCCACAGTGGAAGCACATGTATTATATAGATAGAGGGCAGGTGAGCCTGGAAGGAGCCCACCCCTCCTTAAAGGCACAGGGGCACACTGGATACCCAGCATATAGCACAATAGCGGCAAAGGTATCCAGTGCGTCCCCTCACCAGTATTCCAACAGTACAAACAGATGGCCACTGCCCCCATCTATAATTGGCCTTTGCAGCAAGGAGCACATGGAAGAGTGACACATGTCAAACAAAACCAGAGAAAATTCCCAGCTTAACTTACTTATATGCTAAGTGTCCAGTGTGCCCCTATGCCTTTAAGGAGGGGCGGGCTTCTTCCAGCAATGCCATTGGTGTGTGACTTTTCCTTGTTTGTATGGTTAGATATAGTCTAAGTTTAATTTTCGTACAACCGGACACATATGCATGCAGTCCCTGTACCCACAAAATAACTTCTTGAAGTAGAATTCTGTTAATCCGAAGCAGAGGGACCCCCGGTGCCCGACAGATTCTCGGTGTAGTACAGCATGTCTCTGGGCTGTTCCTTCCCCTGGAATTTATTAGTCTTGTTGGACTTAACTCCCAGGTCCTTCGGTTTCTCTGCACCTTGTGGGGTCTGCTGCTGCTGGAGTAGTTGGGCGCCATCTCAGAGCTCCATGGCCATTGCGGCTTCTTCCCTGTCATTACGGGTCATCATCGTCTTGGAGGACCTCAGGATCAGGTAGCATGGTCAGTGCAGTACATGATAGTGAGCAAGGGAAGGATCGCTGAAGGATTCACAGTGGGAGCTCCGTGAAGTGTGTCCTCTCACATGCTGCTTCAGGCCATGCCCCCAAGTAGAATTCTGGGGTAACCTGTTTTCCTTTCTCTGTGCCTATACCACTTTGTTTTGAGGGGGGAAAATAGTACGTAACAGCCTAACAAGTAATAGCCTAACAAGTCATATTGTATGCCTAAAAAAACGAATTTACCTAAAATGGGATTAAAAACTGAACCAACATGTTTCTCTAACTTACATGGCTTGATTAGGGTAAAATGCACCTAAGCTGTTTTCTCCAGAGTGAGATTAATATTTTTTTTTTACAAAAAAGAAAAACACCCAGCCATGAAGACACAGGTTGATTTACTAAAACTGAAAAGTGCAAAATCTGGTGCAGCTGTGCATAGAAACCAATCAGCTTTCAAGTTATGTTGTCAAAGCTTAATTGAACCTGAAGTTAGAAGCTAATTGGCTACCATGCACAGCTACACCGGATTTTGCTCTCTTCAGTTTTAGTAAATCAACCCCACAGTCAGGAGAATTTATTCAAGTTTTAAGGACACTTTTTTGGCAGTAGTTTCCATATTCCTACATTGCATTCACATCATTTTTTTAAGGGTAATTTGCTGCTTTCTTTGATAGATTTAAGGGAAAGGTCAGGCCCCTTTCTAGGAGATTCATGGAGCTATGGCCAGGTAATTTATTTTATACATTCAAACTGGTGGACTTAAACCCTACAGAGGTTTTCTTAGTAGATCCTGCCTGCCCTGATCATGGTTTTTTTTTGTATGTATTGTGTTGTCTTAAAATTAGAGATGTAATTTTTTCTTAGTTATTTGGAAGAATTGGATTTAGGCTTTGCTTTAACTAATGAACAAAAAAATTAAGATGTTAAAGCTATGTCATACCTCTTTTATAGGTGTGAAATTTGAGGAGCTGAATTTCAACCTAACTGCACATTGGTACCTTTTCCTGTCACATATGACATCTATCTCCATAGCTTACTCACCAAAGTGTTGGAGAGAATGACACAGAAAGAATCACTGCACATATGTGGTCGTTCTGCCCAGTTATTCAAGTATATTGGTCTAAAGTAGCAAAGTAATATATAAGATTTCTGGTGGGGTTATTGCTCTGGACCCTTGGATCTATTTATTTCATGGCTCCAGTTTTTATTATAAGGATTACCAAAATAATTTTTGCTTATTTACTAGATTCAGCAAAGAACAATGACAAAGCCAGAGCTCAAGGTAATCAATACTTCTCCTTTTCTCTCACTTTTTAATTTATTTTATTTGTTTTAGTATGCACTCTGCTTGATGTTTGTGTTATTTTTAGGTGGTAGAATTTTTTCGTAGAACAGTAGACTGAAACAGAGAATTAACTGTTTTTTTTCTCTTTTTTTTCTTTATTGGGAAACATTTTTTTTATTACTAATAAAATTAAATGAATAAAAAGGGACTTAGGTGCCTAATTCAGGCAAGCATTTGCACCAGTTTTGGTTGCATTACCGACAAATTCAGGTAGGTTTAACTATTACCAGTTTAAGAAACTGTCACTATAGCAGCGATTCCTAAAGAATAACCACCAGGTCACGAATTCAGAAACTAGTCGTAATTAAGACCAGCTCTGAGCTGTCATGTATGTGACAGCTCTCCTTCCCTATTCGGTTGTTGTCCAGTAGATTCCCTGGCTGAAATCTAAGTGTAGCCAAAATGGCCAGGGATAGTGGTGATGTCACTGGGTTGGTTGAACCTGATGGGGAGAGAATATCCATTGCCCATCAATTCTGGCATACTTTTGAATGAAAGCACATGGCACTGGGTGGATTTGAAAATTGCTAATGGTCTGTATAGCAGCTATAGATCTACCCACTACCATGTCAGTCAACCATGTCAGTCAACAGCCAGACGGCCTGATGAGGTCTCTCAATTCCCCCTCAGGCTGCACCCACCCCTGCTGCAAAACTCCTTGGCTTGGCCATGCACCTGTCAGTGTGATGAATGCAGTGGCCAGGGCAGGAGGGAGCTCACTGAGGAAGGAATGTCCAGGATGGATACTGCTACCTCAGTGCCAAGGCTCAGACTGATTCATGTACCTGTCTGTAACAGGTACATTAATTGTATGTGTGTGGAGCACAACAGATTTCTAAGGGGTGTCCAAGACACCCTTAATGAATCCCCCCCCCCCATATGCTTTGCACAGGATTTTGACTGTACTAATGACGGTAACATAATGACCTCAGCACATGCACAATTAACGGAATGTGAATAACGTATGTGGTTTTTTTTTTTTTTTTGAAAAATATTTATTGGGTTTTATAGCATACAAAAGTATAAAAACTTAGTGTAGCAAAAGTTACAGAGTATTATCCGTTACAATCTATAACATTCAATGACTTCTCATGATAGTTGAAATACAAGCTTGTCATATCGGTTAGAACAAGGGAGAAGTAACAGAAAACATAAAAATAAAAGAAAATTAGGGGAAAGGGAAGACAGGGGAGTTCATGTTTGCCATCTCATCAACACTATAAGTCGCAACTTTGCTTGACATATGAAATCTTAACATCTAAATACCTTCAGGAGTGGAGGCAGCGTTTGAGTAAACATGGGGGGGGGTGGATGCCAAGGGGCACAATGGATTTGTGGATATCCTACGGTGGGTTAAAAGTAAAGGAATCTGGGGTGGGGGGTATTTTGAGTCGGCCAAGGGAGTTGGTGAGATCTTTTGTCAAGTACCATTTCGTGTAGCGAAATGGGTTCATTATCTCGATCAGAGCCTGCGAAGCGAATGTGGCTTCAATGTATTTCCTCCATCTTTTGAAAAAACGGGAAGTCGATCGGAGATTAAGGATGATGGTGTCCAGTCTCTCTAGGTGGAAAAGTGATGCCAGGGCTTTTTTAAACATTGTTAGGGTAGGAGGAGTAGCTGATATCCAGTGAGACATAATAGTCCTGCGGGCCACTAGGAGACATAGGTGAGCCCAGTGTGGAATATTTTGTGAGACCGCCGTTGGCGATGAGGATGAAGGGGGTATGCTGAACAGGCATAATAGGCGGTCCTTGGTGCACTGAGTTTTGTGGACTTCATTGATGTAAGTGATTACCTTAGTCCAGTAAGCATCAATCTTGTTGCAGTCCCAAAGCCTGTGCAGTAAAGTGGGGCGAGGTAAGTTACACCAGGTACATTGCGCTTGGGTGGGGTCTTTCTTGTTGAAGCGAAAAGGGAAATAAGCTCTGTGAATGATCTTAAATTGTGTCTCTCTCCAAGATTCAGAAGTAGTAAGGTTACGGACTGTCTTGTACCCCTCAAGGATTTTTTCTGGCAGAGATTCGTCATCTAATACGTGTGACCACTTTTGAAAGGGTTTGAGGGCATACTTCCGTGTTTGGTGTTGTATGAGACAAGAGTAAATATTGGAGATGGAGTAGTTATTGCTTTTGATGAGAGTATCAATGCAGGATGTTTCAAGTGGGTTGGTGCTAGGTCCCGAGCAGGATTTAAGATAGCTGATGAGTTGGTGATAGAAGAAGACATGAGTTGGTGGTAGGGAGTACTCCCTCATCAGGGTTTGAAATGTTTTGAATTTGCCCGATTTGCTGAGATAGAGAGACGAGACATCTGTGAGGCCTTTAAGTTTCCATTGGTCAAAAGCTTTATGGATGATAGATGGAAGGAACATAGGGTTCCCTTGTATTTTGAGGTATTTGGAGATGCTGGATGGTACTTTGAGCAATTTTCTTACTTCTCTCCATGCAATGACCGTGTCCTTAATGATTACACTTGTTTTGAGGTGGGGGGGTAATGTATTGGGATTAGAATGAAGGATGGTCGAGAGGTCATATGGGTGCACCATAGCCTCTTCTAAGGATAGGTTAGAATATTTAGACCCACCAGTTAGCCAGTCTAAGCCCTGTCTAAGTAAACATGTCAGGTTGTAGAAACGCATATTGGGTAATCCCGCCCCGCCCTTCGGGAGACATAATTTCTGTAGCGCTATGCGAGGTTTCTTGTGAGACCATATAAAGGCAGTTAGGGCTTTCTGGAGTTTTTGGATGTCTGAATGCTTAATTAGAAGAGGTATGGTCTGCATTGGGTAAAGTAGGCGTGCGAAAGACACCATTTTGAAAAGGTGGCATCTCCCAAATAGCGAGAGAGGTAAGGATCCCCAAGCCTCCAACTCCTTCACAATTTTGGTTATCAATGGGGGGTAATTTAAAGAGTACAGAGATGATGGTTCACGTCCTATTTTAATGCCCAGGTATGTAATGTGTTGGTTGGCTATGGCCAGGGGGGATAGATGTTTCCATTTACTGGAGAGATGGGGGTGTAATGGTAGGATTTCGCTTTTATCAAAATTGATTCTAAATCCCGAGCAAAGTCTGAAGTCTGAAAAAAGTTGTTGGAGTCTGTCAAAGTCTGTTATGGGATCGGTGGAGAACAATAGTATGTCGTCTGCAAATAGCGCCGAACGAAGAGTGTGGTTCTCCAGAGTGATGCCACTGATTCCATCAGCTGAATTTAGTATTCTGGACAGGGGTTCGATTGCTAGATTGAACAGGAGTGGAGACAGGGGGCATCCCTGTCTCGTTCCTTTTGTTAATGGGATCGTGTCTGAGATAAAGTCAGGGGTTACAAGACGTGCGGTAGGGGATGCGTACATTTGTGAAAGAAATCGCATAATCGGTCCTGAGAATCCGAATTGTGTCATCACTCTGAAGAGCCAAGAGAAACTGATGTTGTCAAAGGCCTTTTCGGCGTCTAATGACATGATGGCAATGTCTTGGTTGGGGTGAGTTTTGGCGTATTCCAGAGCCATTAACACTTTGCGAATGTTTAGGGTGGCCGATCTGCCCGAGACTAAGCCAGATTGGGCTGGGTGTAATAATGATGGTAGTAGGGGAGCCAGTCGCGTCGCAATTATTTTGGATAGGATTTTGACATCAACATTGATTAATGATATCGGTCGGTACGGTAATAAGGGATCTTTCCCTTTCTTAGAGATTAGTTTAATGTGGGCCTGTGTCCCGGTGGGAAGATAGGGCCCTCCGTCCCACATAGCTGCGTATACATGTTTTAAGATGTCCGGGATAAATTCCCTGGTCATTTTATAAAATTCGGTGGTGTATCCGTCGGGTCCCGGGGCTTTGGCCGAGGCCATGTCTTTGATCGTAGATCGAATATCATCAACAGTAATGGGGGCATTAATCGTCTCTAATTGTGTGTGACTGAGTTTGGGTAGACGTATTTTGTTGAGCAGTAAGTCAGTAGTAGGTAAGTCAGTTGGGTCGGCTTTGTATAAATTAGTGTAATATTCCACGAGTAGGTTGCTAATTTCGGCTGGGGAGGTGACCAGAGAGTTTGTCTTAGCTCTAAGAGCCATAATACGGGTAGGACGTCTGGGGCCTGAGGACATCTTGGCCAGGAGCCTACCAGCCTTGTTTCCGAATCTATGAAAATGTAGCTGAGAATATGACGTTTTGGCCGCTTCATGTTGTTCTGCCCAGAGGTCAAAGGTGCTTTTGGCCTGTCTCCATTTTTGTATGTTCTCTGTGGTGCGGTTTATTGTGAGCTGTTCATGTGCCAAGCGTAGGGTTTCGCTTGACTCAGTATATTGTTGCTTGGCTCTTTTTTTAAACTGTGTTGTGTATGAAATTATTTTACCCCATAGAAAGGCTTTGCCTGCTTCCCAGAATAGGTTAGGGTCTGTAATGTGAGCTCCATTAGTGGAGATGTATTCCTCCCAGGCACAATATAGTGTATGTTGAAAGTCCTCATTGCCAACTAAATAGGAGGGAAAGCGCCAGGTAGGAGAGGGAGAGGAGCGAGCTGTTTGGGTTAGATGAACCACGATTGGGCTATGGTCTGAGATCACTGCGTCTTGTATGTCTGGTGCGCTTATTACGGAGCTTAGGGCGGGGGAGGCAAAGAAATAGTCTATACGTGAGAACGTATTGTGCGGGGGCGAAAAAAAGGTGTATTCCCGATCCGTTGGATGCATTAAGCGCCAGACATCCACAAAGTGCATGGAGGCGACGGCTTGTGACAGTAGGGTAGATGCAGATGATGAGGGGGTATGGGTGTGTGATCTGTGTGTAGGGGAACCTGTGCGATCAGCTAGGGAGGACATGACTGAATTAAAATCCCCACCCAATAGGTGTAGCGTCTCTGGTGTAGTTAGCACCCATTTCACTAAGTCTTGAAAGAAGGAGGTGTCAGGAGAATTGGGAGCATAGATGTTGGTAAGTGCTACAGGTTTGTCATCTATAGTCAGATGTAGAGTCAGTTTCCTTCCTTCTGAGTCAATCTTGACGTCTCTGACAGTGTGCTGTAAATTCTTGTGTAGAAGGATTGCAACACCCGCTTTGCGGCCTACTGCTGGTGAGCCATAAACAGAGCCCACCCACAGTTTACGAAGACGCTGTAGGTCGTCCGCAGCCAGATGTGTCTCCTGAAGTAGAGCCACATCTGCCCGAAGACGACGCAAGTGTCTGAGGATAGACATACGTTTGTTTGGGGAGCGGAGCCCCTTAACATTCCACGAGACAAACTTTAGGTTACTCCCAAGTGCAGACTGTGACATAGTTGATATTTAAAAGCGTTTTGGTTGAGGGGTTTGTATAGGGACCCCTTTGTAGATGTGCTATCTATCTCTTGAGAGCCATCAAAGCGCCTCAAAGCCCCTGAAGACATATGAACTAAGCTGGCAAACATGAACTTAAACTTCTCTAAGCAACAACAAATTATAAACATTAATAAGGCAGTATTTCGTATAAGGAAATACATAACGTGAGTTGTGGACTTCTCTTTTTTCCACATGAGGTCTCACCTATCTAGTTAGCATAGCTCCCATCGATTGCAAGCTCCTCACTTAGGGGCAGGGTGGTAGCAGCAGGGGGTGGGGATAGGGATTTTAGGGGGAGAGGAAAGAGGGATAGGGGGGAGGGGGTATAGGATAGGAAGGGAGAGTAGTCTAGGGGGGGGATCCCCTGAGGAGGTAGTGCAGGTTTGAAGCAATCGATGGTGAGGTATGCCACGCACAGGGGAGGGCCCCCCTCTTAAAATTAGGCATAAACAGACCAGAAAATAGAAAATACAAGAGATTACAACATTGCATGTGTCCCTGAAAAGGAAATTTTCCCAGGTATTGGGGGACTATCTCTGTTATTGAGTTCCATGACCATAACAGTATAGCTGCATAACTTTTAGCTGCGTACTTTTCAGCTACAGGTTGGGAGGGGTAGTGCTCCATAAGAAGCATGTACGGCAGTTTATAAGGTCATCATCAATAGCATTCTCCTCGTAATAATAAAACATTTTAAGAGAAAGAAAGGGTATGAGATGGGTTGATACTACCCGTTAGAAGATGGCGATGTGGAAAAGGTGGTGATGTGGAGTCCTTCGACGATTCCTTCAACGATTCTCAGAGCGGTCTTCCTGGTTGGTGGAGTGGCTGCGTTTGTATGGAGGTTTGGTCGGGCTTCGGGGGTGTTTGGGGGGTCCATATGCATGCTGTGAAGATGACGATGGAGATCCCTCTGTCGCGGCGCTGTGTTCCATTTCGGAGCTTCTGTTGGTTAGGTAGGTTTCCGCCTCTTCAGGTGTGTGAAAGGTGAGTTGCTCCCCTTCAGGTGTTTGAACGCGGAGGACAGCTGGATAGGCTAGGGAGAATCGGGTTTGGGTGCGGTGCAGAGTGGAACATACCGAGGAGAATGCCTTGCGTTGTTTCATTACCTCTATGGAATAGTCCGCGAAAAGCAGCAGTTTCGCGCCATCTACCACCAGTGAGCGCGTGCGACGAAATTTTTGCATTATGGCGTTTTTGTCGGCGTAGTTTAAGTATTTTACTATCACATGCCGAGGTTTAGCGCGCGTGTCAGAATATTGACCCATACGGTGTGCACGTTCAACAGTGCATGGTATGCGGAGGGCAAGTTGCCCTCGGGGAAGGTTTTCGCACATATGTTTGTGAGGTGGGAGGCTGGGATCGACTCTGGTAAGCCAATGATGCGCAGGTTGTTCCTTCTTGAACGATTTTCCAAATCGTCCAGCTTGTCCCATATGTCTCTATATGAAGCATTGATACGTGCAAGTGCTGCAGATGAGGCTGTGCAGTCATCTTCAATTATAGAAATCCTTTCCTCTACCTGCGTAATGCGCTGGGCCTGAGCCTGAAGTTCTATGTGTAGCTGTTCCAGCCCTCTGTGTACCGCTGCGTCCACAGTGGCTGTTAGTGATGGCCCCAGTAGTTGCACTACAGCCTGGGCAATGTTGGCAGGGGATGCGGGGTCAGCCTCTGCCATTGCGGGGGCAGGGGGAGGTTGTGGCTGCTGCTGAGGCCGCTCTGCTGTGTCCGGAGCGGCCGCCATCTTGGCTGTGTCAGCCGCTATGTCTCCCGCCGGCGGAGCTGTGGAGGGGGGCGAGGACAGCGCCCGAGCGTAGGATCGCTCCACGAAGCGGTCCATGTCTGCCTGAGATGGAGCGGAGGCAGTAAGGGTTTCCCCCGGTGCTGTGGCTGGCTTAAATGCCGGTTATGTGAGGAGCTGTGCGGGAGCTGGAGCTGCTCACCTCCTCCTCATGTGGCGCCGGAACCGGAAGTAACGTATGTGGTTTTATGTAAACTCCACATTTAGTCCAATAAAGTCTCTTGAGTATTTTTCTGCAATACATGCACATTTCCCCATGTTTTGTATCTCTAAAAACACTGCAAGTACAGAAAAATACCTGATATTCCTGACAGATATACACTTTAACTGCAAAAAAAAAAAAAATGGTGAAGTAGGGTGCACTGGTACAGTGTAGTACATTTATATTGTATTGTGTTTGTGTGCACTAAGATCTATTAACCACTTGGCCTCCGGAAGATTTACCCCACTTCCTGACCAGGCCATTGTTTGCAATACGGCTCTGCGTTACCTTAACTGACAATTGCACAGTCATGCAACGCTGTACCCAAATAAAATTGATGTCCATTTTTTTCCCACAAATAGAGTTTTCTTCTGGTAGTATTTGATCATCTCTGTGTTTATTTTTTGCGCTACAAACAAAAAAAGATCGTCCATTTTGAAATGGATGATTTCTGCTATAAAACATATCCAATAAAAAAAAAATTGAAAAAAGTCAAATTTCTTCATCAGTTTAGCCCAATATGTATTCTGCTACATATTTTTGGTAAAAAAAATCACAATAAGCGTATATTGATTGGTTTGCGCAAAAGTTAAAGCGTCTACAAACTATGAACTATAAACTATGGTATATTTTTATTTATTTTTTTACTAGTAATGGCGATCAGCGAGTTATAGCGGGACTGTGATATTGCAGTCGACAGTCGTACATTAACTGACACTTTTGACACTTTTTGGGGACCAGTGACACTAATACAGTGATCAGTGCTAAAAATATGCACGGTCACTGTGCGAATGACACTGGTCAGGAAGGGGTTAAGAATCAGGGGCAATCAAAGAGTCAACTGTGTGCCTGACCAGTGTTTTAGTGTACTGTGGGAGATGCTTTTATTGGGGAAGGCATGGCTCAATATCCCTGCTTTGCAGGAACACAGGATCCATGCCTTCCCTACTGACAGAACGGCGATCTGTTTTGTTTACATAGGCAGATTGCTGTTCTGCCTCTGTGCTGAATGCTGGTGGATATCGAGTATAATCACAGCAAGAGCAGGCCGCTGGTAGCCTCAGACCTGGAGGTGTCGGATCACGTACTTGATCCAGTGCCACCTTGCCGCCGTATAAGTAAGTTATATGGGCGGCAAGTGATTAAAGTGTATTTTTTCCTAAAAATGGCTGCACAATGTTACATAAAAAAATGCTACCACCACTATTTTGTTCTCCAATATCTCTGCTTTCAAAAAATATATAATATTTGAGGATTTTAAGTAATTTTCTAACAAAAAAATCAGATTTTAACATGTATGTGAGAAATGTCAGAATTGGCACGGTTAATAAGTCTAAACCAGTGTACTAGAGTAGGAGGGTTTGGTGATTTCAATTGAATTGCCATGACTTTTTTTTAACATAGAATAACAAGCTCAACAGGAGTTTAGTATTATTAGGAAGGTCCGAATCCTCCAAGTAGGCCAATAAACATCTAGAAGGATTACAAATATTGTGTAAATTTAGTAGTGAACTCATAAAATCTGTGAATGCTGAGCAAAACATGCAAATAGTTGCCCATTCCCAGACCATATTATAAAAATTCTCAATTTCAGATAGACATTTAGGGCAAGAGGGAGAAGGTAGTTTATTTTACAATTTATGTTTACAACATGTGGGGTGTAGTATGTGCGATTAAGTCATTTTACCTGGATTTCCTTATCCCTAAACGAAAGGCTAGTATCTCCTGCCAGGAAACCTCAGGCAACTCAGGAATGTCTTGGCACCAAAGAGATTTGGTTTGTTGTGTGGCTGCGGGTTGTGCCATAAAGGGGCATTTGGGAGAGAAGACTGCATCACCTTCTGGAACAACTAACCGGGCCGTAAGAAATATACATATTCAGATATTTTTTTTATTCTTCTGTTATACAGGGTTCTGCCTCCACACTAAGTTTTTTAATGATTCATAAAATGTACGTTTTGTGGCTTCTAAAGCAGTGGCTGCATTATTATCAGAGAAGGACCACCAGTGGGCATAGGCAAGCTGATAGGCGAAAAAGTAAACCTGGAGATTAGTTAGTGCTAAACCTCCTTCTGATATTGGTAATTGTAGAGTATCTTTTGCTCTGCCTGTCAGTTTACCGACCTTCCCCGAAGGAATGACAATATAAGAGAGTCAAATTCTTAGAAGCCCCACTTAGCGATATAGTAAAGACACAAAAGGAAGCATGGTAAAATGATAATTTAAAAAATACTTACTCTGCCTATTATAGTTAAATAATTTAGGCCATGTTCAGAAGGGTAGTAGACAACCCCATTTCCAAAAAAAGTTGAGACACTTTGTAAAATCTACATAAAACCGAATGCAATGATTTGCAAATGTTAAAAACCCATTGTAACAGACCGCCTGGCACCCACCCTGGGTACCACCACCAAGATACAGCTTCCTCCACTCTGGAACCAGATATTATAGCTGAGCATTGCACCCAAGAACTAGACGACACTAGCTTTGGTGCAGCTAATGAACAGCAAACATAAACCGTATAATAAACTGCAACCTTAAGTCAAAGCTAGGTGACTCAGGTCAGTGCCCACCCAGACAGTTCGGCACCAGTTCCCCACAAAGAAGACCCAGGGCTGTCCAAATCTCATTAACCAGTTTTCACTTGTATAATCTGTCCACTAAACAAATCATCATAAGACAAAACTCATACAATGTTCCAGCAGTCTTAAAAAGTGGAATAAATGTATCTCCATAGATTTCTTGAGGTAGTTTGTTTATAAATAGTTCTGTCCCAAGTGGAGGAGCTTCTCCAACCCAGTCTGCAAGAGGGCCACCATATTTCCTCCGACCATTAACCTGTACAAGATTAATATTACACCTTTCCATCCACTCCAGAAGGGAAGCTTTATTGTTAGGTTTGTCAAATTTCTCCCCCATCAAAGGTAGACTAACAAGATCCCAGAACTCCAACAGGTCTGGACATGTGTTAGTCCCGCAGAGTGAACCAACATAGTTGGTCCCCATGATGTCCATTATTGGCCGCAGGGAAGAGTTGTCATCTGTAGGTGTGGGGCAGAGATCGTATACCCTCTGTCTGGCTGCCAGCTGGGCGGTCTATACTGTTCCAGGGCTCGGTCTGCTGCTGGGGTGAGGGGCCAACTCCCTGGAGCCATGAAGACACATGAGGTGCTAGGCAGAGGCCAGTGGCACTCTGCCCTGTTTGCCAGCACTTCAACTGGGTGGTCTTTTCCGTTCCGGGTCTCGGTCTGCTGCTGGGGAGAGGGGTTGACTCCCTGAAGCTGTGAAGACGTAGTAGATGCTAGGCAGAGACCAATGGTGCTCTGCCCTTTTGCTAGTGCTTCAGCTGGGAGTAGGAGCTTCACTACATCAGCCTGCCACCTGCCCCGGCTCCCTGGAGCTCCGGAGTTGTTTCCAGTGCTGGGCAGAAATTGGTAGCACTATGCCGTGATGTCAGTGCTTCTCCTGGGGACCCCACATCATCTGCTCTGGCTAACTGTTGGGGAGGGAGGAGGCCGACTTCCTCCACTCAGACTGTGGATCTGATGCTGGGGAAGGAGTACAACCAGCTCCTCTCCCAGGCTGTGGACCTGCCGCTGGGGAGTGAGGATGTCTTCCCCCTCTCCTGATTCCTTGAACTACCGCTGGGGAGATGAGCTGGCTGCTCCATCTCCCGTGCTCTCATCGGCAGCTGGGAAGACATTTCTTTGGTACTGTCTCCCAGCAGCACAGATTTTTGCTGGGGAGGTAAGACTGTTTCCTCCGCTCTGGCTGACTGTTGGGGAGGGAGGACAGCTTCCTCTGCTCCCCGACTGTGGATCTGCTGTTGGGAAGAGGGGACGACCACCTCCTCTCCCGGACTGCGGATCTGCCGCTGGGGAGGAAGGACAACCACCTTCTCTCCCAAACTGTGGATCTGGCTCTAGGGAGGGAGGATGACCACCTCCTCTCCCAGGTCCGTGGCCTGCTGCTGGGGGGGGGGGAATGGCTTCCTCCCCTCCCTGATTCTCTGACTGCTGCTGGGGAAGAAGAACTGCCACCTTCTCACCCTGGACCTCCGTAACCACTGTGGGTGTGGGGCAGAGGTCTTGGACCCTCTGTCCAGTTGCCAGCACTTCAGCTGGGAGTTCGAGCTTCTCTGCATTGGCCTGTTGCTGGGGAGAAAGGCTGCCCGCCTGGCTCCCTTGAGCTCCAGAAGTGCTGTGGGTGCTGGGCAAAGGTCAGTGGTGCTCTGCCCTGATGCCAGCTCTTCCACTGGGAAGCAAAATGAAAATTTGGTGGCCTCGCACAAATCCTCCAGGACCACCGATTATTTTGAGCAGAGGTCAGCATCACTCTGCCTTGATGCCAGCTCCTCTGCTAGAGGTTCACTCGGTTGTTCCTCCTCAGCAGAAAAATCTGTTAAATCCTCTGGAATTGATGAAAATCCAGGGCACGGGCTGGCAACACTTGGGCCCAGCGCCAGAGCTTCGGCGGGTGACTCATAATCCATAACATCCATGAGGGCTGGGGCATGCTGTTGAGCTTTGTCCAACAGTCTTTTATATGCTTGTTCCAGCTCCCACTCTAGCAGTATTAAAAAATCATAATCTATTTGCAATCCAAGATTGTTGGGAATATCCATTTCCCTAAAATCCTTGATGTCATATCTCTGCCATTTGGCTGTATTCCGAAGTCTGGATCTTCTTGGATTCTCTTAAATAGCAGTCCTGTACCATCAAAATCATAGCCCTCTGTGGGCGTATTATCCTTCAGCCACAAACAAACTTGAGTAATTTACCAATGAAGCACTCGGTATCCTTCAACCAACATCATCTCGATGCAGACCAAACATTCCAGTCGGGTTACCCATTCTTGCTGGGGCTGCTCACCAAGGATGGGGATTCGCAAGTCCCGCTGGATGCAGTATCTTTCCTCCGGGGTGACAAGATCCTTTCCGCAATGCTCTTGCTCCAACTGTAGGGCTTCTCTCCATAGCGCCCGGCGCATGACATCCCTCCACACCAGAACTGAGCTCTTTTCCATGCTCTGACGAGATCAGACAAAATCCCCGGTATCCTCCATGGTCTATAATCAGTGGGTAGTATAATAATCTAGGCTAGCCCCTAGACCCCTCAATAATCTAGGCTAGCCCCTAGACCCCTCCAAAAGCCCAGTTCCCGGTTAGGATTGTCACACCCATATTTTATTCACAATAGAAATCAAATCAAATATTTAAACTAAAAAAAAAATTACCATTTAAGAAAAAATAAGAAAACTTTGAAATTGATGGCAATAACACATCTCAAAAAAGTTGGAACAGGGCCATGTTTACCATCATGCAGCATCTCCTGTTCTTTTAACAACACTCTGTAAATGTCTTGGGAACTGGGGAGACCAGTTGTTGGAGGTTTGGGAGAGGAGTGTTGTCCCATTCTTGCCTGATATAGGATTCTAACTGCTTAACAGTCCTGGGTCTTTGTTGTTGTATTTTTCGTTTGTTAATCGGTGAATGGTCTGAACTGGAGGCAGGATAGGCATTCCATCACATGCATACCTGTATTTGTGGCCTGCATGTTAGTGAAGAGTTTATCGCAGTTGATCTACCTTGAATAAACCTGGTTTGGATCAGAGAAACAATATCCAAAACCACTACATTTAGGCTGCACGCTAGTACTTTTGCTAATACTTTATTATCTGACTTAATTAAGAAGATGGGAGGATAAGATGCACAGTATATGTGATCTTTATATGGTTTGGGTAGAGGGATATTTAAGGCCTCAGACATAGAAGGGGGAAGAAAATCTTCCTCAACGGCATAATTAAATACCTTTAGTAGGTGGGGAAGCAGGATATCTTTATACTGAATATACCATTCTATGAGGAAGACCTCAGGTCCTGTTGTTTTATTGCATGCAAAGGAATGCATGGCTGTGTCTAGTTCCTCCGTGGTTAAGGATGCTTCAAAAAGTGAAATGTAATTTGAGGGCAAAGTCGGTAAATTAATTTGAGAGAGATAATCGTTCAGTTCAACCTTACCCTCATTTATTATTTTAGGAATTCATTATTCTAGGAGTATTACAAGGTAGGCAGTAATTTACAATTTTATCCCATAAAAGAAAGTATTGAGCTGCACAAGCCAGGTGCCAGTGGGAGTGATTTCTGTGCGCATGTCCGAGAGTCACATCATCTCCACAGACCAATTAAGAGGCCAAAAGCCTGGCACCAGGAAAAAGTCTGTGGAGAAGATGTCAGCTTGAAAAATCAACTACTGGGACTGAGGTGAGTATTCTGTGGACTTCAGTAGTGCATCCCATTGGCCAGTAAGAATGCTCCTTACATTACAGTGCCTTTTGAATTCGTGCCATTACAGAGGGGCGCAGGTCCAAGCTTAAATTTTTCAGGAAAAGTCAAAATAAAATGGATAAAAATATAATCAAACCCTAATTCAGTTAAAGCATATTACGGTGCCTTGCAAAAGTATTCACCCCCTTGGCATTTTTCATGTTTTGTTGCCTCGCAACCTGTAATTAACATGGATTATTTGAGGATTTGCTTTTAATTTACAGAACATGCCCACAACTTTTTTTTTTTTATTGTGAAGCAAACAACAAATAGGACAAAATAACAGAAAAAGTCAATGTGCACTGTGCAAACTATTCACTCCCCTAAAGTCAATACTTTGTAGAGCCACCTTTTGCGGCTATCACAGCTCCAAGTCGCTTTGGATAAGTCTATGAGCTTGCCACATCTTACCACTGGGATTTTTGCCCATTCCTCCTTGCAATACTGCTCCAGCTCCTTCAAGTTGGATGGATTGCGCTTGTGAGCAGCAATCCTTAAGTCTGACCACAGATTTTCTATTGGATTGAGGTCTGGGCTTTGACTAGGCCATTCCAACACATTTACTTGCTTCCCCTTAAACCACTCAAGTATTGCTTTAGCAGTGTGTGTTGGGGTCATTGTCCTGCTGGAAGGTGAATCTCTGTCCTAGCCTCAAATCACACACAGATTGGTACAGGTTTTGCTCAAGAATATCCCTGTAATTAGCACCATCATCTTTCCCTCAACCCGGACAAGTTTCCCAGTCCCGACTGCTGAAAAACACCCCCACAGCATGATGCTGCAGCCACCATGTTTCATTGTGGGGATGGTGTTGTTTGGGTGATGTGATGTGTTGGGTTTGCACCAGACATAGCGTTTTCTTTGATGACCAAAAGTTCAATATTAGTCTCATCAGACCAGAGCACCTTCCTTCATACATTGTGGAGTCTCCCACATGCCTTTTCGCAAACTCAAAACGTGCCATTTTGTTTTTTGCTGAAAGTAATGGCTTTCTTCTTGCCACATTGCCATAAAGCCCAACTCTATGGAGCGTACGGCTTATTGTCATCATATGTAGATACTCCAGGCTCTGCTGTGGAACTCTGCAGCTCCTCCAGGGTTACCTTAGGTCTCTGTGCTGCCTCTCTGATTAATGCCCGGTCCATGAGTTTTGGTGTCTCTTGGCAGGTTTGCTGTTGTGTCATGTTCTTTCCATTTGGTTATGATAGATTTGATGGTGCTCCTAGGGATCATCAAAGATTTGGATATTTTTTATAATCTAACCCTGACTTGTTCTTCTCAACAACATTGTCTCTTACTTGTTTGGAGAGGTCCTTGGTCTTCATGGCAGTGTTTGGTTAGTGGTGCCTTAGGTATTGCAGCCTCTGGGGTCTTTCAAAAAGGTGTGTATATGTAATGACAGGTCATGTGACACTTAGACTGCACACAGGTGGATATCATTTCACTAATTATGAGACTGAAGGTAATTGGTTGTACCAGGGGCTGAATACATACACACGTGCCAATTATCATTTTTCTATTTCTGAAAAATAGTTTTATGTATATATTTTTCTAATTTTACTTCACCAACTTAGACCATCACATATAATTCAGATAAAACAACATTGAACTAAAGGCTGTAATGTAACAAAATAGGTAAAAAGCCAAGGGGGGTGAATACTTTTGCAAGGCACTGTATACTGTATATATATATCATCAATTAAAATAAACAAGCTGAAAACCTGGGCAGTTTATAATGAAACTAAAATTCACTGTCAAAATGATCAAGAGATGGCGGTATGATTATGTCAGATTTTTGCGTCTCAAAGCGGTACAATTGTTTTGCATAGAAATTTGGCG